>NC_041386.1:721100911-721124180 GCF_002162155.2 Triticum dicoccoides
GGACGGGAGGGGCGCGGGAGCAGGCTGTGCTCACAGGGGGCGGTGGCGACGGCAAGGTGGAGCAGGGGCGTCGGGCGGCGACGGCGACGAGGAGGAGCAGGGGGCGTCGGGGGAGAAGTGGGCGATTTGGCCAGAAACTGCTAAGTGTTGCTTATATAGCAAACCCTTTAGTCCCGGTTGGTGGCACCAACTGGGACTAATGCACCCTTTAGTCCCGGTTGGTGCCACCAACCGGGACCAAAGCCTCTTTTTCGGCAGCCCAAAGGGCGGGAAACGGCGGCCTTTGGTACCGGTTGATGGCACCAACCGGGACTAATGCCTCCCCCTTTAGCATGGTATCATAAATTGATCCATATAGCATGTGCACGTACAAAACGGACAATTGTATCATACTCGTCAGTTACAAAGTTGACATGGTATCATCATAATAGTTGCGGGAGAAAGTCTTCACTTTTTCTTCGCTTGTGTCATTTGCTTATTCGCCGTAACCATGGATAATCTTCATCGTTTATCAGGATGCTGGGGTCAGCCTTGACTTTGAAGGGAGGAATTTCATGAAACTTTTCATAATCTTCAGACATGTCTGTCTTGTCCTCCACTCTCACGATGTCCCTTTTTCCTGAAAGAACTATGTGGCGCTTTGGCTCATCGTATGATGTATTCGCTTCCTTATCTTTTCTGTTTCTCGGTCTGGTAGACATGTCCTTCACATAGATAACCTGTGCCACATCATTGGCTAGGACGAACGGTTCGTCAGTGTACCCAAGATTTTTAAGATCCACTGTTGTCATTCCGTACTGTGGGTCTACCTGTACCCCGCCTCCAGACAGATTGACCCATTTGCACTTAAACAAAGAGACCTTAAAATCATGCCCATAGTCAAGTTCCCATATGTCCACTATGTAACCATAATATGTGTCCTTTCCCCTCTCGGTTGTTGCATCAAAGCGGACACCGCTGTTTTGGTTGGTGCTCTTTTGATCTTGGTCAATCGTGTAAAATGTATTCCCGTTTATCTCGTATCCTTTCCAAATCAATACAGTCAAAGATGGTTCCCTGGACAACAAGTACAACTCATCACAAACAGTATTGTCACTTCTGATACGTGCTTCCAACCAACTGCTGAAAGTCCTGATGTGTTCACATGTAATCCAGTCGTCGCACTGCTCCGGGTGTTTGGAGCGCAGACTGTTCTTGTGTTCATCGACATACAGGGTCATCAAGGTAGAGTTCTGTAGAACTGTGTAGTGTGCTTGAGACCAAGAATATCCGTCCCTGCATATTATTGAGTCCCTTCCAAGCGTGCCTTTTCCAGTCAGTCTCCCCTCATACCGCGATTTAGGGAGACCTATCTTCTTAAGGCCAGGAATGAAGTCAATACAAAACCCGATGACATCATCTGTTTGATGGCCCATGGAGATGCTTCCTTCTGGCCTAGCGCGGTTACGGACATATTTCTTTAGGACTCCCATGAACCTCTCAAAGGGGTACATATTGTGTAGAAATACGGGGCCCAGAATGACAATCTCGTCAACTAGATGAACTAGGACGTGTGTCATGATATTGAAGAAGGATGGTGGGAACACCAGCTCGAAACTGACAAGACATTGCACCACATCACTCCTTAGCCTTGGTATGATTTCTGGATCGATCACCTTCTAAGAGATTGCATTGAGGAATGCACATAGCTTCACAATGGCTAATCGGATGTTTTCCGGTAGAAGCCCCCTCAATGCAACCCGAAGCAGTTGCGTCATAATCACGTGGCAGTCATGAGACTTTAGGTTCTGAAACTTTTTCTCTGCCATATTTATTATTCCTTTTATATTAGACAGAAGCCAGTCGGGACCTTCGTACTAAGCAGGCATTCAAAGAAGATTTCCTTCTCTTCTTTGGTAAGAGCATAGCTGGCAGGACTTTCATACTGCTTTGGAGGCATGCCGTCTTTTTCATGCAAACGTTGTAGGTCCTCCCGTGCCTTAGCTATATCTTTTGTGTTCCCATACATGCCCAAGAAGCCTAGCAGGTTCACGCAAAGGTTCTTTGTCACGTGCATCACGTCGATCGAAGAGCGGACCTCTAGGTCTTTCCAGTAGGGTAGGTCTCAAAATATAGATTTCTTCTTCCACATGGGTGCGTGTCCCGCAGCGTCACTCGGAACAGCTAGTGCGTCGGGACCCTTTCCAAAGATTACATGTAAATCATTGCCCATAGCAAGTACGTGATCACCGGTACGCATGGCGGGCTTCTTCCGGTGATCTACATCGCCTTTGAAATGCTTGCCTTTCTTTCGACATTGATGGTTGGTCGAAAGAAATCGACGATGGCCCAGGTACACATTCTTCCTGCAGCTTGCCAGGTATATACTATCGGTGTCAAGTAAACAGTCCGTGCATGCGTGGTATCCCTTGTTTGTCTGTCCGGAAAGGTTACTGAGAGCGGGCCAATCGTTGATGGTCATGAACAGCAATGCCTTTAGGTTAAATTCCTCCTGTTTGTGCTCATCCCACGTACGTACACTGTTTTCATTCCACAGCTGTAAAAGTTCTTCAACTAATGGCCTTAGGTACACATCAATGTCGTTGCCGGGTTGCTTAGGGCCTTGGATGAGAACTGGCATCATAATGAACTTCCGCTTCATGCACATCCAAGGAGGAAGGTTATACATACATAGAGTCACGGGCCAGGTGCTGTGATTGCTGCTCTGCTCCCCGAGAGGATTAATGCCATCCGCGCTTAAAGCAAACCATACGTTCCTTGGCTCACTTGCAAACTTATCCCAGTACGTTCTCTCGATTTTTCTTCACTGTGACCCGTCAGCGGGTGCTCTCAACTTCCCGTCTTTCTTACGGCCCTCACTGTGCCATCGCATCAAGTTAGCATGCTCTCTGTTTCTGAACAGACGTTTCAACCGTGGTATTATAGGAGCATACCACATCACCTTCGCAGGAACCCTCTTCCTGGGGGGCTCGCCGTCAACATCACCAGGGTCATCTCGTCTGATCTTATACCGTAATGCACCGCATACCGGGCATGCGTTCAGATCCTTGTACGCACCGCAGAAGAGGATGCAGTCATTAGGACATGCATGTATCTTCTGCACCTCCAATCCTAGAGGGCATACGACCTTCTTTGCTGCGTATGTACTGTCGGGCAATTTGTTATTCTTTGGAAGCTTCTTCTTCAATATTTTCAGTAGCTTCTCAAATCCTTTGTCAGGCACAACATTCTATGCCTTCCACTGCAGCAATTCCAGTACGGTACCGAGCTTTGTGTTGCCATCTTCGCAATTGGGGTACAACCCTTTTTTGTGGTTCTCTAACATGCGATTGAACTTCAGCTTCTCTTTTTGACTTTCGCATTGCGTCCTTGCATCGACAATGACCCGGCGGAGATCATCATCATCGGGCACATCGTCTGGTTCCTCTTGATCTTCAGTAGCTTCGCCCGTTGCAGCATCATCGTGCACATCGTCTGGTTCCTCTTGATGTTCAGTAGCAACATCGTATTCAGGGGGCACATAGTTGTCATCGTACTCTTCTTCTTCGCCGTCTTCCATCATAATCCCTATTTCTCCGTGCCTCGTCCAAACATTATAGTGTGGCATGAAACCCTTATAAAGCAGGTGGGTGTGGAGGATTTTCCGGTCAGAGTAAGACTTCGTATTCCCACATATAGGGCATGGACAACACATAAAACCATTCTGCTTGTTTGCCTCAGCCACTTCGAGAAAATCGTGCATACCCTTAATGTACTCGGAGGTGTGTCTTGAACCGTACATCCATTGCCGGTTCATCTGCGTGCATTATATATAATTAAGTGTGTCAAAAATCGTTACAGAACATCATGAATAGATAATTAAGTGACCAAATTAATAGAAGTTCATCATCACATTAAAACCAAAGTACATACATAGTTCTCATCTAACAACATAAAGCTCTGCAGAGCATCTAAATTAATTAAACCATACACTGAAACTATGTAAAACATTTCAATGCGAAAACAAATGCGATCATAATCGCAACCAATGTAACAACTGATCCGACGGCATAATGATACCAAGCCTCGGTATGAATGGCATATTTTCTAATCTTTCTAATCTTCAAGCGCATTGCATCCATCTTGATCTTGTGATCATCGACGACATCCGCAACATGCAACTCCAATATCATCTTCTCCTCCTCAATTTTTCTAATTTTTTCCTTCAACAAATTGTTTTCTTCTTCAACTAAATTTAACATCTCGACAATAGGGTCGGTTGGAATTTCCGGTTCAACAACCTCCTAGATAAATAAAATCTATGTCACATTGGTCGGCATAATTGTCATAAACAATAAATGAACCAATAGTTATGAAAAGATAATATATACCACATCTGAATCATAGACAGGACGAGGGCCGACGGGTGCGGATACCAAAACCATCGCACTATATAAGATGGAATAATAAAAGTAAGAAAATTATACAAGTATCTATATAAATATACAAGTAAGATTTTTTTTCCTTTCAGAAAGAAGATAAGAACAAGAGGCTCACCACGGTGGTGCCGGCGACGAGATCGGCGCGGGCGATCGACAGCGGTGAAGACGGGGACGGGACGTGACGGACCGCTAAACCTAGACAAATATTGAGGAAAATGGAGCTTGGAGGTCGAGCTTGGAGAGGAGAAAGCTTAAGTAGTGTGGCTCGGGCATTCCATCGAACACCTCATGTGCATAGGAGGTGAGCTAGAGCACCACAAAGCTCTCCCCTCGCCGGCCACGAAAAACAGAGCACTGGGAGTGCTCTGCTCGCGGGCGAGGGGTACATATAGGCAACTAATTGGTCCCGGTTCGTGCCACGAACCGGGACTAAAGGGCAGACTTTGGTCCCGGTTCACTCCACCAACCGGGACCAATGGTGGTGGGCCAGGAGCGAGGTGCATTGGTCCCCGTTCGTCCCACCAACCGGAACCAATAGGTCCAGCCGAACCGGGACCAATGGCCCACGTGGCCCGGCCGGCCCCCGGGGCTCACGAACCGGGTCCAATGCCCCCATTGGTCCCGGTTCTGGATTGAACCGGGACTAATGGGCTGACCCGGCCTGGACCATTGCCCCCTTTTCTACTAGTGCTCCCTTAACTTGGGATGACAACTTTAGCCCTATTTTTTGCGAAGAGGCCCCTAGATCTATTATCAAGGATCAACATCATTATAAAGCACCCCACAGAAACCTATAATTACAAACAGGTTCAAAGAGCACCAAACAATTCCTGCAACTGGAATGAGACACAATCATGCCACCACCTCCGCCTCGCAACCGAATCCGCCCTGACATTTAAGGCGCACGAAGATAGTCAACATCAGGATCTTTTTATCCAAAGCAAAGCACACCAAGCCCACGAGTCTGTCGGTGCCGACGAACACGCCACCAAGACGATAGCGGTGCCGTGGCAAGAAAAGGCCCAAACCTCGCCGCTGCCCTTGGCAGAGCAATGGCGGCGGAGGCAAACCCCACGACCAGAGCATAACAAATAGGCAGCGCAACCATCTCCACAAGGGCGACGGTGCAACCCTACATATAGGTAGGCTAAACTAACCTACTATTAACAAATCCGACCGGCCTCCAGCCGGCAGAAGCATGTCCTCGCCCTTTGCCTTGCTTACCGCCTTGGTGGCCGTACTCCCGGATAGTTAAACTGAAGTACGGGTAAGCCATGACCTTCAGATAAACCGTAATGAACTGCTTAGAATAATTTAAGGGTACCATAAAATCCCTCTTCTTTTCTATTGGTGAGATGAATGCGTGCATCCTGGGGGCCGGATAGACGAGGCGACATAGGCCCAAATGTACAACCATGCAGAATCCTAAACTAAGCGACGGCCGGGCAACTTATGCATCCCCCGCTCATGGTTGTGTATTGACTGATTGTGTGATTCTTAGTCGGTTAAGTATATCTACTGCAGTGCTACATTTGTCTCTTTGTCCACGCTCAAATTTGTGCTTCATTTGGAAGGCCGGCATTTTGTTTTCAATTTGTTTAATTAGTAAATATGATGTCATATTTACCACAACATGGCCATGAATCACATCTGACGTGCATTGCTGTTCCAACCAAATTCATTAAGTCTAAGTTTGTTGCTCCGTGGTAATGCACAGACATTTGGCAAGTATGATTGAAAGGTGATCATATACGAAATGACATAGAATTTTTTTTATGTAGATCAAACCTTCACAAAATTAATCTCGGGTTTCAAGTTATGATATTTTTCACTTTCAGAAGTAAGAATTAAATGGTGTATGCAGTAAATAAATGTTGCCTGCGATATGTATCCCAGTCTTATTTTATAATACCATTTAGTTCTCGATTAAAATTGGAGGACATTAATTACAAAGTTATGGGATATGTGTTTCTGTTCCACTATAAAAGCACCATCAAAGTGAATATTTGCATCAAACCATAGGACGCATAAACAAGAGTGCAAAAAGCAAGAGAAGACTTGCTAAGGCGCCATGGTGCCTACCAAGAGGAACGCATGGGTCGTATGCTTGCTAGTGCTTGTGGTCACGGCCACAACTCTGCCCTTGTCGGCTGCAAAAGGTAACTGTCATTTTTTTCTAAGATCTAACTGTCCTCTTTTTTGGCTTGACAATCCATAGATACTACTCTGTTTGCAACTTAATATAATACGTTGTTTGATACTATGACAGTGCCAAAAATGTCGTATATGAAGTAATACAGAGAGTATCTTTTGTTTCTACAGTCCATGTACATAGAACCATATAGTGGAATTTGACTGTTGAACCACTTTTTGCAGGGCAGAAGAGGTGCTATGATATGCCAGATTGCTATGATCAGCGTTGCTGTGAATATTGTGTTGCAGCCGGTCTCGGCGAGACAGGACACTGTAGAAATTTTGTAGAATGTTGTTGTAATGTTTAGAAGATAGCTCAAGATGCTTATTCTGCCAGAATATGTACTGGTGAGATGGTAATATTTGATATTAAATAAGTTTGTTAAATAATGCATCTGGATGGATGTGATCAAAAATGGTCGATAATTCGATTTGATATATACTCTCCCCGTCCGGAATTAGTTGAATCTCAAACAGATGTATGTAGATGTATTTCAGTGCTACGTACATTCATTTCAGCGTCAACTAATTTCGGACGGAGGAAGTAACATTTAACTCAGTGACTCATGCGTTCCAGAAAAAAAAATAGCACCAACCGTGTGTGCTGCTTGGGCATCTCCAACGGCGACCCAGAAATTTTCTCCCGCATCCATCCGCGGACAGGGGCCATTACACGGACACGGATGCAGGAGGACGTCATCCAACGCATATATTGCAAACACTATTCGAACCAAACAGGTGAAATTCGTTCAAACACAATGGAATTCTCATAAAACCGGGCGAAGTTCATTCAAACGCTGTGGATTTTCATTAGATTTCATATAAACATGACAGAATTCATTACCTTTGGACATAGTTAAAGCGGTGCTCGTCCGACTCTAGAGATATAATACCTAAACTAAAAGACCGCCCGTGCCCGTTCCCCATCTCCGGCCATGAGCCCCCAAAAAAGAAGCTTCGCCTTCTCCAACTGCGCTTCCGGAGCCCCGGAACCTGAAGTTGTCCGCCACCACATCGCCACCAAGCGACTAATAGGCCGACAATGCTCAGCCTACCAAACATTGTATTGACGGGAGGGAAGGAGCGGTGGCCTTCTCGGGACCCGAGCAGCGGCGACCTACCATGCGCTACTGTTCCTCTTCTTCACGGCGGTGACGCGGATGTGCCTGCTTCATGGCCGTGGTGGTGGGGCATGGCCTCGGCGTCGCCGGAGATGTCCACCTTCTCGTCGGTCTTGCCCCATAGCTCGCCCGCCGCCTCGTCGAACTCCATATATGCGGCTGCTAGTTCCGCCTAACGCTGACGGTAGCGCCTGAGGGCGAGGCAGATCTCGCGGGCAGAGTGGTTGTAGTGGAGCAGCGCCTGCTGCCGGCGGCGATCTGTTCCTCCGCTTGTAGTTGCTCCTGGAGGAGTTGGTACTTGTAGGCAGCGTGGGCCTACGACTCCCGTAACTGCCCCTCCCGCACCATGTCCATGTAATGGGCACGGGCCTTGCCGATGGTCATGGTGATATGTAACGATGAGGGTAGCCCGAAAGATGAGGCTGGCACAGATGAGGATGGTAGCTCCGGCTCGTCTTCGTCTGCGTCCTCCATTGGAATGTCGCTATCCTCTGTCTGCCTACCGGCCAGACAACCGGCAGAAATGGCCGCCATGTCCTTATTCTGGTCTGGCGTTAGCCCATCCCAATGAACTTTGGCGGAGGACCATGCCCATGTATTGGGCAAGGGCCCTGCCGATGGTCATTGTGCAATGCACCAGCGGTTGGCACGGAAGAGGAGGCTGACAAGGATGAGGAGGTGGCGCCGGCTCGTCGTCATCCGCGTCCTCCATTGGGACGTCGTCGTCCTCTGTCCGCCTGCCGACAGCAATGACGGCCATCTCCTTGTTCTGGTTTGGTGTCAGTCGGTCCCAGAGAACTTTGGAGTGGGAGGAATCCATGGTGAGAGTGATGTGGAGAGGGATCGGAGGCGCATGACTGCGATTATTTTCGGGGTAGCAGTTTATATAGCAATGATGGGTGGCAAAGGGACAAATGGGTGATGCCGAAGTAGCCGCCTCGGCAATCGCATGTCATTAATATGGACCGCTGACACATGGACGGACGGCCATCGTGTCATTTGAATGCGGAGCAGTCCCGAGCACCGGGAAGCGGCCTGGGCGGTGCTCTCTTCGGCCAGCCCACTGCTTTATTGCCGACATCAGTGAGCGGTCGCGTACGCTCTGGCCCGGCATGAAGGCGGGCACTAACGCTTTGGGGTGGCGCTGGCAATTTTGGGCGGGATGCGTGCTCTCGCAAGGGAGGGGGTTTTGGTGGGCCAGGGTGATCAGGCGCACGCGTGGCAGCGGTCTAGACGCCCACAAAGCCCCACGTTTGTCTCCAGTTTGCCGGAGAAAACACGTCTGGACCATCCAGCGGACCGATACAGGACCGCGTTGGATGACTGCCGCGGTCCGTACAATACGGTCCAGACGTATGCGGGCAGTTTGTGGGTCTCGGTTGCAGATGCCCTTAGATGAACTAGAAAGCTTCTGTTATGTTTATCTGATTTGATAGCTGACCAAGGAAGAAAAGTATTGTTAAATTATACTCATTTCCTGTCAATAGATGAAAGCTAGAAAGCACTGCTTGGATGCCTGACTTGAAGTCTGAATATGTCTTGAGACCGATATAGTTCTTATAGCCTCAAAGAACTCGTGAAAAAGAGTTGGAAGCAATACCGAAAAGCTTCACCCGCAGGCTTAGGTTTCAGGTGGCCAAGTAAAACTATGCTGCACAAGACCGTCAATTCAATGCTATGTCCATTCTTCATTTCTGGCAAAGTGGAACCTGAAATGCAAGGTATAGCTGTGGCACGCCTATGTCTCGCTCACAGCTAGACAGATGGCTGCCTTGTCTGAGCACGAGACTGAGTCGGCACAGTGTCACAGGCCTCAAATCGTTCTTTTTTTACACTGCTTTTTCTGAAAAAAATCCATTTGTATTTCCTTTTATTATTTTTATAATTCCAGATATTCAAAAAATACTTATATTATTTAAACACCTTACATAATTTTAAAATGTTAAAATTTTATAGAAAAGTTTCTGTGATGTATACGGAAAATGTATACAAAACAAAATGCAATGCGTATGATAAAGTGGGCATCAAAATTATATTTGGAAAATTTTAATACTGAATTTAAAAAATATTAAACATGTATTAAAAAATTACTTAGTGGAGACGATAAATCTACAACGTTTATAAAAGAAATAGACAATACAACATGTACTTTTAGAGGAAGAAGATTCTTCAAAGGATGGCCGCTAGGGTCTGGCGGAAAAAGGGCGAAGCCCAGCCGCCGCTACCACGCACGCCCTTCGCCGGCGTGAACGGCGATAGCCTCGCACGGGGAACCCACCTCCGGAGCGCGCATGTTGCGGCCCCGTCCGCCTCTGCGGCATCGTCCGCCCGTGCGGCCCCGTCCGCCAGATCTGGGATATTGAGCAGCTCCTTGCAGGAATCCCTTGCGAGCGGAAGGAGGAACTACAAAACGATTGGGAGTGGCCATGCAAAAGTAGCAGAATCGGGAGGGGATCACAGTAGTACTCTTGGTCATGCAGGTACACAGTTCGACCCTGGTGGTTGTATCAGGAATCCTACTGCTATTCTGTCGCCGTTATTACAAAGAACAGCAACGACAGGAGATACAGTCTGCTTGGCGTGGAATTGCCGAGGAATTGGGGGCTCCAAGACAGTCCGCGACCTGGTGTCCCTAAATCAAGTACATCATCCTAGTCTTATATTCCTTTGTGAAACTAGACAAGATAAAGAGAAAGTTAGGCGTTTGAGAAATCGGCTAGGCCTGAGAGGCTTTGCAGGAATAAGCAGTGCAGGGTTCAGTGGAGGGCTGGCACTCTTCTCGGATGAGCACTTGTATGTGGAAATAAAAGATCTCAATGAACGGTACATTGATACATATGTGGGATCGTCTCCAGACGCTGTGACATAGAGATTAACTTGTGTGTATGGAGAGCCAAAGGCAGAAAATAGACATCTCATGTGGGACACATTGAGGCAGTTGAAATCCAAGTCAGATTTGCCATGGACCGTCATGCATGGGTGACTTCAACGAAGCACTATGGCAATTTGAGCACTTTTCCTTTACCACTCGAGCTGAATGGCAAATGGTGGCCTTCCGTGATGCCCTTGACGATTGCAAACTTGTTGATTTGGGCTTTAAAGGAGTTCCCTTCACTTATGATAATAAAAGGGGAGGTAGGAAGAATGTCAAGGTGAGGCTCGATCGTGTCGTGGCTGATGCAGGTTGGCGAGATACTTTCCCTGATGCCTCGGTCGAACACATTATTTCCTCATGTTCTGACCATTGTGCACTGCTGGTCCGTCTTCAAGCTGAGAAATTGCCACAGAATAAGAGACGATGCTGGCAGTATGAACTCTTTTGGGAAAGGGCGTCTGATTTGCCAGAAATTATTGAACAGGCTTGGGCTTCAGCTGGTGATAAGAGCGACCTGGACGCTATCCAGGATTGCCTAGGAAGTGTGATGAAATCGTTGCAAGCTTGGAGCAGTCGCAAGTTTGGTAACATACTTCGCGAGCTTGAATCAGTACGTTCTGAATTGAATAGTTTGCTGCTGCATGCAGCTGATAGTAAAGAGGTGAGGAAGCTTTCGGACAAGCTGAATGAACTCTTATATAAAGAGGAAATGCTTTGGTTGCAGCGCTCTAGAGTTAGTTGGCTAAAAGAGGGGGACCGTAATACAAATTTTTTCCATCGGAAAGCAATGTGGCGTGCAAAAAAGAACAAAATCATGAAACTTCAGAAGGATGATGGCAGCTGGGTATCCTCACAGGCTGAGCTCGAAGGGATGGCCACACAATTCTTTCAGAACCTCTTCTCTCAGGACCCCAATCTGAACCCATGTGATATCGTCAATTTGTTTGAAAAAAAGGTCTCTGAAGATATGAATGGAGCCCTATGTAAGGAGTTCTCTGACAAAGAAATATCAGATGCTCTCTTTGAGATTGGGCCATTGAAGGCTCCAGGTACAGACGGCTTCCCGGCCAGGTTTTATCAAAGGAATTGGGGGACTATAAAAATGGAAGTTATTGCAGCAGTCAAGCTATTCTTTGCTACAGGTAATATGCCAGCCAATATTAATCATACCGCAATTGTTCTCATCCCTAAAGTGGATCAACCATCGAACTTGCGCGAGTTCCGGCCTATCAGTTTGTGCACTGTACTTTACAAGGTGATTGCAAAATGCTTAGCAAACAGACTAAGGCCCATTCTTGATGATATCATTTCGGTGAACCAAAGTGCGTTCGTCCCTGGAAGGCTAATTACAGACAATGCCCTCGTGGCCTTTGAGTGCTTTCACTTCATTGAACAGAACACAAACCCAGGGAAGAACTTCTGTGCATACAAAATTGACTTGTCAAAAGCTTATGATCAAGTGGACTGGGGTTTCCTTGAGAAGGCGATAAAAGGCTTAGGTTTCTCTCACCGGTGGATCGACTAGATCATGTCATGTTTGACCACGGTGAGCTACTCTGTCAAATTCAATGGAACCTTGCTGGATTCGTTTACCCCGTCACGTGGCCTCCGCCAAGGCGATCCCTTGTCGCCTTTCCTGTTTTTATTAGTTGCAGACGGGCTCTCAGCATTACTTCAGAAAGAGATCAATGACAAGCAGATTGAGCCTCTAAGGATATGTCGTAGAGCCCCTGGTATCTCACATTTGTTATTCACGGACGATACAATGCTCTTTTTTAAAGCAGAAACTGAGCAAGCTCTGCCAGTGCAGCATGTCATCAACACGTATGCGCAAGGTACCGGACAGTTGGTCAATACTGATAAATGCTCTTTGATGTTTGGGAAGGCTTGCCCAAATGTGGTACAAGAGGAAATCAAGCATGTGCTACAAGTTACACAAGTGGAGTTTGAGCCTAAATACTTGGGTCTCCCTACCCCAGAGGGTCGTATGACCAGAGGGAAGTTTCAAAGCATTCAAGAAAAGTTATTAAAAAGAATGGTTCAGTGAGGAGAGTACTCTAGTGGCGGCAAAGAAATTCTCATCAAAGCGGTCGCGCAATCCTTGCCAACCTTTTTGATGGGTGTTTTTAAACTACCTGCAGGGCTCTGTGAAGATCTTATGAAAATGATAAGAGAGTTTTGATGGTGTTCTAGTAAGAATCAGTGGCGCACACACTGGATTTCCTGGGATTGCATGATCAGACCAAAGACATGCGGAGGCATGGGCTTCCGGGACTTGCAGATTTTCAATCAGGCTCTTTTGGCTAAGCAGGCATGGAAATTATTAGAAAAACCCGATAGTCTTTGTGCCCAAGTGCTCAGGGCTAAGTACTAACCAAATGGGCCACTGGTAGACACAGTTTTTACGGGTAATGCATCCTCCACTTGGAAAGCTATTGAATACGGCCTCGAACTGCTGAAGAAAGGAATTATATGGCGTATAGGTAACGGTGCAAAGGTCCGGATATGGAGAGACCCATGGATTCCCCGTGGCACTTCATGTCGACCCATTACCCCTAGAAGACGTTGCCGCCTCAAATGGGTTGCTGAACTATTAACCACTGATGGAACATGGAACAGAGGGCTGGTACAACACTATTTTTATCAAGTTGACATTGACGTGATCATGAAAATCAAACCCTCACAACGGCTGGAGTCTGACTTTGTGGCATGGTTTCCTGATAACCGCGGCTTGTTCTCCGTGAAGAGTGCATACTCTCTTGGTTTACAGGAGAAAATGTTTGAAAATGATCTTAGAGCATCCAGCGCTCGTCCGGATGGCCGGCGCCCTGTCTGGGACTTGATTTGGAAGAGTCAAGCACCGCCAAAAGTACATATATTTGCGTGGAAAGCTGCACATGAATCTCTAGCTACAGAAGCTACAAAAAAATTGAAACACATGCAATCTGTTCAGGCTTGCACCATATGTGGACATGACACGGAGGATGCTCATCATGCCCTCATTCGCTGCCCCCATGCAGTCGGCCTCTGGAATGCTATGAGACAAGTTTGGGACCTCCCCAATGAGGCCGGCCTTCAAGATACTGAGCCGGAGTGGATCTTTCGTCTCCTTGAGAAACGGACTGATCCCCAACGACTCTTCATTATGATGATCCTATGGCGGGCTTGGCATGTTCGCAATGAAGTAACCCACCATAAACCAGCTGTTTCAATCGAGGCCTCTCGGCGCTTCCTTGCTAGCTATGTGTCATCGCTATTGTCGTTGGAACAATACCCTGATGCGGACCCGACCAAAGGTAAAAAGGTGGTGGATTATTTTGGTGAGCCCATATGGAAGCAGAAGCCCATACCACATGTGGAACGTTGGACACCGCCAGCGCCTGGCCGCACAAAACTCAACGTCGATGGGTCCTTTTTGCTCACAGATGGTACCGTTGGTGCAGGGATGCTTCTCCGTGATCACACTGGGGCTGTGGTGCTTGCTGCAATCAGAGGTTTTGGGAACTGCATAGACGCGCTGGAGGCCGAGTTGGCAGCAATTCATGAAGGTATTATTTTGGCCCTCAATTGGACTAAACTGGACATTGTGGTGGAGACCGATTGTGCCGAAGCTGTACAAATGATCTCAGCATCTGGGCAAGATCGATCAGCACATACTCATAGAGTAATGGAGATCAGATCGCTACTGGCTCAAGAAAGGAGGATCCATATAATCAAGATCAGGCGTAATGTAAACATAGCTAGTCATACTCTTGCTCAAATGGGACGAACGCAACAGCGGACTGCGTGCTGGTTGCGCACGCCTCCTGACGAGATTGCGAGTATTGTTGCTGCTGATTGTAATCATATTATCTGATAAATGAAACTCCCTTTCCCGCAAAAAAAAAACATGTACTTTTAGAGAATATTGTTTTTGCATTTAAACTATTAAAACATGTATGCCAAAATGTACTTGATATACAAAAATGTACATTCTGTGAAAACGTGGCACTCAAAAAATATATTTTTTGAAAAATAATAATCATGTATTCAGAAAATATTAACAGTGTATAAAAGTTTTGTTTTAACTGTGTACAAAAATGTACACTGTGTATGAAAAATACGAATACAAAAATACACATTATAATAATATAATAATGTATGTTAAAAATGTGTAAAATGTATAATTCATATAAAAAACTAGACATGGAAACAATATATTTGAAAAATATGTTAATAAGATATTTAAAAAATGTTTGACGTGTATAAAATGTGTTTCAAATGTATACGAAAAATGTGTCATGTTTTTCAAAAAAAAGTGTAAAATGTGTATAAAAAATATTCCTGATGTATACGAAAGATATAACTTGTACTCCCTCCGTTCCTAAATATAAGTATGTGGAGAGATTCCACTATGAACCACATACAGATGTATGTAGATGCATTTTAGAGTGTAGATTCACTCATTTTGCTCAATATGTAATCCATAGTGAAATCTCTACAAAGACTTATATTTAGGAACGAAAGGAGTATGTGATAAAAATGTGTATTACCATTAAAAAAATATTAACCATGGATTTGAAAAAATGTTGCCCATGTGTTTATAAAAGTGTTCAAAACACGTATTTAAGAAAAATGTGCATTATGTATTTAGAAAAATTCAACATGTATCAACAAAACGATTCCTATCTACACTACATCGTGTACTAAAAAAAAGAAGATATGTGGTGAACAAAGACGTGACCGATCAAACCGATAGAGAAACAAAAACAAATGAAGGAAACTAAGGACTCGGGGAGAAAGCCCATTTCAAGGAAACCTATTCCAAGGATGTCGAAAAAGGAAAAATAAAACCGAAAAGGAAAAAATAGAAGAAAGCCAATGCAAAAGAATGGAAAAGTGAAAATAAAGAAAGAAACAAAGAAAAACAAAAATAAATAATAACCTTAATACTTGGTGGAAAAATAATAACCTCGGTGATGCCCCGCACGTTGTTGCGCGAACCTTGTTAAAAGGATGTATGGATAAGTGGTAGAAGACTAAAATTAATGCAAAAGCAAATATAACATGACTTAATTCCCCAAAAAAGTCATGCATGAGATGTTTTGTTTTGCATGGAGAGATTAAAGGAAAAAAAGTAACTTATGACTACATAGACTCTTTTTTTGAGGGAGAACGCTATGCATGACTTGATGATGCGGCATTGTTGCATGGAGAGGAAAAATGAGATAGTATGGGTTCTACCTATATATTTAGAAATAGGACAATGCACGTGCATTGCCACGGAACAATAAAGATAAACACACTGATCAATATTGTGTGCCCTCTCCTTCTTAGTATCATCATCATCACTCTTGTTTTTTTGTTTTTGTCCTAAAGCTGTAGAGAAAAACAAAACCTAACATGAGTTGATCACCCCTCAAATGTTCTTTTCCTTGCAATTTGCCTGTATTAGAACACAACAATTATCAGATTAGAAGAACCATGAAACTAATGAGACATGGCAAATTGAGTTGAAGAACAAGGATCAGGCCAACCCTCTCCTTAGTATCATCATCATCACTCTTGTTTTTTTTGTTTTTGTCCAAAAGTTGTAGAGAAAAACAAAACCTACATGAGTTGATCACCCTCAAACATTCTTTTCGTCGCAATTTGCCTATATTAGAACTCACCAATTATCAGATTAGAAGAACCATGTGTCGGTGTACCAAAGTAGGAGCACTCCTTTGTACCCCTTACTTGTGCACGGGCAGTCTGAGTCACGCCCACGGCCACACTTAGCAGGGCAAAGAGAAGAGTCAAAGCCACAAGATGGTCAAAACAACACCAAGACCAAGAACACAAAAGCCAAAAGGGCGAGGTGGACTCCCCCGGCAAGACCCTTGCCGGGGCAGCCTCCGCAGCTCCGGCAGGAGCCTTGCCAGGGCAACTTGCCCGCCAGCAGAGTGCGCCGCCCTTGAGCCTCAAGGGTTCCAACACCACCAACCATATTGGAACCAAAGCTCGGGAGGCGCCTCCGTGGTGGCATGCAGATCTTTGTGAAGACAAGGATCAGAAGACGACGAGCCTCAGCAAGACCCTTGTCGAACGCATCCACAAGACCTCCGGCAAGATCCTTGCCGGGGACGACCACAGTGCCACGGCAAGACCCTTGCCGGGGCCCCGACAAGGCTCTTGCCGAGGACATTCGCGGGGCCGCAGCCAGACCCGTGCCCGCCAAGGCTCCACCACCGCTCCCATGCACACCGCTGGCCTGGACGCGTGTCGAACTGAGGTGGGGCAGCGACGGACGGGACGGGGGCTGGTTTCCGTCCCCGATAAAGTGAGGACACCTAAGGGGCGCATTAAATGCGTCTTGTCCCGTAATGGCTAGCGATAAGCTTAGCCACTGTACACCGATGCCACCTCCTGTGTGCCACTGTGGCGATCCCCTTGACTATAAAAGGAGGGCTGAAGCATGCTGGAGGGGGATTCGGACCCCTTGACAAGTTATTCATCGTAGCTAGCTCAAGAACTCCAAGAACACTCAAATAGACACTAAAGCAGGACTAGGATATTACGCATTCTCGCGGCCCGAACATGGGTAAACTATCCGTGTGCTTGAACTGGCTGTCGATCCCGCTCTTCTTTCGACCCCGCGCCCTGCGACCGTAGTAGGGATCCCAGTTGATCCCATACGTGTCATTTCCACCGACACCATGCAACTAAATAATGAGCCATGGCAAATTGATTTGAAGAACAAGGAACATGCTGACCTCAAAGGAACATGGACCAAACTCAATTGTTCTACCTTTCCTGTGGTCCTCCTTGGTTGGTCATGATGGTCCTCTCCAAGTCCTTAGTCACTTGCAAGCTGCTGCAAAATGAATTTTATATCAAGAGGTGCATTTTTGTTCTTTTTTTATTTGCAGGACAAGTAGACATTTGTAGGTTGTTTCTATTTGCAACAACAGTTCCTATTGCCTAATGAAAGCTACAAGAAGGGCGTTGTCCACACAGAACAATCATATTCAAGATCAAATTGAGCCAGCAAATAATAATATGAAATTACAATTTTTCACAAAGAAAGGGTTGGATCTTATAGGAGCATATCCATTTTTTTACCGGAAGAACATATCGGGTATTGCCACAAAAAAACGAAAATAGCTTCTAGTTTAAACATGACAGCTGTTGTGACATCTAAACTGCTGCAACTTCCTTCTATTTGGTGTCTTGGGTATGAGTAAGAAAAAATTTTGGTCTGAAAAGACATAAGGTAAATGAGAGCAAAAAATAGAGTAATATCAAAATTGCATGCACACTTATACATATGATGAAATAAGACTGAAGAAGAAATATGTCCTTTAATCGTATGTATCTGTGCATACAGCCATTTCACTAAACGTGTACTGATCCGTTCTTCAAAATTGTCTACAATGAATTCACTACTCATCTGAATGGATTTTTTTCTTTGTCTCTGCAGAGGGAATTAATAACTCATAAATTAGACATTGAGCATGTGTAGTAACATGGGGGTTTGTCAGGACACCAATGCATGGGAGGATTCTGCGACACACTTTCCACGGGAAGTGTTTGATCTTCCCTGGAACTTTCAGCGTCCAAATGTCAGCCCAAGATTGATTTGAATTCATACTTCCTTTACCATCATTTGCATGTAAACATTGTCCAAACTTTAGTTCCCACTCTCTATGATATGCTGATTTAATAGAAAAGTTACCTGACTTCGTGTAGTGCCGCACCAGAAAATCATCTAGTCCTTGATCATTCAGCGGAATTTGGAGAAGTCATGGCAGACATGTCATGAACAAGTACACCAATAACTGCTTTCAAGGGTGTAAGACTAGGGAGGAAGCAGAGGATGATTACTCTAAGTTTGTGCTCACATTGAATAGCAAAATAGGCGAGGGTGCAAGTCAGGACCGGGTTGAGTTGGCTTAAGAATTTGATGATCTTTGTCGAGTTCGTCGTCATCGTGGCGGTGTTGTTATCCTGTGCTAGGTTAGTACATGGGGCCATAATGTTCCAAAATATGGACCTAAATCATTAATGCTAGAGCAGCACCATTGTTCGAAAAAAATATTTTCTACAATGCTAACAAAAATAATTGCAGGCGCTCCGGCAAAGCATAGAGGCTGTGACGAAGCATGGGCCTCCTTACCCCCATGAGCTCACACCGACGGATATGATCTTTTGCTCCAAGAGGTTTTGTCGGTGAACCACTTGTGAACTTCCTGTATGCTACTTATATCTTTAAGTCCAAGATGAACAAAACAAAGAGATATTCATTGGCGTGTGTGGTGACTTCGTCAATCTGAAGTCGATAAATCGACTCAATTTCCGGTACTATAGGGGTAGGGTGCAGTGGCGGCTCCAGGTTTGCAACCGAGTATTCATGTGTATTCATTTTGCCAAAATTATTGTTCTTTTTTGAAAATTGTCACTGTTTTGCTAAAATCATGGGTATTCACATGAAGACCCAAGAATACCCCATAGCGCAGCCCCTGGTAGGGTGCACACGCGTGTGTTCATAGGAGTGAGCGTACGTTTGAACGTCTGCCTGTACTGTGTTTAAAAAAAATAGGTACAAGATAGTTTCTTTAGAAAAAAAGATATTACAAGATATGATCATGGAAAAAGCGGAGAGGGAATCAATGTCAATTAATTCTAGATATGTGGACTAGTATATCTCACTCTTACTTTGGAATGTCAATTAACCGTCGCCGGAAAGAAATTATACTCATTATTGTGATAGATACCAATCTGTGCACCTGTCACACGTAGACTATATAAACACTAGCAAAGAGAATATCTGCATCAAGCCACAAAACATACAAGAAGATTGTAAAAGGAAGAAAAAGGCTATCTAACACGCCATGGAAATCGCCAAGAGGAACCTTACGAGGGCTGCATGCTTGGCGGTTCTTGTGGCCATGGCCGCAATCTTGTTGTCCTCTTCCACCGCACAAGCAGGTTGGTGTCTTTTTTTTTTCAATTCCTCATTGCATACATAGTAAATTTTGTTCATCCAGTGCGTTTGTATCATGAACCATACACAAAAAAACTGACACTCTTGGCCGCCTTTTGAAGATCAGTGCATGGTGGCGCCGGAATGCTCGGGTCCCTACCCGGAGGTGCTATGCCCTGAGCTATGCGCTCGTTATGGTTTCAACAAAGATGGGTACTGCAAAGAATCACAATACTGCTGTTGTCGCGGTGCCAAATTAGCCCAGCCAGTCCTCGCGAATCCTAGTGTAAATTCATAGGAGGGGAACTCTAGATGCTGATGCGCCACAGTATGTACCCGCGAGAAGAGGAAACTTGATATGAAATAAGTTTTTATCAGTTGATTCATCTGGATGGATGTGGTCGAAATTAATGGTCATTAGTTTAGTATGCCACCAATGGATGGGATGAAATTAACATGCAGTAGATCGATTTGGTAAAACATTTTATTCCTCGGAACAAAATTTTATGCCACCAATCGTGTGTGTCCCAGATGAACTAGAAAGCATCCGCTACTCTTGAAGAACTTGCTCCCTTAATCTTGTTTTAACTTGGCTCCTTTCAAGCGACCGACCTCACACGATTCAAAATAAAAAACAACCTGCCTCGCTGCCTCGCGATCATCTCGGTAGATAGGTTGTCTTTCTTCAAAAGAAGAAAAGTCCGCCTTGCAAATGTGTCGCTGAAAACAAATTTGTTGTATTGTTTTACATGCTGCAGTCAGTGCGATAGATAATCTCGTCTTCTGGCCGACCTCGTGCGAATCTCTTCTCAGTCTTCAGCGCCCTTGATTTAAGTGTTGGAAATAGAGCAATGCAGGAATACAATTACCTAAATCTGAATTTACCGAAAAAGGGCTTTCCCGTTTTGTATTCCAAAGCAAACCACCATTGTACACATCGCAATGCTGGGACGATCAACACATTAAGCCCAAAAGAAAAAGAAGAAACAAATGCCAGCAACTTGACAAAGCGCGGAAGACCCGCGACCGCTGCGCCCTCCGGAAAGAAACCACACAGCCCGAAGCTCCTATCTACAGCGTACTAAGCAACACCTCGAAGAAGGGATGCGACGCGGACGACGCTACTCCCCGAACCATGTCCTAGGATTTCCCCCAATACGCGGAGGGAGGTGGAGGATGGCTACTACCGACACCCTCTCATACCGGAGAGCCACCCGGAGGGGAAGGTCAGGGAGGCGCCGCCACCAGCGTCCCCAGGGCCAGGCCGGCAGCGGGCGCCAGCGACGGCGGCGGGGAGGAAGGGGAGAGGGGGGCTGGAGGAGGAGGAGGTCGCCTGCGGGGGCGACGCGGTTGCAAGAGGAGAGAGAAATCAGAGTTTTTACTTGGCGTGTTCTTTGATCTATCAACGGTGATGGTAATAAAATACCATGAATAGTGTTTATTTACGTGCCAAGCTATTCCTAGTTCCCTACATATATTTACAAGTTATGGACAGCACTAGATTTTTCATGTACTTTTCTTCCCCTTTATAAAGTATCACAATTCCTTAGAAACACACTCATCTGCAAAGACAAAATTCCATTCAAAATTTTGGGATGCCGAAGTCTCCTTCCTCCTGCATATACTGACGGTCCGCCATTAGCATAGCTCGATGCCTTCTCTAGGCCTCCGCCTCGGTGGAGGAAACTTCTCAACAGCTTTTAGCAGCAGTCGCATGAAGTCGTCGATGCAGACCAGTATATGCTGGCGGCCGCAATCTGCGAAACAAATCACCGCCTCAAAGAAGAATATGCCGATAAAGCCTGTAGAAACTCTGAAGATAATGAACGCCGGTTGTATTCAGATGGATCCATCGGAAACCTGAATCGACCAGATCCCGAAAGATCCATCGGATACACAACTTTACACGCTCTCCGCCAGTGATAAACACACCAACGAAATGGGGAAACACCGGGAAGAACATTATTCCCTGAGGGGGATAGCGTTGCCGCCTCATCGCCCAAACCAAACTTGAAGACTCCCCATAAATATTTTGAAAAAAAAAGTCACCCATGCCTTGCAGGACAGGTCTGGGTCTGATGTCAACCTTGTCACCGTGCGGAACAATGCACCGACTACCTCTCCTCCGTGAGCTAACTAAGCCATGCCACCGTCAAGCATCACATGTCAATCACTACAGCCTTACCACGCAACATCGTCATTGTAATGCACCAGCCCACCAGCTCCTTCATAATGGGCTCCTAGTGAGTTGCAGCCTCCAGCCACCGCCGCCCCCCGCGGTCTTTACCTGGTGGCTAACCCTGGTGGCGGCGAGAGGGATCAAATCATGGGGAGGCGGCTAGAGTTGGTTTCCTATGCCTTTCTCACGCCTTTCTATCTTTTTCAGGAAGGAAAATTATTTATGCGAACAACTAAAATTTCATGAACAAAAAAATATGGACAATTTTTTTAATGGCATGATTTTTTTTACAAATTATACGAACAAAACATGACATTTTCATGAACAAACTTAATAAGGATTAGACTAGCGGGACAGCATTATGTTTTTAGCAATATTTTAAATAGCGCGCTACAAAATATAGCGAGACCCTTCTCTAAATGCTACACAAGTTATAGCGCGCTAATAGCGTGCTATATTTCAAAACAGCGTTTGCAAAAAAAATCAAATATATCTAGAAATAAAGTATTTAAGTAACTAAATTTTTCATAGGAGCAAGCAATATATGCATAAGGGCCAAATCCAGCATATAAAAAGGAGTGAGAAAGGGATGAGAGGTGAGAACTAGGGTTAGCCGGTTAGGTCTCGTGGGAGAATCTAATAAAAGGAGTGAGAAAGCTAGTGGTCGTGGGTTGGTTTTGACCTGCTGGGCCTGCTGGACTGTGCTTATTTCAGTTTTGCATGGTCTATACATTGTAACGTTACAACGTTACAACGTTATAGCGTGTGTAGCGCGCTAATTACGTAATTAGCGCCGTAGCGTCTGATTTTGCCAAAACGTAACGTCTCCCTTCTAAATATGCTATAACCGCGTTATAACGGCGAAATAGCGTGCTATTTAAAATATTGGTTGTTAGAGACAGATATGTACACCTCATTTCCCCTACCCACATGCACATGCATGTATTTACTAGATGACAAAATCTAATGTCATACTAGATTCTCCACATTTTGAAAACTCAAAATGTTTTGTAATTCAAACTATCGGTCCAATTCAATATCCATTTTTTACCATTAAAGCCGCCGTGACGAGACTTTTAAAACTAGAATCTATGTTATTATGTTTCGATGACCTATTTTGGGTCTGAAGTTATCAGGTCTGTGGTACTTCAATTATAATCCCCGCGAAATGCAAGTTACCACTTTTTTACATAAAAGTTAACAGGGAATTTTTCAAGAACTTTTTTCTGAGTGAAAGTTACCATTATGCTGTATGTAAGTTATCAGGTCTACGGTAAGTAAATACAATGCTATTCACATAAAAGTTACCGGGCTATTTTTCTTCAACTTTTTTCTCCTGGTAAAAAATACGACAGTGTTGCTTGTATGTTATCAGGTTTGCGGTGCCTAAACTACAATGTTATTTACACAGAAAATACTGCTATGCTTTAACACAAAAAAAAAGAACTCCTGTGTCAAAGTTACCATGGTGTTTATACGGAAGTTATCAGGTCTATATTGCGTGAATGTGATTTACACAGAACTTACCAGAGGTAT
>NC_041386.1:721124429-721128358 GCF_002162155.2 Triticum dicoccoides
GTAATATAAGTATTGGCAATTGTAACATGTACAACCCGATAAAATTGTAGATGTAGTGGAGCTAACAATGTCTAAAGGCCATTAAGGCTGTACATTTTGGTTAGTGCGCACACAAAAAATCACATACTCGTTTAATATACGCATACCATCTACATCGATTGACATGGTAAAAGTAAAGTATTCACATGTTATATGCTAGACAAACACAAATTCACTACACACAAACAAACATCCATGCCCGATCACATGAAAATGACACATCAAATCTCACCTTCATTTCAGGTTCCATCACACACCAATCTGCTGCAAACAAAGCATCGTTGAATAGATTATATCCAGTTGATTCCGGCCACTGGTGCTGCCAACCGATGACCACAAACCACGCTCAGGTTGGCATAATAAAGATTCTCCTACCACACCTTCAACCGTCCTCTCGCATTCCTTTTTCTAATTCCATCGTGAAATCATTGTCGTCTCCACCGAACAGCATGTACGCGAGGAGGAGGGGTGTCCTCTAGTGGCACCATTCTCAGGTATGAGATGTGCCACCAAACTCTGCAGATTCATTTTCTTCTTCTACCTTGAGTTTGTGTGCGCTTGCTCCTGGCAGAGCCAACATTTGCTATCAGAGCAAGGTTTATCGAGGTCTTCGCATCATCGAGCTGCGTCAAGAGCAAAGCAGGAGATATGCTGCCCGGTAAGTTGTGTCCCTCGCAGTAATTAAGGAGGTGAAGGCTATGACATGGAGGTCATTGCCATAATGAGTTCATCATAGGCATCGGAGTCAGTTGAAAAGGTTCATCATGTGGTGAAGGTGTAGGAGGTGTGCCTCTCATCGAAGCACTAACAAACCCACTTCTGCATGTAGGTATATATACACGGTCAAGGCACTAACAAACCTCATCCAAGGGCCATACGACTCGGCCATTTTACATGTATGTAGCCGGACTAACAAACTGCATGTAGACACTAGCTTGTAGCACAGCCACTCTTGCACTCACACGTTGGGCCAACATCTCCACGGGGCGAGTGCGGTTGGCTAGTACACACGTGCATGGACCAAATCCAAGAACATATCTATGCTTTCTCTCCACTACTCGCTTGCAGATCCATTCGTGCTGCCGCCATCACACACACTATCTATGTGCTTCTCCAGGAGCTGATCCCCCGGTGCCATGATGCAAGACACATGATTTTCTTTGAACTTTGTTGAGTAATGCAACTCTATATGGCTACGACACCATGCAACAAACTAAACATGGCCTAATCCTATGCACATAATATTAATAACAAGATTAGTTCCAACAGGAATGGGAGGAATGTCCTCGATTCTTCGCGTCCTGCCATTGCTTGAGTCCTTGCAGGACCATGGGAGGCTTTGTGGCTCGACTCATCGTCTCCTACCAGCACCGAGTCCACGGAGGACCATGGGATGCCATCATGGGTCGATTCCTCAACTCGTATGGCCACCAAAAACACTGCTCCCGCATCTTGAGTCACGGGAGTCTGGCAACATGCATACAGCCTGGACGGGGCGACGCCGCTCTGCAGTTAGCCCTCTATTACCAGGGGCTACATGGAGCTTCGGGGGCAAGGAGAGGTGGCATGACGCGGATTCAAAACTAGACAATGAAATATGCCGACATGTTTAACTCCCGAAGCAGTATGTCCAGTGCCCTCCCTCTCATCTCCATGGATTAAATCACACTAATGTCCATGGATTAAATGTGGCGTGGTACTCAAAACATTTTAACTCAATGAGACTTAAAGTGGGACTAATATGACGAAAATTTGCTTTTTTATACAGTCCCTTCAAACCAAAAGAGGAGTATACATTAAATGGGGTAGTATATCTCAATGTTATTTTGGAATCTCAATTAATGGTCGGTGGAAATTGGAAGGTATTAATTAGACATTTATTGTAAGTGATGCTGATCTATGTTCCTGTCACACTATATAAACATTGGCAATTTGCATCAAACCACAACACCCACAATAAGAGTGGAAAAGAGGAATAAAAGAGTTGCTAATCCGCCATGGCAATTCTCAAGAGAAACACAAGGGTTGTATGCTTGGTGGTGCTTGTGGTCATGGCCACGACCTTATTGCCCTTCTCAACTACACATGGTTGTTGTCCTTGCTTTCATTACTCATCATATATATAGTAAATTTTGTTTCCCAAATGTATATATCTAGAATCATCATAGAAAACTGACACTTTTAAGCACTTTTTGCAGGGGCGTGCTTAGTGGCACCGGAATGCTCGGGTCCCTACCCGAATGTAATATGTGGTGAGTTATGCGCTCGTTATGGTTACAGCAAAAATGGATACTGCAAAGATTCAAGAAATTGTTGTTGTAGTGGCAAAAAATTAAAAGAGTCGGTCCAGGTGGATCCTACAACAAATCCATAGGAGAGAAACTCTAGAAGCTGCTGCGCCACAATATGTAATTGTGAGATGATTAAATTTGAAATGAAATAAGTTTTTATCCATGCATCGGGAATTCGGGATGAATGTGATCAAAATGGTTAATAATTTGATATGTTTGGCGGATGGGTGAAACATACAGTTAGATCGATTTGGTAAACACTGTAATCAACAATCCTGCACTGCGAACAAAGTCACCAATGGTGTGTGTGTGTGTCATAGATGAGCTACTTTATTTTATCTCATCAAAAGGTCATCACGAGACAATGCAGATGTGGATCAAACATTATCAATTTTTTTTCATTTCCCTCAGAAGTAGGTGGCTAGGGAAAAGTTCCCCCCTCCGTGATCCATCGGCCAGCCCGTGGATTCGCCTCTCCTTTGCCTGCCACTATGGCGGCTAGTGGCGGCAAGGAAAATCTCGGTGCCTCGGTTACGGCTAGTAGTTTTCGTTAGGATTTTCTAGTCCTCGCATGGGCGGCGGATGGATCGAGCGCTTCATATTGTTTTTAGGGTTCAATGGCGACGATTTTGGCTCCTAGATGGTGGTCATTAGGAGCACACATGTGAAGATTTCCCAGCAGTTAATGGCAATGTCAGGTCAAATATAGTATGGAAGCGGCGATATTGACGCGTCGACTTTTTGTTCTAGCAACCTTAGTGCTCGTTCAATGGTGTAGGGACCTTAATGTAGTTTTTATCATGTTTGGGTGCTTTGTACTTTCGATGAACTTTTATAAAAGATCTTGGTCTTTCTCAAAAAAATCATCATGAAAGCAAATACTTCCAGATAGTTCAAATGCAGAAAATAACTGTCAAATCAAGATAAAAACCTTGTCGAAGTAATTGGAGATATTTTAATACTGGGTAGTTCGACTACCATAGCTGTGGGGTATGTTCCCAGCGTTTTGAATCCATCACATGTCGTAAGCCTGCACCCACCAACCTTGGTCGCGCAGCCTAGCTTTTACGCAGGAGCTTTATTTTTTGTTCACGTTTTCCTTCAATGTCCATTCGTTTCCTCGCTCGATCCATCTCTTCAGAGAGCACCACCGGATCATTTTCTCATCCCTAGCACTGCAATTTGTCAGCTCCCGCGCCACCATGCGGCCTCTCACCTGTGGGATGACCGCCGCTATTCTGTCTAGCTCGTCAAGCTCCCCTCCTTCTCTATCCCGAGTTCCCCACAACCTACACCTAAAGTTAGACATGCGAGCATGCCGGTGGTCGCTGCGCACTTGCCATGGTCTTGCCCACCCATCCTTCCCTCCTTCAGCAGCGACGGTGGGCGATACAACTTGTGAGTGCCAGTGCTGCAAGCCACATCGGCCGTAGCTGCAACTGTCGACGGTGCGTGCTGGAACGACAGGTAGAAACAGGTGTCGCGATGCTGGAACTATGGAGCGCTGGCAGTGGCGGAGACATGGGAGCCAGCAGGGGCCCCCGCCCCCCTTAACATCAGGAATTTAGTGATAATTTGCAATGGACAGTTGCATAATTA
>NC_041386.1:721128833-721135561 GCF_002162155.2 Triticum dicoccoides
GGCTCCGCCACTGAGCGTTGATGCTGCAACCGTCGAGCCCCGGTGTCGTGACCCATGTCGGCTGGAGCTGCGTGTGCCAACGACACTTGCTGGAACAAACAGGGGAACCGCGTCCTGATGCTGGAACCAGACAACGGTGGTGCTTTGGCCATGCGTCGCCAGTGCTGGAACCTGGAACCAGCTAGGGGCTGGTGCTGCTACCAACAGAGCCGAGATGCAACATGATGCTAAAACCAGTGTTATTTCCATGAGCATGTGTCGCCTGCGTTGGAATCAACAGTAGCTGCTTCTATGACAGCTGCAACCAGCACGAGCGGGGAAGCTGCAACGTGATGCGGTGGTGCTGCAACCGTGCGCCACTGACGTTGGAAACCAGTAGCAGCTGATGTTGCGACTAATAGGACTCGGAGCTGCGACGTGCCGCATAACGCTGGGAACAACAAGTAGTGTTGTGATGACAAGGCTGCAACCGGTGACGATGACAAAGCTGTGATTTGTTACTAATTTGCTTAAGTGATTTTTTTTCTGCTAAAGCCACATTTTTGCAATGTCTAGCCCTCCCCAATCTGTTTTAATGTCACTTGGCCCCTTATCAAAATTTTCTGGCTCCGCCACTGGCTACAATCGACGACGGCAAGGGTTGTGAACGACGATGCTTCGACGACGAAGGCAAGCCTGCGAGCACCGTCGGCTTATGTAGAACACACGTAAAAAACATATAGTGGCGAAAATAAAATGAAAATGAAATGAAGAGGCACACACACCATCAGACGACATTAATAGCGAAAGGCGTCCGGACCGAGTGCACGCCATCCGACCAGGTAACCGCGCCGTAAGCGTACCCCTTCATGGCACCGGCATGAGCGAAGCTCACCTCGTACGCCACCGTGGCCCATTGCCTCGAGAATAGCAACCGCTTAGGCAACACCTTTACCAACAGGCCTGGCGGCGCCTCGACGGCCACCACGTACGTCGCGTTAGACCACCCGATGTTCGTTGCGGTGCGTGACACAGCGAACGGCTTCCCGGCCGCGAGCCGTGGCACGGAGATGGATGGGTAGTTGACGCTCTTCGCTATGAGGTCCGGCGAGGGCGCGCCGCGTGGGCAGGAAAACT
Organism: Triticum dicoccoides; assembly: GCF_002162155.2. NCBI lineage: Eukaryota > Viridiplantae > Streptophyta > Magnoliopsida > Poales > Poaceae > Triticum > Triticum dicoccoides. Next base: position 721,129,950 of record NC_041386.1, read on the forward strand.
GGGCGTCGACGGAGATCTTGCAGATGACCTTGTCCTTGTAGCCCTTGTAGCAGAGGAAGTTAAGGTAGTCCCTTGTGGTGGTGTCGAACACCAGGCCCGGACTGAGCGCCCGAAGCGGTATGATCTCACCGACGCCCATGTCGTGTCCGGTCGCCGCCATGCCACGGCTGCTCGCCACCGGTTGTCCGAGGTTGTTCCTCACCGTTGCTGCATGCAGCAGCAACCACAGTGAATCGCTTTAGTTAGAAATGCAACCGACCGCTTTGTTTTGCTTTGATAGAGGCACGCACCTGTGGTCATCAGAGCTGATTTTATGATGGATGGGGACCAATGCGGGTGGGCCGACTTGAGGAAGGCGCCAGCACCGGCGACGTGCGGGCAGGCCATGGAAGCCGGACTTGATGGAGAATGACGAGGGCTTCTTGCCGGCAGGCACGTCCTCCATGTTCATGGGTGGCATCGCGGCGAGGATGCTGACCCCGGGCGCCATCAGATCGGGCTTGAGGATGGCTTCAGTGAGGGCAGCAGGGCCGCGCGCCGAGAAGGACGCCACCACGGGCGCAGGCTTGAACAACTTGACGTCCTCTGTGGGGAGGCGTCGGATTCCTGAAGCATTGATAGTTCGATTGTCATTCATTTCAATTCTTTCCATACATGGAAAAAAGGGCTTAATTTGTATTTCGTGATTTACATTGCCTGTTGACAAAACCAATAATGTACGAGATCTTTATCAATAAATTCATACCGTCGAAAAACTTCTTTACAATATGAATTCAACCATATATTTTTCTATGCACACATGTCGATAGTAAATTATTGATATTTTTCATGATTAAAATAAATCTTGAAATATGAATCAGGTCCTACATATCCGACCAGATAGAGGGAGTAGTAGTAGGAGCATTTGTTTCGTGACTCACTTGGTGGAGTTAATGTACCGCAGTATATGCGTGCCGGCGTAGGAGCCCACTTGGGAGAAGGGGAAGCTGCCCGTGTCGATCGGTGCCTCCATGGCCTTGTCGTTGATCAACACCAGCCCCCTCGCCCCAGAGTCCTTGGCGACGAGCTTCATTATCCGCCGCGTAATCGTCGAGTCTGTGCGGACGCAGACCAAAATATTCCCCGACACCTTACGCTTGCGCAGCGATCACGGATAACAGTTGCTACAGAGCAATGCAATTCATGAGTGGTGTGGTGAACAACCGATTAACTCTACAAATTCAAAAGATCGCACGATCTTGTTGTGTGTATGTACCTTGCCTCAGACGCCGGTGTGCTCCGGGTTGCCGCTTGGGCCCCAAACACCATAGGGTAGCGCTCTCCGTCGAGGCTTTGGTTGGAGAAGTTTATGGCAACCCCCTAACATGCATGACATGACAGTTGATATGCCTCGTGGCGTTGATAGCGAGGATAAGAAGCATTGAAACATGCACGTCAATGGCAATGGTGCGCTGGTGCACCGTACCTTAAAGATCTTCCTGTTGCCGAGGACTACGCTAGAGTGGAAGGCACGGTCGATGGTGGAGGCGGCGACCGTGAGGATCCATGGCGCGGTGTTGACGACAGTGGATGGGTCGGGCCCGTCATTGCCAGCGGAGCAGACTACGAGGATGCCCCTCTACTGTGCGTGGAAGGCTCCGAGTGCGACGGGGTCGGAGAGTAGGTCCGGTGCCACATCGGTAGTGGTCATGCCGATGGAGATGGAGATCACATCCACCCCGTCGCTCACAGCGTCGTCGATGGCCTTAAGCAGTGCCAAGCCGGAGCATCCGTTCTGGTCCTCGTTGCACACCTTATACGAGGGCACACGTGCGGCCGGTGCACCGCCCTTGGCCGTGCCCCGGGCCAGGCCGTAGTAGTGGGCGCCCTCCACAATCGCGCCCGCTGCCGTGGACGCACAATGAGTGCCGTGACCGACGCCGTCTCAAGGCGAGCCGGTCGACAGCGCCACCCTGACCAAGGAGGCATTTGGTGCCGTCGAGCCAGGTTGATCGCCGTAGTACCGCGCACCGATGAGTTTCCTACAAATGCAGGATCGCACATGTTTAATAAGCCTATATATCATGCAGTGTACATTGCAAAAACAAAAATGTGTCGTTACTTGTTGCAGCTGCTCTTCTTGAAGCCTGGACCTTGCATACATAGCCCTCGCTACCTCGACGACACGTCCCCCATTCTGGCGTCGTTGAAGCTCGGCGACTCCGGCCAGATACCTGTATCGATGACACCGATGATGACATCACTAGAGGCCTGGGGTGCCTGGCCATCAGCACGGAAGCCGGACTGCACGTCAAGGAAGTCCCAGGACCGGGTGGTGTGTAGTTGCAGCACGGGGTCTCGGAACACCGACACCACTCTCTCGTGTTCTACCAAACAATACAAAATCAGCCCATCCGCTATACATAACACCATTAACAATAAACAAATCTGCAAGAAACGAATGGATGGAGTGGAGGTTGAACCAGAGAGCGCGAGGGCCTCCTCCTCAGTGAGCTTGGCGGCGAAACCCTCGAACGCATGGTCGTAGCTATGTGTCAGCCACCGTCGTTCCTGGGGTACAATGGATGCGAGCATCTCAAGGTGGGTGGCACACATCACCTCCGCCAGCTTCACGCCACCGCCTGCTGAAGGACTCCCCATGTAGACGACATATGACTGCAACAATGAGGATGCCTGAACCAAAAATAATGTCATCAAACAAACCAACTTCAAGGGAAATATTATTCTACTTGCAGTGGACGCGGTATCCCGTTCATGAATCTATCCTCCATCACTGATTTGAGATTTGTGCCACAATTTCTTGTTTGTGTGAAAAAATTGATTTGTTTCATAGAATTACAAACATGTTTCGTTACCTTTTTCTTCTTCTCGTTTCAAAGTATATATCATAATGTTTCGTTGTCTACCAATAAATAAGAGCGCAATTGTTTCAATGTGAATTTGCTAGTACACGATGAAAATTACAATACAGTTTGAAACAAGGATACAAACCAATATAGTATTATATAGTATACTTTGGAACAAGAAAATTTGATTCTCAGAATAAAAAGTAGACAATCGTTGTCAAAAATCAGAAAATATGGCGTGAAACTCAAAGCACATGATTCTTCGGTTGTGACGGATCACGCGTGGCAGGTTGCCATCGGAAAAGAGAAGAGTAACAATGCTGCCGCAACATTACCTCTTTGGTGTGATGTGTTGCTTCAGCTGAGAGGAGGTGGTAGACGATGAGCAGGAGGAGCATGAGCAAGTTCACGCCGTACACCATTGTTCACCAGGACTAGTCAATATCCTACTGATGGGTAGATCCATGGAGTGCAGCCCAATTTGTAGCAGGAGTTGTTGTTTTTCTGGTCCCGTGCCGTGGAACGCTTTTACAGCTAACGCATTCATGTGGATAAGCTGTGGCCATGTTCTACCTAAGTGCTCTCGTGCTCACATTGAAAAATGCATAATTAATTGAGATATTTTGGATGGATGATGGATGCAAAGGTATTTTGTGTAGAAATTGTGGGGGAAGCATTCTACCCTCTCGATTGAGGGCCGCAGGTATTTATTGATAATGATGGGGCTTATCCCATAAGCGCATACATAACTTGGAGTACAAGAGAATCATAGATAGAGATAGAAAGATGTTTCACTAGATACAAGTATATCTCTAACTAACTAACCCTATACCAGGTATATGCGCCGGCCCATAGGCCTACATGAGATATTTCAACACACCCCCTTAATCACAACTTGATCAAGTTAAGATTACGTCTAAATTTCTCGAAGCTCCTTGTAGGCAATGCCTTGGTGAAATCATCTGCAATCTGATCTCCAGAGTGAATAAACCGAATGTCCAACTCTTTGTTGGCAACACATTCTCTGACAAAGTGAAAATCTGTCTCAATATGTTTTGTTCTGGCATGAAACACTGGATTAGCAGAAAGGTAAGTGGCTCCAAGATTATCACACCATAAACAAGGAGCCTGCATTTGTGTCACTCCAAGTTCCTTCAGCAAAGACTGAAGCCAGATAATTTCTGTAGTAGTATTAGCCAGTGCCTTATCCTCAGCTTCTGTACTAGACCTGGAGATAGTAGCATGTTTCTTTGCACACCATGATATCAAATTTGGACCAAGGAATACTACAAAGCCACCTGTGGATAGTCTGTCATCAATACTTCCAGCCCAGACAGCATCAGTAAAAGCACTGACAAGTGTGGATTGAGACTTACTAAATATATGTACAACATTTACTGTATACTTCACATATCTCATAATATGTTTAGCTGCAGTTCAGTGCAAGGTGGTAGGCACATGGAGAAACTGATATACCTTGTTTACAACAAAGGATAAATTTGGTCTAGTAAGGTTAAGTATTGAAGTGCACCAATCATACTTCTGTACTGAGTGCTATCTTCCTGACTTAGGATCTCACCTTCATGCAAGGATAGTTTCTCTGAAATAGACAATGGAGTTGGCGAAGGCTTGCAATCCTGCATTCCAACCCTTTTCAAAAGATCATTAGCATATTTTTCCTGAGATAAGACAATACCATCTTTGTTTCTTTTGACTTCAATGCCGAGAAAGAAATTCAGATCTCCCAAGTCCTTCCAGGCAAACTCAGAGCCTAGGTCTTGCAGGAGTGATGTCGCTGCTTCATCAGATGAGCTTGCAATGATGATATCATCAACATATATGAGCATGTACATTGTTATTTTGGACTTGTTGAAAATAAATAATGAAATATCAGACTTGGAAGGACAAAACTGATGGCTTAAAACTTCTTACTCAAGCGATGATTCCATGCTCTCGGGGCCTGCTTCAGACCATAGAGGGCCTTATCAAGTTTACACACATGAAAAGGTGCATTCTTGTTTTCAAACCCAGGTTGTTGTTTCATGTAAACCTCCTCTTCCAGAACACCATGCAAAAACGCATTCTGCACGTCCAACTGTCGTAGGCTCCATCCCCTATACACAGCAACAAACATAACCAATCTGATAGTAGCACCTTTAATAATCAGACTAAAGGTATCCTCGTAATCTATTCCATATCTCTGTTTAAAATCTTTTGCCACTAGCCTGGCCTTGTATCTATCAACCGTGCCATCTGCTTTCTTTTTAATTTTCTAAACCCACTTATCATATTCTTACCTTGACCATGTGGAACCAACACTAGTAGAAAAAGGGGCAAATCTGAGAAACATTAGTACCGGTTTGCATATGAGCCAGCAATAATGTGTCCATTAGTGCCGGTTCAAATGACTAGGCGGGAGGAGATCTTTAGTACCGGTTCAATGCGAATCTTTAGTACCGGTTCGTGCCTCGAACCGGTACTAAAGGTGCTGGCCGGGCACCAGCATCTTTACACTAGTAGAAAAAGGGCCTACAGTCCCGGTTGGTGAGGGCCTTTAGTCCCGGTTCATGAACCGGGACTAAAGGTTCGGTACTAATGCCCTGACCCTTTAGTCCCGGTTCAATCCAGAACCGGGACAGATGGGCCTCCACGTGGCCTGTCGCTGAGCCCAGGCAGGAGGGCCTTTGGTCCCGGTTGGTGGTACCAACCGGGACCAATAGGCATCCACGCGTCAGCATTTCTGTGGCTGGGGTTTTTGTTTTTTTT
>NC_041386.1:721136073-721140024 GCF_002162155.2 Triticum dicoccoides
GGGGGGTTAATTTAGGTGTTTCATATATTGTGCTATAGCTAGCTAATTAATAGAGAGAAGTGTCCTCTCTTTTGTCCGTGCTTGGTCGACGCTACGTACCATACATACATACGTATAGAGAGGACTAGCTAGACACGCTAGCTAGCTAGTAAGCAAACAGAAGATCGTCATGAACATATATGCATACAGAGAGAAGTGATATCGACCACCTCTCCTTCTCCGAGAGATTGGTCGAAGAAACAAGTTCTCGTATATCTATCCGACACTACCGGCTACATATATACAATAATTATCTTTTACAAATATATAATCTCCTAAAATACGGACGCGTGGTCCACATAGTATTCTCCGTCTTCAGCGATCACGTGGTCAAGAAAGAATGCCGCCAATTCCTCTTGAATTGCTCGCATGCGATCTGGTGCTAGGAGTTCATCCCGCATCCGAAACATCTAATTTTAAGAAGGGGGTCAATACATATATATATATGAATGAATGAAACTCAACACAAATGATGGTAATAAAATAAAATTGTGAATATTGTTATTTACGCACTTCATATTGTTTGTCGGAGTAGCCCCGCTCACAGGTCGTGTGGCGGATGGACTCGCAAATGTAGTATCCACAGAAATCATTCCCTTGTTCCTGCCACAACCACTTTACAAGAAATAGATGTCAATCAAACTGATAATTAGCAAGCATGCTAAATGGTATTGATGAAACTAGCGCTTGAATCACTAGGAGATGCCTGGAATATGGTACTATATAGTACTTACTTCCGGGTGCCTAAATTGCAGCTTCTTCGGTAGTCCCGGAGCTTTTTTGGTGAATTTTCTCCAAGCCCTGCCATACAAAGAAAACAATTACTTGACATCAGAAATGAACAAAGTTGCTGATATGGTGGATAATGATCGATTTAACTTACTTCTCGAGCATTTCAGTCATGTCCGCATACTCCTTGGGATCTTTTCGCTTGGAGTCTAAGACAGTTACTACTCCCTTCTCAAGCTTAATCTCTAGGAGAATATAGTGGTAGCTGCGCACACATGCATAACTCATCAATATTACATTACTATAACCTGGACTAATAAGGAAACCGAATATGCCACAAGACAGTAACACTCACTTGAAGTTGTAAGGAAAGAGTATTATATCTTTGTGTTCATTTATTTCCAACGATCGTAGCAAGTTGGCCTCGGTTTCTTGGGCACGATATTGAACCTCAGTTGCATCTATGAGATACGTGTTAATGAACCCAATATCTCCCACTTGTCTTTTCTTCAATTCGGCGATCTTCAATCTGCATAATATAGTGAGGATAATTATAAATACATGCAAATGAAAGGGCTGAGTTATATAGAGAGACTTAATGACAGAAGTAGTACTACTTACAGACAGTAGGAGGTGACCGTTGCTTTATCAATGGCCAATTGATTGAAAAACTGATAGAACTCCTCAAATGGAATAGGCAACAGTTCAATTCCAAGGAGGTCATGCTCCTTTTTAACTCTCATATACAAAGTATTCCTCCCCTCAGAATCTTTGCAGGTTTTCATGTACTAATCATGCAATCTTCGCATCATCGTTGATAGAGAACTTTCATCTTTGACGAGAGGCTTCCCGTACTCGTATCTTTGTATCTGCACCTCCAAGATATCATAATGTACATCATCGGGCAGGTAATTTGCAGGATTGCCATAACCGGGCACCATCCTCGGATCGACGATGTCGCTAGCAGGCACCTTGAGCGGGGGGCACGATTGCTTCGCTTGTTCGCCGAGCTGGGCAATTTGTTTCCCAGCTCGTTGTTCTTTCATCCTTTGATCACTTTTAGTACTTCCCGACCTCTCCGCTTCGGCAAATGCCTTTCCAATAATGCGCTCATAGTTGCCTTTCGGCGGAGACTTGGGTGGTTTTGTCAGGGCAGCCAGAGTGCGCTTCCCTTTCACCGGATCTACCTTCTCCTCCGGAGGTGGATGTCTCTTTGCTTTCAACCCTTGAAACCAGTCATCCACTTCAGTCTGCGCGATCTTCGCGTTTTCCTCCTCGCTCCTCTCGTACGGTAACTTCTCTGGAGTCTTCAGAGAAGGACCGAATCTGTATCTCCTCCCGCCTTTGGCTGTACTGCTAGACGCCGGCAGAGTAGACGGAGCGGATGTCTTCTTTCCTTGCTTACGAGGTGGAGGAGAAGGACTGCGACGCGCCGTAGAAGCCGGAGCAGCGGCGGGTCTCTTCCGCCCTTGCTGACGAGGCGGAGGAGGAGGCTGGCTGCTCGGGCGCGCCGGCGCAGGCGGAGAAGGAGGCGGAGTGCCGCCACACGCCGGAGAAGGAGCGGGCCGAGTGCCCTGATCGTCACTCGCCGGTGGAGGAGGCGGAGTGCCCTGACTCGCCGGAGGAGGAGGAGGAGGCGGAGGCGTCCAGTTCGGAAGGTTGATGAGATCCTTCCGCCATAGGCATGGAGTCTTCAGAGCAGAACCCAGCCGATACTCCCCTTCACCGGTAGGGTGGTCAAGCCGGAGGTCCTCAAATCCCTCCGTTATTTCATCGACCATCACCTTAGCATATCCTTCTGGAATCGGCCGGCAGTGAAAAGTTGAGTCGGGTTTAGTAGGATAAACAGAGCCAACAGCCGCCTTGACCTTCAAATTGCTCCATTGCGTCATAAGGTGGCAATTTTCAGCATCCGTGATAGCATCCACGGGATAGCTGGCAGGAGCCGTCAAGGCATGCTCTGGCTGAAGCAGCTCGGTGGAAGCCACGCTGCTTTTCCGCTGAGATGGCGGGGTAGCTTCGGGGGAAGCTTCGGCAGGTCGTTTGCTGCGATCTGCTTCTCGTTCCTCTAGCCCCATTACCCTTTCGTGCAGCGACTGCAGTTGGCTCTGCTCCAGTTTCTTCCTCCTCTCGTGGGTTTTGTAACCCCCTGCGTCCGGAAATCCAGCCTTCCACGAAACGGAGCCTGGCGTGCCTCGTGTCCGTCCAGGGTGCTCAGGATTGCCGAGGGCCATTGTGAGCTCGTCCTTCTCCCTGTCTAGAACGAACGTCCCTTGCTGCGCTGCTTCGATATATTGCTGAAGCTTCTTGACTGGTATGTCCAATTGTTCCTCCGTCCAAATGCACTTCCCTGTTATAGGGTCCAAGGATCCGTCGGCCCCAAAGAACCAAGTCCGGCAATGTTCTGGCCAGTTCATTGTCTCTGGTTCGATCCGTTTATCAAGCAGATCATTCTCAGTCTTGGCCAACTTAGGCTGGGCTACGAGGTAGCCACCTGACCCCGTGCGATGGTGAAGCTTCTTCTTCTCAGCATTTCTCTTGTTTGTCGCCGACATTTTTTTACTCTTTTCCGATGTCTTGTGGGCCACAAATGCGGGCCAGTCATCTCTGATCTTCTCATATTTGCCAATGAATTCTGGTGTCTCATTTTTTTCGACATACCTATTGAGGTCTTTCTTCCAATTCCTGAATAGGTCTGCCATTCTTCTTTCTCCTCTATTCCTTTCTTTCTTCTTCTCCTCTTCTTTTCTTCTTATCCCTCGAGAAAGGAAAATAAGGAAAAGGAAGAAAAGAGGAAGAAGGAAGAAGGAAGAAGAAGAAGAAAAAAAAAGAAGAAAAATAAGAGGAGAAGAAGAAAAGAATAGAGGAGAAGAAGAAAAAATAGAATTTTTATTCTATTTTTTCTTCTTCTCCTCTATTCTATTTTTTCTTCTTCTCCTCTATTCTTTTCTTCTTCTCCTCTTCTTTTTCTTCTTTTTTCTTCTTCTTATTTATTTCTCCTCTTCTTCCTATCCCCTTCTTCTTCTCCTTTCTTCCTCTTCTTTTTTCCTTTTTCCTCTCATTCTTTTTCTTCTTCTTGTATTGCTTGTTTTTTTTAAATAATGTTCAAATAAAAATCTATGAACATAAAACATATATACACACAGAGAACATATATACATTTTTATAAAAATGCAAAAAACA
>NC_041386.1:721140059-721140831 GCF_002162155.2 Triticum dicoccoides
AGAGGAGAAGAAGAAAAGAATAGAGGAGAAGAAGAAAAAATAGAAAAAATTTCTATTTTTTCTTCTTCTCCTCTATTCTTTTCTTCTTCTCCTCTTCTTTTTCTTCTTTTTTCTTCTTCTTATTTATTTCTCCTCTTCTTCCTATCCCCTCTTCTTCTCCTTTCTTCCTCTTCTTTTTTCCTTTTTCCTCTCATTCTTTTTCTTCTTCTTGTATTGCTTGTTTTTTTTAAATAATGTTCAAATAAAAATCTATGAACATAAAACATATATACACACAGAGAACATATATACATTTTTATAAAAATGCAAAAAACAAAAAAATTTAAAAAAAAGACATATAAACAGATATACATACATACATTTTTCTTTCATATGAACATACATACATACATTTTCTTTGCATATGACCATACATACATTTTTCTTTGCATATGACCATTCATACATTTTCTTTGCATATGCTTTGCATATAAACATACATACATATGAACATAGATACATACATATAAACATAACATACATACACAAAAAATTCTAAAAATCTGCCTAAAAAAATCTAAAAATCTGCCTAAAAAAATTATATGAAAAAAAGCATACATCATCCATCCATCCATATAATGAACATATACATCATCCATCCATCCATATAATGAACATATGCATATGAAAAAAAATTATATGAAGAGGATCGAGGGGACAGGGAGGAAAGGGGGTCGCCGGAGCCGGAGCGAACGGGGAGGAGGGGCGGCGTCGAGGCAGGGGCGGCAGTGGG
>NC_041386.1:721140877-721146230 GCF_002162155.2 Triticum dicoccoides
GGACTAAAGGGTGGCATTAGTCCCGGTTGGTGCCACCAACAGGGACCAATTCCCCCTTTAGTCCCGGTTGGTGCCACCAACCGGGACCAAAGGCCTTGTGCTGCCCCGCGCCAAATGTTTAGTCCCACCTCGCTAGTTGAGAGGGAGCCGCACCAGTTTATAAGGTGCGGTGCGGCTCCCCTCTCGAGCTCCTCTCTAAAGCAGACTTTCGGGCCTAACTCTGCCATCTGTGCCTGTGGGCCTACTGGGCCTTCCACGGGCCTGAATCCTGGCCCATAGGGTTTCTAGTCGTATTCAGGCCGTGGGGGCCCAGTAGGTGGCATTTTTTTTGTTTTTTTGTTTTATTTGTTGCTTTATTTAGTTTATTTTGGTTTTGGTTTATTTTTCTTTTGGTCTTTTGCTTTATTTTTTAATTCTTTTTGCTTTTAGTTTTAGAAAAATTACAAACTTTCTGTTAGTGCCATTAGTTTTCAAATCTGAAAACTCTTTTTTTGTTTTCTTTGTTGCTTTACTTATTTTATTTTGTTTCTACTTACAACAAAATACTTATTGTTGCTATTTTTATTTTTTTTCAGTTTTTTGTTCTGTTTTCTGCATTATTTAGTTTTTGTTGTTTTTTGCTTTATTTTTTAGTTCTTCTTGCTTTTAGTTTTAGAAAAATTATAAACTTTCTGTTAGTGCCATTAGTTTTCAAATCCGAAAACTCTTTTTTTGTTTCCTTTGTTGCTTTATTTATTTTATTTTGTTTCTACTTACAACAAAATACTTATTGTTGCTATTTTTATTTTTTTTCAGTTTTTTGTTCTGTTTTCTGCATTATTTATTTTTTGTTGTTTTTTGCTTTATTTTTTAATTCTTTTTGCTTTTAGTTTTAGAAAAATTATAAACTTTCTGTTAGTGCCATTAGTTTTCAAATTTGGAAACTCTTTTTTTGTTTTCTTTGTTGCTTTATTTATAAACCGGTGCGAGCGCCCTTCGGTTGGCGAGGTTTTAAAATTCATAGTTTTCAAATGAACTCTGAAAAAGTTGGCATAGCATGTGCATGTACAAAACGGACAATGGTATCATACTCGTCTGTTACAAAGTTGGCATCTTATCATCATAATAGTTGCGGGAGAAAGTCTTCACTTTTTCTTCGCTTGTGTCGTTTGCTTATTGCGCCGTAACCATGGATAATCTTCATCGTTTATCAGGATGCTTGGGTCAGCCTTGACTTTGAAGGGGGGAATTTCATGAAACTTTTCATACTCTTCAGACATGTCTGTCTTGCCCTCCACTCCCAGGATGTCCCTTTTTCCTGAAAGAACTATGTGGCGCTTTGGCTCATTGTATGATGTATTCGCTTCCTTATCTTTTCTTTTCCTCGGTCTGGTAGACATGTCGTTCACATAGATAACATGTGCCACATCATTGGCTAGGACGAACGGTTCGTCAGTGTACCCAAGATTTTTCAGATCCACTGTGGTCATTCCGTACTGTGGGTCTACCTGTACCCCGCCTCCTGACAGATTGACCCACTTGCACTTAAACAAAGGGACCTTAAAATCTACTCCGTAGTCAAGTTCCCATATGTCTGCTATGTAACCATAATATGTGTCATTTCCATTGTCGGTTGCTGCATCAAAGCGGACACCGCTATTTTGGTTGGTGCTCTTTTCATCTTGGTCAATCGTGTAAAATGTATTCCCATTTATCTCGTATCCTTTCCAAATCATTACAGTCGAAGATGGTCCCCTGGACAACAAGTACAGCTCATCACAAACAGTGTTGTCACCTCTGAGACGTGTTTCCAACCAACTGCTGAAAGTCCTGATGTGTTCACATGTAATTCAGTCATCGCACTGCTCCGGGTGTTTGGAGCGCAGACTGTTCTTGTGTTCATCGACATACGGGGTCACCAAGGTAGAGTTCTGTAGAACTGTGTAGTGTGCTTGAGACCAAGAATATCGGTCCCTGCATATTATTGAGTCCCTTCCAAGCGTGCCTTTTCCAGTCAGTCTCCCCTCATACCGCGATTTAGGGAGACCTATCTTCTTAAGGCCAGGAATGAAGTCAACACAAAACCCGATGACATCCTCTGTTTGATGGCCCATGGAGATGCTTCCTTCTGGCCTAGCGCGGTTACGAACATATTTCTTTAGGACTCCCATGAACCTCTCAAAGGGGTACATATTGTGTAGAAATACGGGCCCCGGAATGACAATCTCGTCGACTAGATGAACTAGGACGTGTGTCATGATATTGAAGAAGGATGGTGGGAACACCAGCTCGAAATTGACAAGACATTGCGCCACATCACTCCTTAGCGTTGGTACGATTTCTGGATCGATCACCTTCTGAGATATTGCATTGAGGAATGCACACAGCTTCACAATGGCTAGTCGGACGTTTTCCGGTAGAAGCCCCCTCAATGCAACCGGAAGCAGTTGCGTCATAATCACGTGGCAGTCATGAGACTTTAGGTTCTGAAACTTTTTCTCTGGCATATTTATTATTCCCTTTATATTCGACGAGAAGCCAGTCGGGACCTTCATACTGAGCAGGCATTGAAAGAATATTTCTTTCTCTTCTTTCGTAAGAGCGTAGCTGGCAGGACCTTCATACTGCTTTGGAGGCATGCCCTCTTTTTCGTGCAAGCGTTGCAGGTCCTCTCGTGCCTCAGGTGTATCTTTTGTCTTCCCATACACGCCCAAGAAGCCTAGCAGGTTCACGCAAAGGTTCTTCGTCACGTGCATCACGTCGATCGAAGAGCGGACCTCTAGGTCTTTCCAGTAGGGTAGGTCCCAAAATATAGATTTCTTCTTCCACATGGGTGCGTGATTCTCAGCGTAATTCAGAACAGCTAGTCCGCCGGGACCCTTTCCAAAGATTACGTGTAAATCATTGACCATAGCAAGTACGTGATCACCGGTACGCATGGCGGGCTTCTTCCGGTGATCTGCCTCGCCTTTGAAATGCTTGCCTTTCTTTCGACATTGATGGTTGGTCGGAAGAAATCGACGATGGCCCAGGTACACATTCTTCCTGCAGCTTGCCAGGTATATACTATCGGTGTCAAGTAAACAGTGCGTGCATGCATGGTATCCCTTGTTTGTCTGTCCTGAAAGGTTACTGAGAGCGGGCCAATCGTTGATGGTCACGAACAGCAACGCCTTTAGGTTAAATTCCTCCTGTTTGTGCTCATCCCACGTACGTACACCGTTTCCATTCCACAGCTGTAAAAGTTCTTCAACTAATGGCCTTAGGTACACATCAATGTCGTTGCCGGGTTGCTTAGGGCCTTGGATGAGAACTGGCATCATAATGAACTTCCGCTTCATGCACATCCAAGGAGGAAGGTTATACATACATAGAGTCACGGGCCAGGTGCTGTGATTGCTGCTCTGCTCCCCGAAAGGATTAATGCCATCCGTGCTTAAAGCAAACCATACGTTCCTTGGGTCCTTTGCAAACTCATCCCAGTACTTTCTCTCAATTTTCTCCACTGCGACCCGTCAGCGGGTGCTCTCAACTTCCCGTCTTTCTTACGGTCCTCACTGTGCCATCGCATCAACTTGGCATGCTCTCCGTTTCTGAACAGACGTTTCAACCGTGGTATTATAGGAGCATACCACATCACCTTCGCAGGAACCCACTTCCTGGGAGGCTCGCCGTCAACATCACCAGGGTCATCTCGTCTGATCTTATACCGCAATGCACCGCATACCGGGCATGCGTTCAGATCCTTGTAGGCACCGCGGTAGAGGATGCAGTCATTAGGGCATGCATGTATCTTCTCAACCTCCAATCCTAGAGGGCATACGACCTTCTTTGCTGCGTATGTACTGTCGGGCAATTCGTTATCCTTTGGAAGCTTCTTCTTCATTATTTTTAGTAGCTTCTCAAATCCTTTATCAGGCACAGCATTCTCTGCCTTCCACTGCAGCAATTCGAGTACGGTACCAAGCTTTGTGTTGCCATCTTCGCAATTGGGGTACAACCCCTTTTTGTGATCCTCTAACATGCGATCGAACTTCAGCTTCTCCTTTTGACTTTCGCATTGTGTCCTTGCATCGACAATGACCCGGCGGAGATCATCATCATCGGGCACATCGTCTGGTTCCTCTTGATCTTCAGCAGCTTCTCCCGTTGCAGCACCATCGTGCACATCGTCTGGTGCATCTTGATGTTCAGTAGCATCACCGTATTCAGGGGGCACATAGTTGTCATCGTACTCTTCTTCCTCGCCGTCTTCCATCATAACCCCTATTTCTCCGTGCCTCGCCCAAACATTATAGTGTGGCATGAAACCCTTGTAAAGCAGGTGGGTGTGAAGGATTTTCCGGTCAGAGTAAGACTTCGTATTCCCACATATAGGGCATGGACAACACATAAAACCATTCTGCTTGTTTGCCTCAGCCACTTCGAGAAAATCATGCACGCCCTTAATGTACTCGGAGGTGTGTCTGTCACCGTACATCCATTGCCGGTTCATCTGTGTGCATTATATATAATTAAGTGTGTCAAAAATCATTACAGAACATCATGAATAGATAATTAAGTGACCAAATTAATAGAAGTTCATCATCACATAAAAACCAAAGTAGATACATAGTTCTCATCTAACAACATAAAGCTCTGCAGAGCATCTAAATTAATTAAACCATACATTGAAACTATGTAAAACATTTCAATGCGAAAACAAATGCGATCATAATCGCAACCAAGGTAACAACTGATCTAACGGCATAATGATACCAAGCCTCGGTATGAATGGCATATTTTCTAATCTTTCTCATCTTCAAGCGCATTGCATCCATCTTGATCTTGTGATCATCGACGACATCCGCAACATGCAACTCCAATATCATCTTCTCCTCCTTAAGTTTTTTTATTTTTTCCAACATTATGCAGCATTCGAAGCGACGTCATCAATTTCCAACACGTTCTGACATCATTTGCTATTTTTCAGTCATCGATTTGTTTAGATCAGAGCTAAATGACTGTGAAAATGAAAATCACTACAAAACAAACTCTTAAAATGTTGAAGGTGTCATCATTTCACCCGCATAGCATGTGCGAAAGAGTAGAGAGGGTCACGGAAAAAAATGGACGAACTATGTGTACAAACTGGACAATCTCTTTCGGAGTATCAGGATTTCGGACGAGAACTCATCAGTTACACGGGCACTTCATTTTTTTAACTTATTTGAACTCCAGACTTTTTTGGAGCCGGCATTATGCAACATTCGAAGCGACGTCATCAATTTCCAACACGTTCTGACATCATTTGTTGTTTTCCAGTCACCGATTTGTTTAATCAGAGCTAAATGACCGTGAAAATGAAAATCACTACAAAACAAACTCTGAAAAT
>NC_041386.1:721147749-721148843 GCF_002162155.2 Triticum dicoccoides
GGAGTATCAGGGTTTCGGACGAGAACTCATCAGTGACACGGGCACTTTATTTTTTTAACTTATTTGAACTCCAGACTTTTTTTGAGCCAGCATTATGCAGCATTCGACGCGACGTCATCAATTTCCAACATGTTCTGACATCATTTGCTGTTTTTCAGTCACCGATTTGTTTAGATCAGAGCTAAATGACCGTGAAAATGAAAATCACTACAAAACAAACTCTGAAAATGTTGAAGGTATCATCATTTCACCCGCATAGCATGTGCGAAAGATTAGAGAGGGTCATGGCAAAAATTGGAGGAACTACATGTACAAACTGGACAATCTCTTTCGGAGTATCAGGGTTTCGGACGAGAACTCATCAGTTACACGGGCACTTCATTTTTTTTAACTTATTTGAACTCCAGAATTTTTTTGAGCCAGCATTATGCAGCATTCGAAGCAACGTCATCAATTTCCAACACGTTCTGACGGCAAAGAAACTAAATACAACAAAAAAAACTACTCAGAAATAAATAGAAGAAAATAAATAATGCAAAAAAGAAAACAATTATATAAAAAATTGTTGGGGCGCCGCCCGGTGGGCCTGCCGGACCTAGGGTATGCAAATTTAGGCCCAGAAGGGCCAGTAGGCTCACAGGGCAGCGCACCCTAGTTAGGCCAGAGGAGTTCGAAAGGGCAGCCGCGACTCGGTTTATAAACCAGTGCAGCTGCCCTTCGCTCAGCGAGGTGGGACTAAAAATAGCGCACTGCGGGTGGCAGCGCATGACCATTAGTACCGGTTGGTGGCTCCAACCGGTACTAATGAGTTGCCCTTTAGTACCGGTTGGAGCCACCAACCGGTACTAAAGGCCCTCGTTTCCCGCCGCTTGGGCTGGTCAAAATTGTCCTTTAGTACCGGTTAGAGGCTCCAACCGGTACTGAAGGCCCCTCCTATATATACTACACTTACGAAATAACAGTTCCATCGTCGACCACTTCTCCACTTCTCGCGCGACATCGATCTATCGCCGATGCCGACCGCCGCCGCGCCGTCGCCCCCGCCGCCCTCGATCGCCGCCCACGCCGCACGCCTTCGCGTCCCCGCCGCCCCC
>NC_041386.1:721149415-721168034 GCF_002162155.2 Triticum dicoccoides
TAAATGCTTAGTTGAACTAGTTGAATTAATAGAACTAGTTTATTTTTTGTGAGAAAATTTAGGTATATGAGATTATTTGAACAGGTTGAATTAATATAACTAGTTTATTTTTAGTAAATGCTTAGTTGAATTAGTTGAATTAATAGGACTAGTTTATTTTTAATAATAAAATTTAGGTATATGAGATTATTTGAACTAATTAAAATTTAGGTATATGAGATTATTTGAACTAGTTGAATTAATATAACTAGTTTATTTTTAGTAAATGCTTAGTTAAACTAGTTGAATTAATAGAACTAGTTTATTTTTAGTAAGAAAATTTAGGTATATGAGATTATTTGAATTAGTTGAATTAATATTGAATTAGTAAGTGTTTAATGTTTCGCCTATATGAACATAGGAAATGTCGTCTGACGATGGAAAAAATTTCATTATGTGCGAATACTGTGAAGACTAGCGCGGCTTGTGCAACGGAAATTTCCTTGTTGATAATAGGCGATTCAGCACCAAGCTAGATGAGACCTTCGAATTCAATACAGTAAGTCACAACAATAAGTCTGTTTTCGTAATTAAGCATGACTTATATATGCTTCATTTGCCTGACTTATAATTTTTAATTTTCACTATTCTACTAGCGCATCCCCTGCCATGCAAGAATTTTTGTCTTGGATAAGATAGGTTTCAATGCTATGGAAACTATGGAGGTAAAGAGAGTTTACCTGAAAATTGAGCATGGTTATACTTTCAACGTCAAAGTATACAATGCAAACAGGTACACCTATTTTGAACGCAAAACTTGGCAAGCACTATGCAAGGCTTATGCATTTGAGCCTGATATGGTTATCACCTTTGATATTCGTCCGGAAGATGATATTGAAGGTAATAGAGACATATGGGTCGATGTGCAGACGCCTCCAGTTCTACCATTATGTGAGTTCTTCTCAACTATATTTTTGCCTTTGATATTGCTTATTCAAAAATAATTGACAACTAATTTCTATTGACAGCTTATTTCCATTCAAGCAAACATGTCCGACGCTTGGTAGACAGGACATACTACTGTCCCGGAGCTGAACTAAACTGCGAGGAGATAAGTCATTATGTTTCATGGCTTGAGGATCTTCATACTGTCAAGACAAATTTTCTTCCTGCACTTAGAAATGTTAGTACTCAAAATGTGCGACCAATAGTGTTCGTATTAAACTACGGTCACATCTATTTAGGAATGATAGTAAGATTTTTACTATTTGTCCTCAGTGCATCTTTTGCATACATAATTTTTTTGCTAAACTTTCATTGCTAAGTATATTAATTAAGTACTATACGATGTTCTTCAACAGGGACTCCCGATGACAGTTGTGCCTCAGGGGATCGAGACTAAAGGTCGCATGTCAATTGTTAGCTTACGGCCAAGATATCCTTCATTGCACATGAGTGCATTCAGGATTTCTAGAAGCGATGAATACTTAATAGTGAAAGATTGAAGGAAAATTGTTAACGATCGCAGAGAAGTACTAGGGGGCAGCAATGAGAAGCGCTTCCCACGATTAGGAGACAGGTTCATTGCATGCTCCAGTATGATGAATCAGGAGAGCTATACATGTTCTATGCTATTTTACCTGAGAGATAGAGTAGCAGGAGTGATTTAGTTAGTTCATGCTCTTAGTACTTGTCCTTCATGTCCGTGTTCTTCGTTCTGAACTTAATCTCAAAGAGTGATTTGCTTTTGTGGTGTTATATATGAACGCTTATAATATCATGACAATCATGTTGAACTCGATGATATTTTTGCTTCTGGTATAAGTGAATGTTTATTCTTTAAGCTACTGTTGGTGGTGATTAGATAGCGGGAATGACTATGACGATGATGATGAGTTATTATATCATTTAATGAAAGAAACCGCAGATTAGTTTCAGCTGGATGGATCCTACCTAAGTGATCAAGTATATATATGCCATATCCATATATATTATACTTGATCACCTAATTAGGTGATCAAGTATAATATGGATATGGCATATACTTGATCACTTAGCTAGTAGCTAGCTAGCTAGATCGATGCATCCCCAGTCGAAACTAATCCGTGGTACTTTCACCTAATGATTTAACAACTCATTATAATGTAAAACAATCACTAAATTAAATTGAAAACACAAAATTAAAGGGAAAAAACCCAAACATTTAGTACCGGTTGGTGTTACCAACCGGTACTAATGTACTACACGCACCCGGGCCTTACTTGTGGAGGCACTTTAGCGCCGGTTCGTGACGAACCGGTACTAAAGGGGGGGGACCTTTAGTCCCCACTCTTTAGTGCCGGTTGGCGAACCGGCACTAAAGGCTGTCACGAACCGGCACTAAAGCCGGTTCTGCACTAGTGCAAGTGCCACGTCTCATTTTTCCTCAAGGCCATATATTCTTCTTCCATGGCCTTCTTCCATCTAGGATCTGTCAAAGCTTCATCAATAGAACATGGCTCTCCTGTTGTACAGGTTAAAGCAAATTTCAAAATATTTTTGTAATTGTCAGGTTGAATTTTCCCTGTTTGAAGTCTCGTGCTGGTGCGTGTAGCGCCCACTGGCCCGTGCGCAGAGGATCCCACACCCGACCGTGCAGGCCAGCCTCGTGGTGATCCCGATGGAGATCTCCCGTATGAGGAAGCAGGACCCGAGGGGGATTCCCGACCGGACTAGGCGGGCGAACCAGCGACCGCGTTGCCTCCTGACGAGTCAGCGACTGTGTTGCCACCCGACGCGCCCTCGTCTGCATGCACGGCGGGGCCTGCCACAGGCACGCGAGTGGGAGACAGACGTGGACCCGCAGCCCGCGTGGCGGGTGGAGAGTGGCCCAGCTCAGCCCCGCGTTGGCCGTGGCCGCCTGGGCGTCCCGAGGCGGAATCCTGTCGCGACGGTGGCGTATCTGCATGGGATCGCTCGCCCGCGGATCCCGACGCTACATGCACAAGCAAATCGTCCTCGTATCGCGTGCATTCGTCCTCTTCTGGAGCATGAAATATGGGCTGATATACTCTGTTTTCAACACCATTTTCTGCAGATTTTTTTTTCTGTATTTGCTGCATCATCAACAGCTCAGTAGCATTTTCATGAGAATTATTCACGTGATCAGTAGTATTATTTCCCCCTTGATCTACCGGAAAGATGAGCAGGAAGAAGGAGAATCTCTTTTTGTAAGAGAGCGCCGGCGTTTGGATGGAGATGTTTGAAAGGGAAAATTGTCTCGTCGAAAACAACATCGCGGGAGATATACACCCGACCGGTGGAAACATCTAGACACTTGACACCTTTATGTTGGGGGCTATACCCGATGAACACACATTGTTTGGATCGAAAATAGAGTTTTCGTGAGTTATATGGCCGTAAGTTTGGCCAACACGCACAACCAAAGACACGGAGAGAGGCATAGTTTGGTGTAGTGTGTAGGAGTCGTCCGGTGGGTGTTTCAAAATTGATAACTCTACTAGGCAGAATGTTTATAAGATGAGTAGCAGTGAGGAAAGCTTCATCCCAAAACTTAAGAGGCATAGATGCATTCACAAGTAGAGACAAACCAATCTCAACGATATGCCTATGCTTGCGTTTTGCCGAGCCGTTCTGTTGATGCGCATGAGGGCATGAAACATGGTGAGAAATGCCTAGTCTTTGGAAGAAAGGATTCAATTTTACATACTCACCACCCCAGTCTGACTGAACTGAGATAATTTTAGTATTGAATTTTCGTTCAACGAGTGCTTGGAAATTTTGGAAGATTTGAAACACATCAGATTTGTTCTTAATAAGATAGATCCATGTATACTGGCTATAATCATCAATAAAGCTTACATAGTACTTGTGTCTACCAACAGAAAGAGGTGATTGCCCCCATACATCAGAAAATATGAGTTCTAATGGTTTGGAAGAAACACTAGTTGACATGGGGTAAGGAAGCTGATGACATTTTCCTTTCTGACATGAATCACAAACTGCTTCATTGCTGGGCTCGCCAACAAAAGGGAGCTTATTTTTCCTAAGCACACGATGAACAATAGTAAAAGAAGGATGCCCTAGATGATCGTGCCACCTTGCCGAAGATAATGTGGTGATAGAATGACCTTGTTTATTGGAACTCCTAAAACGGGGAATCAACGGATATAGCCCACTGACGCATCTACCTCTGTAGAGAATTCTCCTCGTTGCTTGGTCCTTAATCAAGAAGAAAAAAGGAAATTCAAGAAGGACATGATTGTCCAAAGCAATACGATGAACAGAGAGGAGATTTGTTCTAGCATGAGGCGAATAAAGATTTTTTTTAAGATGAATGGGTTGACTAGAGGTATGTAATACTGACTGACCAACATGATCGATTCTCATACCTGTCCCATTGGCGCCATGGATCTGATCTTGTCCGCGATACTTGTCACTGACGGTTAGCTTCTCCAGCTCTCCTATGAGGTGGTCGGTCGCCCCACTGTCTATGTACCCGTTTGTATCCACCCCGTATTGGGCAACGGCAGCAACTTTCTCTTCCAGTGCATCATCATCAAATCTGTACCAGCAATCTTTGCCACTATGGCCAAACTTATCACAAATCTGGCACTGGATGGGATCATTCCCCCTTGCATTTTTGTTGCTGGGTGCGGAGCCACCAGGGCCTCCTGTTCCTCCGGGACCGCCTGGTGCACCACCTGATATATATGGCGCCTTTTTGTTGTTGTAGAAAGGACACCCACCGTCGCCCTACTTTTTCTTGTAGCCACCATACCCACCACCGTTTGGCTTCTGCTGCTGCTTGCCGCGAGGAGGCGACGGACCACCACGACGTGCAGCGGTGTTAGCAGAGGACTTGAATCCTCCACCACCGGCGCCACCCGTGAAGAGCTCCACTCGCTGATCAAAGTTGCAGATCTAGGAGTAGAGGAGGTGGACGGTGATTGGTTCAATGCGGGCATCGAGGGCTGAGACCATAGAGTTGTAGTAGAGGTCCAACCCCGTGACAATGAAGGAGATGAGTTCATCTTCCTCCAGTGGCTTACCGGCCGCAGCAAGTTCATCCGCGAAGCCCCGCATCCGGGAGAAGTATGTCGCAGCAGATTGGGTACCTTTCTGAGCATTGGCGAGGGAGATGCGAAGATTATTGATGCGTGAACGGGATTGTGAAGCAAACATGTTACCGAGGCTTGTCCAGAGTGCATGAACAGTTCGGATGGAGACAACGCACATCCCTTGACAGATTTTTCAAGATGTGCCCGAGGACCTGCTGGTCCTGCCTGACCCATGCATCATAAGCTAGGTTTTGGATCGTTTGATCCTTGCCGTCTTTGTCCTTGACGACGGCGAGCTTCTATGGCGTGGTGATGGAGCCGTCGAGGTAGCCATAGAGCCATGCGCCTAGGAAGTGAGGGAGGATCTGCGCCCTCCACAGGAGATAGTTCTCCCTGGTCAGCTTCTGCAAAACCTGAGAACCGAGGTCGGAGGCAGCTGGGCTTGATGATGAGGATGCCATTGAGTTTTGGTGTAGATGGGTTTTTTCTAGGGTTCAGAACATGGAGGAAGAGGATGCTCTGATTACCATGTAGAAATTGTGGTGGAAGCATTTTACCCTCTTGAGAGAGGGCCGCGGGTATTTATTGATAATGATGGCGCTTATCCTATGAGCGCATACATAACTTTGAGTACAAGAGAATCATAGATAGAGATAGAAAGAGGTTTAACTAGATACAAGTATATCTCCAACTAACTAACCCTATACCAGGTATATGCGCCGGCCCATAGGCCTACATGAGATATTTCAACATTTTGGAGAAGCAAGGTGGACAAAGGCCACCGAATGCAGTGCAACAGTCATTGAGATCGACGGCATGAATGCGTACACTAATCGCAGCTCAACCAGTCTCACGAACTAGATCCTTCCGCCCTGTATCTCAGGGTTCAAACAAGAAAATGCAGGCTTCCTCCTATCAAAGCGTAATAAACAGCACCCAGTTCTCCAAGATCTTTATCTCCAGTTCTTCATGACTTAGCATGTTGGAATGGGAAGACAAATTGAAACACTCAAAACTTACAATAGATGCCACCCAACTGATTGTTCCATACCCAAAGGTCAACCAGGAGAAGCATGCCGCCACAAACCACCAAGTCACGAACCATTGCTTGAAATGGTGGCCTACAACCATGCCCTCTCACCACATGTTTGGTACTTCCTAAGGGCAAGTTGTGCCAACAAGCCTATCATGCGGAACCTATGAAGAAAGCCGGTGGCAAACATGTAGCATTGAAAAACATGATGTGATGGACGCACTCACCTCCACATGCATATGGCCGCTCCACTCACTTGTGTGTTCCCAGCTTCAGCTAGATCGTGGAGATGTCCAAGCAAAGGAGAAGAACTAGGTTGGGTGAATGAAGTGAGAGCCGTAAGAGTCTCGAGGTAAACCAGTAATGGTTCTCAAACTTGTCATCGAATCAGAGTTCAGTAGTTTTCATCATAGTCATAATACAAGTGTACGCATGACAAGGAGGCAATGTGCCCGATTGAAGAAGATATGATATCGCCACGAGGATCCCAAAAAGTGAGCTGAATTTGGAGCACTTCTCTACCCTAGACTTTGATGGGACAAATTGTTTTAGCGGGATCGGGAAGTGGTCAATTGTCTTTCAACAAAAGGATGTGCGCGACACTTCCGTTAACCGACATCCAGTGCGAGGTGCAGGGGGGGTGGGGAAGGATGTTCATGCAAGTCCCTCCCTCCCATCCCCATCAGACCCGTTGGCCCCTGGGAAATGTTGTGTGGGGGGAAGTTGTGTGCTCTACTTACACCCGGTAAACTTAATGCACAGGTTTTGAACTCACAACCTATCATGAACGAGCATGTTGAGCATTGGAAAGTGAGAAGATATGTACATAATATAAACTTTATGTACTCCTTAATAAGCAACAAAATAACAATTCTAAATTCGTTTGAACGATTTTGGGTGAAAATACCAAGATTTTGAAAACCGACTATTCTTGGCCTTATAGAAAAAGGTATCTAGAGGGAAAAAACCTTGGGTTGAGGTATGTATATCATTATATGCATATGGAAATGAATATGCTTGGCACCGCCAAGAGCGGCTAGCGCTGGCGACAGCAAGGAAGTCATGCCATGCGCACAGGAGGGCACTTATTTGGTGAAGCATTGAGTCTAGGAAACTACCCAAAAATAGGTTTCACACAAAATGAGAAGAGCTGAAGCATGAGGAACACCACCTCCCTGAAACGGCTAAGTAGAATCCGATTCGTCAATCACAAGTCTGGTCGGTCTGTCTTGAATCTCCCTGTCCTCGTGCAGTTGGCCTTACCGTTCCAGAGATTCCGATCCGATGCTGTCTTCTCATGCTTTTAGTTTAATTTTAGTCCCTCCATGAACGTGCAGCCCCCATGTTGCTCCTTGGCCAGTAGCAGTTGCTGATAAAAAAGACAACGAAATAGTATTAGGTGCCATATCGCAAGAGAAAGTAGAACCTGCATATGCTGCCATGCAGTGCAGTCGCACACTTTTACAGCACATGCGATAAGCTATGTGTGTGCGTCGTTGCTGCCTAGCACGATTAAACAACGTACATGTTCAACACTGCTGGAGGTGGCACCCAATTTTCAGGAACCTAATCACCTTTTGCCATGGGCTGATTGGTAGGTGAGCTCTCACCTCACCTCACGCAGCATGCATGAAGCCACATTGTCTAAGTACGTACTGCCAAGCAACTCGCAAATAATTATAGCATAGAATAAATAAATCGGATGTAATATAAGCATGGCATGAGCTTTAATTAAATAGCATAATACACGTTGGTAGCCCATCTCTCTCAAAAAAAGTACATGTTGGTAGCAGATGATAGATACCAAACCATTGGATCATCAGACATATTTAGTCTTTTTTGTGAGCCCTTATTAGCTAATCAGACTATTTGCCCCGCGGTTTATCTGTCATGGCTACCAAGTGATTGACGATGGGCTAGAAAAATAAAACAACCAAACTATCAGTAAAAGATGTGAACCAACATCTCTCATTGTAATGCATATCAAACACCAAGGGTTATTTTCACTTAAGGTTTTAGAATGGGTGCATTGCAATTCAGTCTGATATCTAATAAGATTCTTTGGGCTGATATAATTATGGAACAGAACCAACCACGATAAAAAAAAGGTGATGTTGTCTATGCATTACCAAAAATGTATCTCTGGGAAAAAATAAATTGGTACCAATAGCAATGCCATCTTACCGTAGAATTAGAATACATGGACATGATCAGGTCAGCTCCCAAACTGCCATTCATCACATCAATTCCAGCTTCTGTAACTCCTTAGTTGCCATGGATAGGAATAGTGACAGATGTTGCCGAGATGGTGACTTCAGACTTACTGACGTATAACTCTATAAGGTCTTTGTGAATAATTAATAAAGAGGCTGCATGCATCGCCCAGATGCAGAGGCCGGTGGTCATCCTCCTTTTCCAAAAAAGAATCAGTAATGGACACATCAGTGAGGCAAAACTAAGGTGCAGATCCACTGACATACCAGTTCTTTTACAGGCGGCACAAGTAGAAACATAAAGCTCGTTTAGCGATATACAATAGATAGAAGATGAGACGATCATGAAATGGGGAAATGCAGGTAGAATGGATATTTATGAACTTACTCACGTGTTGTTCTCCAGAATCTGTAACTTTGCTTACAAGTCAAGAAAATTGTTATACACATACAAATAAGAATACAGGGCCAAGATAATAGCACATGCAGAGAAGTTGCCTCCCTATACTTAAAACTTGTTTGTGCCAGCAAAAACCATCTTTATCTTACTAGCAGTGACGAATGTGGTAATACGTTTTTCCTGGTAGTCCTACACACTACTAAATAAAACAAATCTCGAGTTGTAGCTCTAATACTCCCTCCGTTCGAAAAAGCTTGTCCCTCAAATGGATGTACCTAAGCACTAGCTTGCTACTAGATGCATCCATTTGAGGGACGAGCTTTTTCGGACGGAAGGAGTACTTACTAGAAGTGCCCAACCAATACAGTACATGTAGCAGTAAGGAACAAAGGATACATTGAAACTCAAGGGTACTTCGGCTTTGGTAAGGTTCCATGGTACCCATACCCATCTGCTGAGCACCCAAACTAATTTTTGCTCGAAACGAAAAATTCGCAAAGCCAATTTGATTTTGAGCCACGCAACTGAGCTGAGCCATATGCACATCCCACCTAGCGTTCCAAGGCCTAGTGGTATATCAAGAAAAATCTATACTAGCATCGCGTCCTTCCCGCCAGAGTAATATTATGAATCAAAATATAAATATTAGAAGAAAGAACTGGATATTGAAAAAGTAAACAAACAGAGAAGCAATACATACACAGTACAATGAAGAATCGCTAGTGCGCATGTGGATTCTGAACACGTATGCACTAGACCAGAACAGGAAAAATTACTTGACACCATGACACAGCAAGAGGCTAAATCCGTATGCTGCTGAAAATAACATCGATAATCTTATTGAGATGGGGCGTAGACGGGAAGAACCTTATTCCATCTTTAAGAAGTTGTCGCCATCTTATCTTTCTGAGTAGGACACAAACTCTAACAAAACTTAGGTGGTGCAGGTTTAGGCACTACCCGACCCTCCAGACTGTTACATGGAATCCTCGCTTTTCTAGCTTGCAAATGTTTATGCATGAAACATTTTTCTTTTACTTCTCAAAAAACACAATTTGTGTCCCAGTCCAAAAAGAAGTGAACCCATAGAATGTAATGAAAATGGCTGTGCGACATGGCGACAGGATTGTGTACTCTAGATGAATATATATAATTTTACTGCAAACCTTTATCAGCATGCAGTAGATTAATTAATAAATATATACCAATTAATTAGCGGTTGACAATTCTCACTATACGTTAATGACAGGAGTGGCACTGGCACATACACTATCTCAGAAATTGATGCCAGAAGATCACAATATCGAATGTGAGTGTGGGTAGACCAATATCTTCGTCATCCTTGTTGAGCTCAGCGGCAAAGCCCTCAAACATATGGTCTTAGCTCCTGATCGTCGCATGTCTTTAGGATTTTTGGAGGATTCCCTTATTTTTCGACAAAGGGTGGAATTTATTGACTCAAAATGAAGCATCAAAAAGATACATAACACAGTGAGCACTCACACGGCCTCTGCATAGTTAGGATGCACACAGCGAACACCATCTCACACACACGCAAAAAACACCGGCAACTAGCAAAGTCATATAAGACCAAAGCTATGTGTAGGCAAGGAAAAATAAAACCCCTCAAAGTGATCAGATCTGTGATCGGCAAACTACAACAATGACCATATCCGCACCAACAATTTCATTACACCACATGGACATGGAGGATTCCCTTATGATTTCTTTCTACAACTTTTTTTCCTAGAAACATAAGGATCCCCTCATGTGGTGGGCGGCTGCACAAACCACATCATGTGGTTGTGGCCGCCTCACAATACATGCATACGACATACGACTGAATGATGATACCCATCCAACAACGCCGCCCGTCAAAAAAGCATGATATATAGCAATTCACACACGTAATTAGGGCTGGATCAAAAGCTCATTGGTCGTGATCCTAATTAATGCTCGGTAGTTTGGCTCGTTAAGCTCGTGGCTCCTTTTTTTCGTGAATACGCAAAGCTTGCGTCTCATTTCGTTGATAGAAAGAGTAGAACGAGTATAACAGGGGGTACAACACATTACACGAACGCAGATAGGCATGAACATGGTGTCCGGAGCAGACAGACAAGGGATGCTCGGCCCGAAAAGGGGAAACAACATAGCTAAACCAACCAAGCCCGAACCGACTGAGCCGAACCAACAATGAGACCCAACATCACCAAAGCCAACATCCACTACTAGGAAAAGGCCTACTAATGGCGCATCTAATTTGGCCATTAATGGCGCATTAGTGGTGCGCCATTAGTGCCACGCCATTAGTATATTTTACTAATGGCGCACCACTGGTGCGTCATTAGTATCTGGTATACTAATGGCGGACCTCAGATGCGCCATTAGTATATACAACAGTGCGCCATTAGTATGCCTCCCAGGGGGCCATGTATACCCAGGTGCTTTGGCATACTAATGGCGCACAACAACAAGATGCGCCATTAGTAACTTCGGCATATAATGGCGCACTGTTTAATGATGCGCCATTAGTATCCTTTGGCATACTAATGGCGCACTGTGATGTGATGCGACATTAGTATGAATATTAGGGTTTTTTTTGTTTTTTTATTTTCTGTTTTTTGCACAGGTTACAAAATGTATAATTGGACAAAAAATAGACAGCACACATCAACAACAGATTCATCGAATACAATAGAAGATTAGTCTCTGAATACAATTCATCATATTAGTCTCTGAATACAATTCATCATATTAGTCTCCGAATTGAAAAGACCGAACAAAGATAGAACATTATATTACAAGTCTCGAGACCGCGAGTAGCGAGTTTGTCTTCACATTACAAGTCGATATCGATCATCTAAACTACCATCACATAGAAGAGAGTTGCGGTCATCACGATGAGCATCATCACGATGAAACTCGTCTTCATCCGGTTCCTCCAACGCTCCCTCCCCTCTCCCGCTAGATAGCGGGCGTATCTAGATTCGGCCTCGGCCCTAGTGGTGTACCCTTTGTAACTGTTACCGCTGAATCGGTGAACCTGTCTCCGACACTCCTCCCAGTCGTCGTAGACTCCGGGAACCTTACCCTTGTACACGACATACGACGGCATCGCTATGCACTAGCCAAACGAAACGTTAGTACCAATTCACAGACAATACATAAGCAATATATAAGTATGCAACAGAACGATCGGAAGAGAAAAGCAAGACATTAATAGCATCGATTACATCTAAGTTGAACGACTCTCGAAACCAAAGAGACATACTACAAGTTCATTAAAGTTTAATTACAACATGAGCCAATCGATGTTTCAGAACTAGACACAGCATCACTGCTTTCGACTCGACTCAAGGGACCGGAGCGTGGATGAAGCCGCCGTCTATCGTGGGAGTCATGAAAGAACGGGCGTTGTCAGCCTGCATTTGTAGCATTGTGTCGATGTCACTGTTGGACGGTTGATTTCTGAGGTAGAACTACCCCGAGGTACGAAGGACATCTTGATGGATGATTTCCGCAAACTCCGACTGGATGCGAAAGAATTCTTGTCTGATGTCCGCGTCCTGGATTGCCGACACGCTCGCGGCCCAATCTTTGATTTACTCGGTAGCAGAAGTTGATGATGGTCCCGTATGATCGCCCGCATGTGATGGATGGCGTAGTAGGCACCCTTCTGACCGCCAGGCGGCTGCTTGACGCAGCAGAACGTCGTATTGTGGGAGAACACGTGTTTGCCGTACTTACGAATAGGCCTGGTGAAGGTGCCTCCAGATTTGGCGTAGTCGGGGAGAACATCATCAAGAACCTTCTTGACATTTGTGTAGTCTACGTTCGACTGACGATCCGGGTCGAAATACGTGGCCATGGAATATTTGGGGCTTAGGAGGATGAGCGTGCAATGTGTGTCACTGCAGAAAACACGGAATGTTAAAAAAAAAATGATCGAAATCTAAGAATTCAGATGTTACGGGCCGGTTGAGGGGAGGACTTACTCGGGAGAGTAAGGCACGAGGAAGTTATCCTTATCTTGGTTTGCCAAAATGACGCCTTCGAGGTAAGAACTCGCGACTTGCCGGTCCCCAGCGCTGCCCAAGATCTTGGCACGCATGTAGAAGGGGTCGACTATCACGATGTCCGGGGTCTTGTCGCGAATGATCTGCATCTCCATACTCAGCGAAAATAGCCGAACGAAGGTGTAGTGCAGCGGATGAAGGTTCAACATAGCGTGGATGTCATCAAACCGCAGGACGATCGTATGCCCGATGGAGTTATCCACAAAGCCCTTGCCCTCTGGCACCTTGGCCGCAAAAACCGGGTATGCCACATCCTTCTCTCTGAGACGCCGCTTCTCCAAAGAAAGAACACTGTCATGCAGACTCCGCATAGCACCGGTTGCAGCATTGAGCATATTTGTCGGTAGCATCGCCCTACCCGCCACATGCACCCTCCTCGAGATATCCTTAGGTGAAGGTGGCCCGTCCTGAGCACGGATCGTACTCAGTGCCGGCTGGCTCGCACCCTTGTTAGTCTTTCTTTTGCGTGCCTTCTTCTTCTCCTGTAATGGGACCGAGTTCTGCTCACAGACCGCCTTCTTGAGTGTGTTGGGGCTGATAATATTTCGCACCTCGCCTATCTGAGGCTCGGTGAAGTCGGCAGCTGGAGGCGTCTCCTGAGAGCTGAACGGCAGACGACGCCTGTTGCAACTTGGCTTCTCCGTGGTACCAGCTAGATCGCGCACGTCTTTTGTTGGGTTGGGTTCTTGAGAAGGAGGCCCCATGAAGTCGCCATCGTACCCATGTTCGGCAAAGTACTGATCGACGTTGCCAAATGTATCGTCGTCGTTGTCGTTCTGATCCTGTGCCATATGCATGTTTGGATCCAGTGGCATAGGGATGTCCGGCACCGTTGCGGCGGTCTTGCCATGGGGCCGACTTGGCGCCGGCACGACTGGCGGTGTTGTCTTTGGGGTGGTGTCCCCCGCCCCCAAACGAATTTGGCTCTTCGGCCAAAGCAGGGGCCAGCTCAGGCAGGCGCTGAGGGTCATCACGTCATCATCGTCGGCCCCGACGGGTCGAATCGGAGGTAACAACTCGTCGCAGCCTGGCAGCACCCGAACCAGTTCAACCCTAAACAAGTTGGGTGGCATCTGGGTACCGTGGAACAAGGGGTTGCCCGGTTGAACGATTTTGCCCTTGGCGACATCGACCAACTCGTTGTTCACGAAGTGCAGGAGAGTGCACGGAACGTCGGCGACGCCCTGTGAAAACATGTAGGGCGTCAGGGATGCCCAGTCAAAGGCAAGGAGATGAAGTCCTCTGCCGAGAGGGGCTTAATTAGTTACCGTGATGATGGCGTCGAGCTCGGCTAATGTCGAGGCACCGCCAACGGCGGGCGTGCAGTTGACAGAGGGGCCGCTTGCTGCAGAGGTTCCGGCCGGCGTACACCCGGGTGCATTAAGCTCCCGTGCTGGCGTCGGAGACACCAATGCCGCCTCCGCCGGAGACACCAATGGCCCCGCCATCGCATTCTGCGAGTTGCTGGCCGTGAAGCTAGGAATCGGGGGCGGCCCCTGTTGGCCGCCCGCAATCCACGCACTCAACCCCTTGATCAAGGTAGGCACAATGGCGGTGATCGTCGCTCCGAGTTGTTGTTGCACTTGCTCTTGGACAATCTCCAGAATCCGCGCCACCTGTGCCTTGAGTTCTTGAACCTCGCGCGCCTGGCTTTCCGAGCTGGTCTTTTTCTCCTTCCGCACACCAGCGGTATAGTATGACCCCCATTTTATGGACAAGCCTTTGTCGGCCACACGACCAGCTGACGTCGGCTTACTGAGCTTATCCTTGTTCTTCATTACATTCAACGCCCTATTTAGAGTGGTGTCCCAAGGGTTGCTCTTAGTCGACCCCGCGCTACTGCTTTCAGTCGCCTGCGGAAGGAATGTGAACCATTTAGAAATTTGGCTTCATTAATTAGAATGCAACCATATGGAGCTAATTACGCAGGGGTGTATTCCTTACCAGAACAAGCTCAAGCGCCCTGGTCTTCGGATCCGTGGTAAGCTCCTTTTTTATCGGGTCCTCCTTGTACCGGGCCCTGACATAGTTCCTGGTCTGCTTGTTACCGTTGTATTTCTCGAAGCGGGGCGGTAGGCCTTGCTCGGCACGCTCCGCGTCCTCCTTGTCCCATATAGGCTCCGCCACTCTGTAACCGCCGGGACCGAGTTTGTGTTCCCCTAATTTCAACTCCCGCATTTCTTTCCCCCACTGACTTGATTCGGAGTTTGCTGTGCTTGAGTAATTGATCTTGAAGTCGTTGTAGTCATCTTCGGTGATCGAAGGATTTTTCTCCTTGATCTTCTCATAACTCTACCTTTCTCGATCATTCTCTTCACATTGCTTTTCCAAGTAGACAGGGCCTTGCTCATCTTCGTGAGGGCAGCATTGTTCACTTTATTCCCTTTGAGGCTTCTGTTTTCAAATTCAGCGGCGAACTTGTATCGTTCGTGCAGCTTCGTGAAGAGGAGGTTGCGCAAATTTCCTCGGTCAGGATGCCTCAAGTTCTCTGTGTTGATCGAGACGGTGCTCCGGAGAATGCACCCAAGCTGAAGCGAGTACCCCTTGACTATTCGTTTGGGCGCCGTTGGATTCCCGTCGGAGTCCACTTTAGTAACTTCCTCCTTGAGGGTGCGGAGCACGGTCGGGCGCCGGTCCTTCCGTTGCCTCTTCGGTTGGCTGCCATCTGTGCGTGCGCCGCCATCATCAGTTGCGGCGTCCTCGGCGGCACCATCAGTGGTGGCATCAGTGGGGTCATCCTCAGCGGTACCATCAGTGGTCTCAGGATCGGTGGGGAAGGCGGCGTCCTCATACAAGTGAGGTTGTTCCTCCATCTCCTGGGACAGCTTCCAGAATGCCTTGCCGCCCGAACCCCCGGCCTCATCGGAGTTGGCCATGTTTCTCTCTAAATAGGAACAAAGTTTGGTCAAAAAGTTGGTTATTGTCAAGGAACAAGATCATGGTCTCATTATTTAGGGTTTGTCGACACCGAGGCATCCTAAAAGCTAAGCTTTTATCATTGAGGGTTTTTCGACGCCGAGGCACCCTAAAAGCCTAAGCTTTCATCATTAGTCACAAGTACCCCGGCCCATGCATTAGTCACAAGTACCCCATATGTCCTATTTTTAGCAAAGTCATGCTAAAATTCACGGAAAATTTCAGCATGACCTTTGCTGAAAATAGGACATATGGAGTACCCGAATTTGCTAGAACGGAAGTTAATCGACATTCCAGCAAACTCAAGGGCCTCTCGGGTGGACAAGGCAAAAAAGGCCTCCATCACAACATGGAAAATACATTGGCATGTGAAGAGGTGAAACAATATATGCATCTCCAAGCAGTATCATTCAACATTTTGGACAAACCACTACAAGCAATACTAGATCAGATACAAGAAGAATGTGAGAAAATGCAGACAAATACTAACAGATTGAGGTGTTTAACTTGTGGTGCTCTCTGTGCTATTAACATTTCAAGTCAAAACCTTTTCTGGTTAGTAAGTGTTTCTTGAGCATATGTATGTAGTAAGTGTTTCTGCTCTCAGTGTTTCAGAACACATATTTTAGCTACCTAGTACCAGTGCTATTACCCAACAGTTAATTAGCTTTTGCTTTTGCTTTTCAGTGCCAAATTCTAGCTAGTACCAGCAAATTAACATCTAGCAGCAATCATTTTCAAATATATATACACTGGACATTTTAATATTAACCTAAGGAAAAATGAATAGTTAGGTTAATCACCCACTGTTAGTTATTCAGTCTGATGCTTTGTCCTAGCAGTAGTAGCAGTTTTTTTTCTTCTTCATTAACTGTACTAGCAGTTTTTTTTTCTTCATTAACTGTATTAGCTATTTACTAGCAGTACTAGCACTTGGATCATATGCTAACGCTACATTGATACATCATCATGGTGGGTAATATTAAACCCAAGCAACTTTATAATCAACCCAAGATACATCAACTACTGCACTGTCCTGCCTAATAAAAACAGTCATGCCAGCATATAGTATATAAATCTGAATTTGTGTTTACAAGAAGAGTGCCCATTGCAATGTAAACCTGAGAACACAACTCACCTCAAGTGCAGTATAGCAGACACCTACTTCTTCAGTCAAGTGTAGTAGAAGACTGTTTGCAGAACCTGTTTAGTCAGAGTTGAACATTAGAATCCATACTATGCTCTACTATGCTTGTAAAGGAACACCTGCTAGCTAGCTGCTGTCGAGTTGCCAGCATTCGTCGTCAGTGAAAAAAAAATGAAGAAGAAAAAAGGCATGCATGCACTTGTTTGCCAAAATAGAGCACTTTAGTCCTCTGTTTTTGCTAACTGCTACACATACCCCCAAGTGAACCACCACAACATCTAAAAGCTAACAATTGTTTTTGCTTATATAATCAGACTTTTTGTGCTAAAAAAACCATAGAACAACTGCTCCAAATTTCTAAATAAACTGCCATTCAATTTTATTCAATAATGAATTGTACTCTTTATGGGTTTTTTAGTTAAATGCAGAAAATCCAAAGTTAATTCCGCCGGGCTTTTCTATGTTTTTATACATAACTGCTAAAACCCTAGGAGTTAACCGAGCCACCAACAGAATGTGGACTTAAAAAGAGAGAGTCACGGACAGTGACATGATACATTTTCATAAAATTAGCTAGTTTTACTTATGGTGCACAAAGGAACAAGTTATGGTAAGTAGAAAAGAATGCAGAAGGCACATATTATGGTAAGTAGAAAAGAATGCAGAAGGCACATCGCATGAAGTTCTTTCTCGACTCAAGAATGCAATTCTATGAATATAAGTCCAAGCATATAATCCATGAAAATTGCATTTCTAGATTGATAAAAAATATTAGTAAGAAACATGGTTTAGGTGTCTTGTATGAAATCCAACATAAATATCATCTAAAACAGAGAATTGCACAAATAAATATCCTCAACTGTGGTTCTGGGCCTTATAAAAACTATTTTGTTGGGCAAATCCACTTGTGTTGTCATGGAGTGTACAAGCACGCTAATGACATGCTTTTGTTTGGTACTTTGGTGCATGAAAGTCTGAAACCATCAACCAAATCAGCAGCATTTTAGAAGCTACATTTCCTTCAAAATACATTTGAGAATTGCACTAATTCTTTTTCATGCAAGCATGTTCCAGTGGTAGTTAGCCTGTTTGACAATCAAATTATAGGATTAATAGCTAAAGTGTTCAATTATGCCATGAAGACATGTTTCAGTATAAACAAGGTAGCAGTCCTCCCCAAGTAAAGTTATCAAGTCAAATTGTTCATGGTGCACTAGCAATTCAGTACGCACCAGGCTTACTAGTTAATTTTGCATCCCCGACTAGAGCAGTTCATACAATGTCTTTCACATACTAATAAAACACCGTCAGAACACCATATCCAGCTACCCGACTAGACATCGCAGTCCCAAATCCTGTCCCAAGCATCCGAGAGTCAAACCGCAAGCCCTTCCCAATCCTCACTTGCAGAGGAGCTGAATTCAGAAACACCGCAACCGCCACCAAAATCCACCCAGTCAACCTGAATTTCGCAGCTCACGGATTTGTTGCAGCCCTGACGCCGTAAATTTCGCAAGATGTCTGTACATGTACAAGGCAGTAGAGCGCAATTCCACGGGGTTGACGGACCGTACCTGGAGGTAGAGGAAGGGGTCGGCGACGAAGTTGCTGGGGTAGTCGGCGTCGGTGGCGGAGGCGCAGGTGAGCACCGGGTTGGCCACCGGCCACGCGGAGGGCCCCGGGCTCCGGGAGGCGGAACGAGGCGGCGACCACCCAGAAGTAGGCGCCCCCGACGAGCGCGGCGGCTGCGGCCGCGGCGAGCAGGAGAGGCGTCGAGGCGTCGAGGCGGCGTCGG
>NC_041386.1:721168905-721172445 GCF_002162155.2 Triticum dicoccoides
TGTGCGGGGGGTCGGCGGCGGCGGTTGAGTAGGGGAATCGAGGGTGCGGGGGGTCGGCGGCGGCGGCCGGTGGACCGGGGGGTGCTCGGCGGCGAGGGGGACCGGATCTAGCGAGGTGGGATAGCGATCGAGATGGCGGGGGATCGAGATCGAGTGTCCATGAAATTTAAAAATATTCATGATAGTTCAAAAAGTGCCCATGAAATACAATCGAGAAATGAAGGCTACGATTTAAATACAATCGATCTTAGCTAGCTATCTGTTCACAATCTTCTTGCCCTTCTTTTTCGCAAATGGAGTTCTTCTGTGGAACGGACGTCCTTTAGGTAGGGTGGTGCTGCTTCTTCTTGTGGTGTATGCTGCTACTTCATCATCGTCGTCATGTTCGATCCTCGGGTCGCCGTACTTGTCGAAGTCTTGCTCATTGGCTACTCCATCCATTCCGATGATCTTCCTTTTGCCTCTCCTCACGACAACACGACTGGGCTTTGACGGGTCGGTAATGAAGAAGCATTGGTCAACTTGGGAAGCCAGTACCCATGGCTCATTTTTCGCAGTGACGTTTGCGCCCGCGGTCTTGGATTTGGCTTCAGGTATAACCATAGTGGTGAAATACCGGTCTTCTTTTAGGACGCTCTTCGCCCATCTGACACGAAACATCGGGACCTTCTCTCCAGCGTAGCTCAGCTCCCAGATCTCCTCGATCCTTCCGTAGTATCTGTCCTTGTCATTACCGGTGTAGGATTCCATCGTTACCCTGAAGTTCTGATAACCATCGCTCTTCCTATCCTTGGCCTCGGTGTAGAATGTGTAGCCGTTGATATCGTACGCCTCATAGGTCATCAGGTTGTGCTCGGCGCCCTGTGACAAGGCGAATATGAGTTGTTCTTCCGCGGAAGAATCCTCATGTAAAGGGTACGACAGAAGCTTCTGCTTGAACCAACGCGTGAAACATGAGTTGTGCTCTTTGATTATATCTCCGTCCGTCCTCTGTTGGCCTCGGTCATTGTACGTCTTCTTAATAAAGGTTTTGTGCTCTATCACCCAAGGATCGACCACGTCTATGTGTTGTAGCGCGACTAGGTTTGCTCTTTCAAAGTCGGCGAGTCGACCCTCTAAGTCGACATGCATTTCGCGGCGACCCTCACGGTGACCCCATCCAGCGAGCCTGCCGAGGTGCCTGTTGACGGGCAGACCAACGGGGTTCTCGATGCCTAGATAATTCGTGCAGTAGGAGATGCACTCTTCGGTCAGAAAGCCCCTGGCTATACTTCCCTCTGGACGTGACATGTTGCGAATGTATCCTTTTATGACACCATTCATCCTTTCGAACGGCATCATGCTGTGCAGGAACGTTGGCCCGAGTTGGATGATATCCTCCACTATATGGACCAGCAGATGCACCATAACGTCGAAGAATGCGGGCGGGAAGTACATCTCAAGCTCGCATAGTATCACCACGATCTCTTCCTGTAGCCTTCTGAGTTGCCTCACGCCAATCGACTTCCGAGAGATGACGTCGAAAAAGTTGCATAGGCCAAATAGCATTTCACAGACGTGCGCGTCCATGATCCCACGGATTGCAACTGGAAGTATCTGTGTCATCAGCACGTGACAGTCGTGAGACTTCATCCCACTGAACTTCTGCTTCGCTGGGTCTAGGTATCTGCTTATCTTCCCCGCGTAACCGTAAGGAAGTTTTACTCCTAGGAGGCAGGTGAAAAACTGCTCGATCTCCTCCTGACTAAGAGTGAAGCACACGGGAGGGTAGTCATTTCCGGTCTTCTTCGCCTTTTTGCCTTTGCGACGACTTACTGTGTCCTGCTTCGCCTCATCATCATCATCATCATCATCATCATCATCATTAGCGTGAAGCTCCTGCCTGATGCCCATTGATTTCAAGTCTGCCCTTACTTTCGGCCCATCTTTGGTCCTCTCTGGCATGTCGAGCAGGGTACCAAGCAGACTCTCGCACACGTTCTTTGTGATATGAATGACATCAAGGCTGTGAGGCACACGGTGGATCTTCCAGTACGGCAAGTCCCAGAAAACAGACCTCGTTTTCCATACCTTCAGCAGCGGCTCTGGCGCCTTTCGCTTCTTTCCCGGCTCTGGCGCCTTTTGCTTCTTTCCCAGCAGTGGGCAGTCTTTCCAATTTTTCAACAGCTTGTCTATTTCCTCGCCGCTCCTCGTACACGGGCGTTTTCGGGGTTCGGTTTCACCATCGAACAGATCCTTACATTTCCTCCACGGGTCATCATCGCGAAGCCACCTTCGATGTCCCATGAACACGGTTTTCAAAGACCCGGGATCTCTATCTAGCTGGCGATACGTTGTGTCATCCATGCACCTTACGCATCCAGAAAATCCGTGGACTACCTGCCCCGCGAGATATCCGTAACTGAGATAGTCGTGCACCGTCGTGAGAAGTGCGGCTCTCATCGGGAAATATTCTTTCTCTACGGTGTCCCACGTATTGGCTGGCGTTTTCCACAGCGTGTCAAGCTCCTCTTTCAGCAGCCCCAGATACAGATTGATGTCGTTCCCTGGTTGTTTCGGCCCTTCAATTAGCATACTCATGTGAATGTACTTCCTCTTCATGCACAACCAGGGGGGAAGGTTGTACATCCACACAAACACAGGCCAGGTGCTATGTGTGCTTCTCTGGCTGCCAAACGGATTGACTCCATCGGTGCTCGCGCCCAGCACGATGTTCCTTGGATCCTTCCCAAATTCTGGGTCTTCGAAGTTCAACGCTTGCCACTGGCTCGCATCCTTAGGGTGACTTAGCATCTTGTCTTTTTTATCTATCTCCGGATCATTTGCGTCATCTTCTCGCTTCTTCTCCTCCCTATCCGCGTGCCAACGCAGGAGCTTTGCTACCTTAGGGTCCGCGAAATACCGCTGCAGACGAGGAGTGATCGGAAAGTACCACACCACTTTTCGAGGAGCTTTCTTCCTCTTCTTGTATCGAGTGACGCCGCACACTGGACATATGGTAGACTCCGCGTGCTCGTCCCGATAAATGATGCAATTGTTCATGCACACATGGTATTTCATGTGCGGTAAATCCAGAGGACACATGATTTTCTTCGCCTCCTCCAAACTGGTCGGGCACTTGTTCCCCTTGGGAAGACGTTCGTGCCAGAATGACATGTTCTCGTCGAAGCATACGTCGGTCATTTTGTGTTTTACCTTCATCTCCAAAGCCAGGAGCGTTACTTTCAGGCGGGTATCCTCGGGCCTGCATCCTTCATACAATGGAGTAACCGCGTCTAACTCAAGTTGATCCATCTTGGCTTTCTCTCAGGCGGCAGCTCTTGCGTTATCCGTCTGCTTGAGAAGCAGCTCTTGAATATGAGGGTCCTGCACCCAGCCCATCAATGGTCCAGCGTCGTCTGCTCCGCCGGCATCATCATCTTCATGATCATGCCCGTCGTCTGCTCCGGCATCTTCCTCATCATCATGTCCTGCATCTTCTACATGATGACTGTGTACAGGATCACCGTCATGATCATCTCCTGGGGATTCTTCGTCTTC
>NC_041386.1:721172685-721174746 GCF_002162155.2 Triticum dicoccoides
TCCTCATTTCTTGCCCGACCCCCATGGACGACTTCGTAGTCATCTTCATCACCTTGCCACCGATATCCATCCATGAAACCATGCAAGAGCAGGTGGTCCCGCACCTGCCCGGAATCCGTGTCCGCAATAAGGCTCTTCAGCTTGCATCTTCGACACGGACATCTTATCTCCATCTCGTTCTTTTGAAGCATCTCGGCCTTCGCGGACCTCAAAAACTTATTCACGATGCCTTCGGTCATCGTGCGGACCATGGTCGCCTGCGGGG
The DNA here is from genome assembly GCF_002162155.2 of Triticum dicoccoides. NCBI lineage: Eukaryota > Viridiplantae > Streptophyta > Magnoliopsida > Poales > Poaceae > Triticum > Triticum dicoccoides. The sequence continues at coordinate 721,172,951 of NC_041386.1, forward strand.
TAGAGCAAAACGATATTTTAGAACCAAGAAAAAATTTGGCATGACTTTCCCTAAAAATAGGACCAAAAAGAATGCTTAATGCCAAAATTCTCGCCGAAACGGAAATGAATCAACATTCCGGCAAAATATTGGCAACTATCGCATTTCAAATACCGGTACACCTCCAAACACAAACACATATGCAACACCACGAACATACATAGATCTAGCTAGGCCATAAAAAGTGCATGTGCACATTGTTGTAGGGAGAACAACATAAATATAGCTTCCCCCCTTACTTACCTATCAAAACAAGGTAATTTAACCACTTAATTTGAATGAATCTATGGTGGAAATGAGGTGAAAAAGAGGAGGCACCCGAGACAAGGAGGAGGTGGAGAGAATGAAGTGAGGAGAAAGTGAGTGTGGGTAGGAGAGGCTGTCCAAAATATCTTGTTGCTGCCCACTTACTAATGGCGCACCAACTCTAAATGCGCCATTAGTAATCCAGGTTACTAATGGCGCACCTTCTGGTGGTGCGCCATTAGTAGTTTTGCAAAAAAAACATATTAACGGCGCACTGTTCCACAGTGCGCCATTACTAGTTTAAACTAGTAATGGCGCACGGTGGAACAGTGCGCCATTAGTAGTTTTGCAAAAAAAAGAATAAAAAATATAATAAAAAAACAACATTAGTGGCGCACTGAGTCCGGATGCGCCATTAGTATGTTTGGACAGGTGCACTAGTTCAAAAAAAATTGATACTAATGGCGCACCTTGGGCCAGGTGCGCCATTAGTAGTTTCAACTCTAATGGCGTATCAGAAGGTGGTGCGTCATTAGTATATACTAATGGCGCACCACTTGTCTGGTGCGCCATTAGTGTCAATCCCATCTATAGCCCTTTTTCTAGTAGTGATCGGGGACATCGCGAGCAAGCAAGATGGCGCCTTCAAGAAGGAACATGACGCCGACACGTCTTCGCCATCCGATCCGAAGCAGTCGGACCTAGGGTTTCCCCTGAGCTCGAAGAGGGGCACATCTGAAGGCCATGACAGCGCCTCCAAGAAGGAAAAACGACACCCGCGGGCGCCGCCGCTGCCAGCATCGGCAAGCCGAGCATGGATTTCTCCCTGGCCTGAGCTGAGCAATCCCATAGCCGTCAAATGTGGTATTGAAGATGAGGAAGCCAACGCTGACCGGAATCAAGTCGAAGGGGCCGGGGGGTGGAGGGGCTGCACCTATCGCCGGTGGGTGGCACCGCCTCCTGACCTATGAGCAATGGTTCTGGCAAAAGAGGGAAGCTTTAAGGCATACAGAATAGGGTTGGCAACAAAGCAAGGACCACCGCGAGGGGAGGCAATGGCGACTGGCAACGCCAGCAAGCTAGGACTAGAGGGCGCAGATCCAAGTCGTAATGGTCGTACCCGTCGGGTCAACGGCAAACCAAGCGAGCTGGAAGGAACGCAGCCACTGTTGCCAAAGCCGGAGCCGCCCGGCAGATAACACCCGCAGCCAAGGACACCGGAGAACGCAGGTCTGAGGCCGCCGAGGCCGAAGCAACGCCAACAAACACCCGTCGCGAGGCGCACCACGCCAGCCGCTACCACTGGAGCCTCACCACCGCCGCACCATGCTCCGAGGGGGGGGGGGAAGGAGAGGGTGTCAACACGAGGCAGACCGCGTGCACCCCGCAAAACCGGGGCAAATCCCGCACCCAAACGCGGCCAGCAGCAGCACCAGCGGTAGACTGGGCCGCGCCACCGGGGGGAATGGATGGCTGCGCCGCTCGACCGGCCGGCAGGAGGGGAGCAGCAG
>NC_041386.1:721174813-721175879 GCF_002162155.2 Triticum dicoccoides
GGGGACGGGGGAGGGGCAGCATGCCCGGAGCCGTGCGGGGGGTTGGCCGGCAAGGGACGCTGGATCCGGCCGCCCAGCACGCCCAGGGCACACCCGCAGCCCCGCCGGGACGGCAGGAGGCGGCCGCCGTAGGGGGAGGGGGGTCGTTGTGGCGCGAGATGTTGACGGAGCGCGAGGGGGTCAGATCCGCCTCGTCGCCGCCTTCCTGGGGCCCGGCGCGGCTTCGCCGGCCAGCCCTCCGGCGGCGGCGACGCGGGGAGGGCGGCGGGGGTGCCTGCTAGCGGCGGCGGCTAGGGTTCCCCCCGGGTCGCCAGAGGAGGGCGATGCGGGGGGGGCGGGGGGAGATCACTGTCCTGCGGCTTGCTTCTTAATGAACAGAGCTAATCATCGATTTCAACTTCTTAAGCTTAATGAGATTAACGAACGAGCTAACGAGCTTCACAAGTAGCTTGTTAATCTCGTTAGTAACAACACAACATATATTTTAAACTTACGTGTCAAAACTTTCGTAGCACCTCAGCCCATCTATTCAATCCAATCTACATAGATCTACATAGGAGGTCACAAAATAGTGCCTTTCCTTTTGTAACCACCATCTTCCTTCTTAAAAAACCACATCTACATACTTATCTTGTAGACCATAACACGTCAGATTCTGTTAACGAGAGCTCGCAAGCGCTCACGAGCTTATCGAGTTTCAAACGAACCAAGCCAAGCAAGGTTTTCTGCTCGTTAATCTTAACTAGTTGAGCCTTAACGAGCACGAGCTTAATGAGCCGAGCAGCTCGTTGGTCCACCCCTACACGCAATTAGTGGGGAGATGACGTATTACCAAATCACCATTTGTCAGTCAACACAACAACAAGAATACCAACGAATGGTGAAAACACAACATTGGTCCAATCAGGGAGCATCCTATAGCTCTCATTTGGTCTGACAAAATGGTTTGTGGCCCCACGACAAGCACCAACTATTGCTTTGGTTTTGTTTTAGATATTGTTAAATAACATATATAGTGGAGATGACGATAGCGGGGTATAGATAAACAATTATCTTCACATATTCT
>NC_041386.1:721176150-721196575 GCF_002162155.2 Triticum dicoccoides
CGGGTTATTCATGGATGTACGCTATGGCTCTATACTTGGTCTATCTTATAGAAGTCAGAGGACAGAGACATTTTTATGATGGCGTCTACATGGCTGGAGTGTACGGTCAGAGAGGTTTTCTCCCTTCACGGATGACGGTGTAATCTCCATATAAGATCTGCCCCATCCTAGGCTGGATTGATTTATTTCTGCTGCAAAACTATGTTTATTTTTTGGTCATTTAGACTTGTTGGTTGTGTGCGTAATGTTATGCAGAGGCCTGACATGCTTTAAATGTGGTTGTATCACCTTGATAAATCAATTCAATGAAATGTTTTTATCAAAAAAAAATACCAGTACCTACTTCAAGGAGGAAGGACAACCGTATCAGCTTGATGTCAGTGTTTTCGAAAAAAAAGGTACAACCGCTGAATCATGAGCCAGCTTTCTATGGTTCAAAGGAGTGTTTTCAAGGGAAACAAGGTTTGGTGTCGAGAGCAGCTAATCTGAGCCCAGGATCATCTATACCCACATCTGAATAGTAAAAATAGCAAAAAATATAAAATAAATGTGAATTTTTTTACAGCCAACATGCTCGAGTTTACTAGGAGCTTGCAAATTTTTTGAGCTCAATTGATATTTGAGGAGCTGCTGTAAAAAAAACAAGTTTCAAAGTTTCTTTAAAAGTATATTTTTAAGATCACTTGACTTGAGTCCTAGGGTTATTGCATTTGCCCAGAGAGGGAGGGATTGTGACGAAGACAAGAGGAAGCATGGATACATACCTCAAGGCAAGTGGAAGAAGCGACGCCGATGAGGCAGATAGCGGCAGGGGTGGCCGTATGATCCGATGCCACCCCATCGTCTCGTACTCCGTGCCACTTCTGCCCCCGGGCGCTGGATAGAATTTACTGACCAACAACTTGTGTTGCGTTGGGCCGGTCCACGGTTAGTAAGATAAGCCTTCATTTTACCCGAAAAAGAGACCTCTCTGTATTAACCTCTGTTTCATACTCCATCTTTTTTAGCCTAAAAAAAGTGTGTGCAGTATGAAATGCTGTTTGTTTTAAAATAACAAATTGTTTTAAAATTGTTTCAAATTTGTGCAAAACTATAAGAAGAAATTTGGATGTACTTCGGAACACAAGTTGGCATTTCGGTGGAGGAAAAAGAGACAGAAACTTTATTTATTTGGACTGAGAAAGGGTAGTATCACCAGCGACTGTACGAGTGTTTTTTTTTGAAGAACAATCAACTCAGGTTGCAGCCTCATTTGTGCTAGAAAAAGAAACTCCATCTGGCCCCGTTCAAGAGCAATCAACCAATCAACGAAAAGGGACCACAACCATAGATACATACCAGTGTTATTACACGAAACGATGCAACTAAGTTCACCTTTCAGTCAAGAAATTCTTCCATTTTCTTGTGCTGATTTGGATGATTGGATTTGGATCAAACCATAAATAAACTCCCACTACCAAAATAGACTATTATTTGGTCAAGCATGTAGTGCTGGATTATTATCTTGAACTAGAAGAACGCCCGTGCGTTGCAACGGGGCCACATTAACTTTAAGAGTTCAATATTACGACATTGGCGACTTTTTTTACCATCAAATCTTCACACACACACAGAACCACACTCTCCCTCCCTCTTCCTCACTCTCTATCCCCGTCTCCCTCTCGCTCTAACACACACACATATCCATCTTATTGGGTACGGGACCATAATCCATCTATTTCACACATACACGCTAGTGCATAACAATATGGATTATGTGTATTATATTTGCCACTAGAATTGAGGGAATTAATTTCATGTAAATCGACCAGCCACAACTCCAAGAATACGCGGACGAGGTGGTTCGGGGCGGCGTCGGCGCCGTCCAGCGCGGGCCACGGGCCCGCTTCCAAGTGCACGTGCAATGCACGACTTCACAAATATTATAATCAGATATGAGAAATCACATGCATAGAAAAGACATTCTGATAGCAATCCAAATACCATACTCAATTGAATACCTAACCTGGACAATACTCTTATTTCTATGCGCCAGAAAAAAATGGAATAGCAAAGCTAAGTATGCCTACATACGCTCAGATTATATATAAGAATCTTGGGTGAACAATTGCAACAAAGCACTAAGCAGCGATAAATTTAAATAAAAAATCCATTAACTATGCAGGCAGCAGGCTTGTTACAATATAGAGAGATAGAAAAATGTCACCTCCAGTAATGTAGCGCAAAAGAGTGGAACGAAGCATGAATGAGCGGTTGCCTGTTCTTCTCCATGTACATGGATCAGCAGTAGAGGCCAAGTATATAAGTACTTGACCGAACTCCACTCTTCGTGTACGGAGAGTCATGTCACATTCTCGCCGCTGCAGCTTGGGAGGACGGCTGGTTCACGTGACCCTCCAGCTGGGGGATCCATGGTGGCTGACCGTCGAGCTCGAGGCAGAGAAGTTGAGGGCAGTAGTGGCGAGATCCATGCCAGCCAACCGGGCGAAGAGGAGGTCGTCGGGGAGGGACACATCGGCAAGATCCGGTCACCACGCGACCTGAAGAGCAACAGTGATCTCCACAAGCTGTAGGCCGACGGCGTGCTCCATCCCCTGCGATGGGGTGACCATGGCGGTGGCCACAGCTCCTCATGCTCGCCTCGATCTCGGCGACACACCCTGAGTGTAGGAGGCAGCAACGACCTCGACGAAATCATGGCCTCCATCCCGGAACGCAATCATGTCGCTCTAAATAAATGGATTCAATCATGTGACTCTAATTACTTCGGATTGTTATGTGCACACTAAGCGGGGTGCAGTTAGGAAAGAAAATGTTTTCTAATTAAAGTGATTGAGTGATTTAAGGTAAGGTTAATTAATTTAGATTTGATTTTTAGTGATTGTTAGTAAAGTATGATGCGTCTTTAAAATCTTTTATTTGTTTCCTTAAAATCTATTATTTGTTTCCTAAAGAAATTTGCAATAATGGAAGGTATCGGTTGATTTGGATAAGTTAGTAAATTTAGATCCGTGATTGCGTGCACGTTTGGAAAGTGCTGATTTGCAAGGAAAGAGCTGAGAGGTAAATAAACCGGTGAATAAGAAACCAACATCGAAAAAAATCTACGACGGTTAACCTACGAAAAAAACCGAACGAAAGTGGTGGGACGAAAAAAAACCTGGAAGCGAGACTACCAACTGCTCCATTAGGAGTAGAGAAAATATGGACTTTGAATTACTCTCCCGCTAAAAAAATAGACTTCTGATCCTCCATTACTTCAGGAAGTCCTCCATTTCCATTTTGTAGCAGATATGTTTCCATGTAGTCCTGCATACACTAAACGCTGCGTGGATTGAGAGGCAGACCTGCAAATCTGCAGTGCCATATCTGTAGGGATCTCAAAAGCTTGGGGCCAAAATTGATTTCTGCTGGACAATTTAACCATGAATTACACAGAACAACATATACATCCGTATGTAGTCCGTATTGAAATCTCTAAAAAGGCTTATACCAGAGGTTTAATCTACTCTACCTAACGGAACAAGCAGGTCCAGTAAATTTCGTGATAAAATATTTGTTACCTGTACATCTTAATTATAATGAAAGAACAATGATCCTTCACAGAGTACACAGTACAATGTCCCAGAAGAACGCAGATGATTTCTACCATGGGGTGGTCCTGATTGAGGAAAAAGGCATCGAGAAACTACAATGATTAGCTCCAAAACATGGCCGTGGATGTGGGTGATAACGGCCACGGCATCATCATGTCGTCGCTGCACCTTCGGATCAACTCGGGTGAGAAGGCTGGACAAGAAGGCAAGCCGTAGATGAACTCAGGCTCTGGCTGTGCTCCCTCCTCTTCGCCCGAGCTTGCATCCATCCGGTGGTCTGAGGTTACCGTCTGCACGAGCCCGGCGGCGTGCTCCTCCGGCTGAGCTGCTGGTGGACATGGTGGCGCGGCCAGATAGCCTCCTGGCCCGGCCATGAAGCCCCAGAATTCTTGTCCCACGTCGTCGAAGGAAAGGTTGCTAGCTGCCGGAGCAGTTGGTGCGCATGGCGGCTCGGTCACCACGTCGTTTTGATACAAGCTCAAGACCTCTTGTTCGGTGTTGCACAAGAAGTTGCTAGGTGGTGGAACAGCGTCGGATATAATTTCAACCCCACTGTCAGTGTGCCCACGGTGGTCGCCGTCATCGAACATGATCAAGTCGTCGGACAGATCGGGACTCTGCACAGGCTGTGGGTGTTCGTCGTTTTCAACCGTGTGCAGTGTCCGCGCGCTCGCCGTAGTATCCTCGGGGTGGCTGCTAGCCGCCTTCCTCTTCTTGCAGGTATCCGCGGTGACGTCGCACAACGACGACGTGGCTGGCGTCGTCGACGGCTTTCGAGGCGTGCGGTACACCTTGCAGAGCACGAGGTCGCCGTCGCCGTGCTCCGTCGAGGAGATGCCGTACTCCTTCATGCGCCACCCGAGCCTCTCGACGTGGCCGTCCTTCTTGATCGCATACACGAAGTCCTGCACGTAGCCGCCGACGGCGCTGCCCTCCACGGGTTTCTTGCCGGACTCGGAGTGCCAGTAACTCTTGCTGGGGTCGTCGTCGATAGTGCGCAGCTTCATCTTCTTCTTCTTCTTGCTGGCGTAGCGCACGCGGCTGATGAGATAGCAGGCGTCGTTGCCGTCGCGGTCGCGCACGTGCTCGCGGCCGGCGACAAGCTCGGCGGGGGCCGCGGAGTAGACGTCGGCATGGTGGATAAAGGTGGAGAACACGGGATGGCCGGCGATTTGGCCGCCGAGGTAGAGGTCTGTGAGCTCGTGATCCGCCGGAGAAAACACGAAGCCCGTCTCCATCGTCTGTTCTTTGATTCTCTCGCGAAAGGAGCTCTAGCTTGTCAATAACTTCAGGTCTAGGGTTTGGCTTTGCTGTGTGTGGTACGTCCACCTATATATAGTGTATGCATGGATCGATGCGTCTACGAGAGAAGGTTGGTCTCTATTCTAATTCGATTTATTTATGTGCGTCGTGCGTCATACGCTACTTATAAACGCGTGCCTAATTAAGTAGCTTGTTGTGCCTAATCCGACTCGGCTAAGAGCTCACTAGTTATTTATATTTTTTGAGAAAGGCTAGAAGCTCTCTAGTAGTACGTACAGTACGCACCGCGACCGGTCACGTATATACATATGTAGCATGTTTTTTCATTTCCAAAAGGACCCAGATTTATTAATGATTGCTAGTGATACAACGAACGCCAACAAAGAAAGAAATTACAACTGGCCCCTGGCGAGCCGACTAGACACACACATCGCCGCGAGTTGTGGGCGCGCCGCGGCTACCACTCCCTCCCAGAGCTGGCGTGATCTTGGAATCTATGGACGCCGGCCACTCCACTCCGGCACCGGCGAGGCCGCCAAAGGAGGTAAAAGGAGGAGTCGATCCGCCGGCAGAAACGGGGATCAGATAAGTTTGCTCAGAAAACCGCCCCTCTAGATTGGCAACTCCTCCTTGATGGACTATGTAGTATGGCTTTTAATAAGAAAACAAAAACAAAAACTGAAATCTACAAAAGGGAACAATCTTGTAATTATTCAAGAGAAATAGGAATTCGGCAAATATCACATGCAATACAGGAATTTGGAACCATAACGAAAAATAGAAAGCAAATGATTCCTTTCGGCCGACCGGCAATAGCTCGCGAGCAACGTGATGGAGATAGATCCTACGGAATGCCACACATCCTCATTCCCGCGGGACAACACAAACATCAATCCCCACCGATGCTCTTATCCATTCAACCGGTGACCAACACCATATCCAGCCATTGAGAACCATCCATCTCGCTCTCGTCTTCTCCCCCGCAGGCCCTGCTGCTAGCGCTAGCCACCGTTGTCCCTAGCCACTGCTTCAACTACTAACTAGCAGAGCTGCAACCGCACGCCACCCGAAACATGAGTCGTTGTTGTGCTGGCGAGGGAGCTGTAAACTACAGTGGATGGAGCTGCAACAAGTAGAGGCCAGTGCTAGAAACATGATGACCTCTGCTACTTGCTGTCGACGCCTAGTGAGCAGCGAACCATGCTTCATGGCATGGGGTTGCTGCAACCGTGTGGCGGGGTGCTACAACTGGCCATGGAGTTTCTGGAATCAGCAATGGAAAATGCTGGAATTGAGAGGAGACTTACTACGATGATGAGGTATTTGCTGCAACTGGACAGCATAGTGTTGGATCTGGCCAAACAAGTACTACAACCGGCGACAACGACTGCTACCACCGTTGACGGTCATGTTGCGACAGTGGCAGCCATTTTTGCTACAACCGCGGTCGTGGATACTGAGACCAACAAAAGTGGGTGCTGCTACCAGCGGCGGCGAGTGCTTTTCTACTGGGGTCCATGATAGGTGGTGTTTTGCTACAACCAACGAGGGTTTTTTGCTTGGACCGACACCTACAGATGTTCGAGATGACAGAGGGCATGGGGTGCTGCAACTGGCACCCACCGGCCTTGCCGTCGCGAGCAAGCGGCGCCTTGAATGGCCGCTTTTGTTCAAGCAATGAGTTGTGGTGGGGATGGTGCGCCCCTGGGTCACTGTATTTTAGCATGTCCTTGCGGCAGTGCCTTTTTTCTTAGACATGCGATTCGATTTTCTTGCTCGCTTGTACCAAGTTTTAGAAAGAAAACTTTAAGTAATTTTTTTCTCAGTTATAGACACAAAATACGTGAATTTTATTGGTAGCTCGTACTAAGTTTCAATATTGAAATTTAACAAAAAAATTCAAAGACATCAAAATATATTTAAAATGTATCTTATTTGAAAATGCTGGTTACGAGAAGCACAAATATGAAAACATAACATAATTTGATTTTTCGTTTAAAAGATATAGAAGTTGAAAATCGGAGCACTTGACGATCTCCTTGATTCCCCCACTAGTGGATGTTCTCTGCCTCATACCTCCGACACCACGTCTAAGGCTAGCTCCAGCGAACGTACTCATCGATGTTAGATAATCAGCTGCACTTGATCTGCTCTACGAAAGTTTCAGAACTTTCAGTTAGTTCAGGTTTAGCTGAATAAAGTTCAGTCTGTCAGCGTGTGTATGTGCACGTACAGATGCAGTAGATTCAGTTAAGTTGTTAGCGTGTTTGTAGCTCGTCCAACGCAGCGCCATGGGATGGCATGGATCACGCAAGTCGTGGCAAGCATGTAGGGTTCAACCATGGCAAGCATCGTGGGATGGCACGATCTGTAGGCTCGTTCGTGGGCGACCATTTCTCCTTACTTTAAGCAGCTCGTTTGAGCAGGCTTAATAACAGAAAGCCCGAAAAGCTGCAAAGGTAGTTCGGAGCGCAAAACCATCGTCTCCTACCTTTGCACTCTTGCTCTCTCTCTCATTTGTTCTCTGTCTAGATTGCCGGCATCTGCAACTACAAGTGGCATCAAAGCCTCGGTGGTGTTCGATCCATCCTGGGTGCCGGCGGTGTTTGATCCGTCGAAGAGATGTCCGGCAGCGACGACGAGAAGGTGAAGAAGCAGATCGGGGAGGAGAAGGCTGCGGCGGAGGCCGTGGCGCTGGGGAAATCCTTGGCGCGTCCCTCCACCAAGGAGGGGTCGGGGGTGCGCGTCGTCGAGTGCGTCGTACACGGCGGTGGGGGCAGCATGCCCCCGATGATGCTCACGCGCACGAAATACTCCGACTGGGCCATGATCACCAAGCTGCAGCTGCAGGTGGACGAACTGTGGCGCATGGTGGAGATGGGACAAGGTACAGATCGCGACGACCAGCACGCCATTATTGCCCTTCTCAAGGGGGTGCCACCGGAGCTCATGCGCATTCTGGGCGCCAAGCCCAAGGCCAAGCAGGCGTGGGACACCCTGAAGACGATGCGCGTCGGGTCGAGCGTCTGCGTGAAGCCAAGGCACAGACTCGCTGTTTGGAGTACGAGGCGCTCCGGTACAAGGACGGCGAAGGGATCGAGTCGTATGGCATGCGGCTCCGGACGATCATCGACGAGCTGGAGGTGCTCTGCGACCCGGTCGACGAGCACAAGGCGGTCCTCAAGGTCTTGCGGACGGTTCGTATAGGGAGATGGCCGTGGAGATCGAGTCACTCGTCAACACCAAGCAGCTCTCCCTCGAGGAACTCTGTGGTTGACTCCTTGTCGTCGAAGAGCGCGAGCGCGAGGAGTCCCCGGCGGCCGGCGCGCTACTGTTGTTCACTGCCGACCAGTGGCGCGCGCATGACAAGAAGCTGGAACAGGGTGGCTCGTCCTCGGGCTCAGGTGTAGGGCGTGGGTGTGGCGGCGGCAAGCCCAGGAACTCTCATGGCAGGGGTGGCCATGGCCAGGGCGGTGGTCGCGGCAACGGTGGCCCGGCGACGCCCAAACGGAAGGGAAACTGCCGGTACTGCAGCATAACTGGGTACTGGGCAAAAGAGTGAAGCAAGAAAGAGAAGGATCAGGAAGCGAACATCGCCCAGGCCGAGGTCGACCTGTCCGGTCTGCTCCTTGCCACCTGCGTGGTGGTGAGCGGGGTGGGCAGTGGTGACGACGCACGTGAGTCATCCATGGACATCTTCCTCAACGAGGCACGCGTCGTGCCGGTGGCCACCAACGACGACCATTGCTACTTGGACACGGGCGCGAGTAATGACATGACTGGGTGCCGCGACATGCTCACACAGGTGGACGAGTCTGTGCACGGGATGGTGCATTTCGGCGACGGCTCGGTGGTGCAGATCTGTGGGCGCGGTGTCGTGACGTTCCCATGCAGGAATGGCGAGCACCGTGCGCTCTCAGATGTCTACTACATTCCATAGCTACGGACGAGCATTGTCAGTCTCGGTCAGCTCGACGAGCACGGATGTAAGTCCATGATCGAGGACGGCGTGCTCTGCCTCTACGACAGACAACACGTACTCCTGGCGCGGGTGCGGCGGACGAGCAACCGACTATATGTCGTGTCTCTGAACTTGGCCGCGTCTGTGTGTCTGCTCGCGGGCAACGACGACGATGCATGGCGCTGGCACGCACGGTATGGCCACCCGTACTTCCGCGCTCTGTATGATCTGGGTGCGAAGGCCATGGTGTGCGGCATGCTGACTGTCCACCACCTCGAGCAGTTATGCGAGGATGCACGCTTGGCAAGATGCACATGATGCCGTTCCCATGCGCGTCAGCGTACCACGCTGAGCAGGGGCTCGAGCTCGTCCACGGCGACCTTTGCGGGTCCATCACGCCATCAACCACCTCCGGTAACAAATACTTCCTGCCCATTGTTGATGATCACAGTAGATACATGTGGCTGGAAGTGCTCAGGAGCAAGGACGAGGCGTTTAAGTTCTTCAGAAAGATCAAGGCGGCTGCGGAGACTCAGAGCGGCACCAAACTCAGGGTGTTCCGCACAGATCGCGGCGACGAGTTCAACTCGAACGAGTTCACCGTGTACTGCGAGGAGCTTGGCATCCAGAGGAACACGACGACACCTTACTCTCCGCAACAGAATGGAGTCATCGAGCGTCGCAACCAGTCCGTGGTGGAGATGGCGCGCAGTCTACTGAAAAGCATGGGCGTGCCGAGCGTGTTCTGGGGCGAGGCGGTGCGCACGGTGGTGCACATCTTCAACTGATCGCCGACGAGGAGCCAGAAGGGGATGACACCCTATGAGGCGTGGTGTAAGAAGAAGCCGGCAGTGGACTACTTTCGCACGTTTGGCTGCTTCGCGCACGTGAACCTCGTCGGACCTGGCGTCAGCAAGCTCTCCAATCGCTCGGTCGCCGGCGTTTTCCTGGGCTACGAGACAAGGACGAAAGGGTACAGGGTTTATGACCCGACAGGCAGGCGCGTGTACATCACACGCGATGTGCTCTTCGAAGAGGACCGACGCTGGGACTGCAGCAAGGACAGTGGCGATTCGGAGCATGCCCACGAGTTCACGGTCGTGTACACGAACGCGGGTGTGCCCGTAACCACGACCTACTCTGTGTCGCCAGGCACGGCGACGTCATCACGCGCACCTACATCACCAACTGCGCCAAGTTCACCGGTTGCGCCAAGCTCACCATGGACACTCGTGTCCGGCGAGTCGTTCGTGGACACACCGAGTGCGTCACCTGCAACAGGATCGAGTTCGTCCAGACCAGCTACTTCATATGATTCAGACGATGGGTGGGTGACTCCTCCCATCGTCGAGGCGTTCGACGCCGAGGGGGTGCCCGTCCGCTTCAAATCAATGGAGTACGTCATCGATCATGCGACGTGCGCCCTAGAGTATAGCGGGCTCTGTCTCTCTGCGGCAGAGGAGCCTGCGTCGGTTCAGGAGGCCCTGGATGAACCAACCTGGCGCAGTGCGATGGAGGCGGAGGTGGAGTCGATCCGCTCCAACGACACCTGGGTGCCAGCCACACTGCCCGCCGGCCACCGTGTTGGGGAACGTAGTAATTTCAAAATTTCCTACGCACACGCAAGATCATGGTGATGGCATAGCAACGAGAGGGGAGAGTGTTGTCCACGTACCCTCGTAGACCGTAAGCGAAAGCGTTAGCACAACGCGGTTGATGTAGTCGTACGTCTTCACGATCCGACCGATCCAAGCACCGAACATACGGCACCTCCGAGTTCAGCACACGTTCAGCTCGATGACGATCCCCGGACTCCGATCCAGCAAAGTGTCGGGGATGAGTTCCGTCAGCACGACGGCATGGTGACGATGATGATGTTCTACCGGCGCAGGGCTTCGCCTAAACTCCGCGATGATATGACCGAGGTGAAATATGGTGGAGGGGGGCACCGCACACGGCTAAGGAACGATCTTGAAGATCAACTTATGTGTCATGGGGTGCCCCCCTGCCCCCATATATAAAGGAGCAAGGGGGGAGCAGGCCGGCCCTAGGAGGGGGCGTGCCAAGTGTGGAGTCCTACTAGGACTCCCTAGTCCTAGTAGGATTCCACCTCCCTTGTTGGAGTAGGAGAAGGGGAAAGAGGGGGAGAGGAAGAAGGAAAGGGGGGCTGCGCCCCTTGTCCAATTCGGACCAGAGGGGGGGCGCAGGCCTCCTTCCTTTTGGCCTCTCTCCTCTATTCTCGTATGGCCCAATAAGGCCCATATACTCCCCGGCGAATTCCCGTAACTCTCCGGTACTCCGAAAAATACCCGAATCACTCGAAACCTTTCCGAACTCCGAATATAGTCGTCCAATATATCGATCTTTATGTCTCAACCATTTCGAGACTCCTCGTCATGTCCCCGATCTCATCCGGGACTCCGAACTCCTTCGGTACATCAAAACTCATAAACTCATAATATAACTGTCATCGAAACCTTAAGCGTGCGGACCCTACGGGTTCGAGAACTATGTAGACATGACCGAAACATGTTTCCGGTCAATAACCAATAGCGGGACCTGGATGCCCATATTGGCTCCCACATATTCTACGAAGATCTTTATCGGTCAAACCGTATAACAACATACGTTGTTCCTTTTGTCATCGGTATGTTACTTGCCCGAGATTCGATCGTCGGTATCTCAATACCTAGTTCAATCTCGTTACGGCAAGTCTCTTTACTCGTTCCATAATACATCATACCGCAACTAACTCATTAGTTACAATGCTTGCAAGGCTTAAGTGATGTGCATTATCGAGAGGGCCCAGAGATACCTCTCCGACAATCGGAGTGACAAAACCTAATCTCGAAATACGCCAACCCAACATGTACCTTTGGAGACACCTGTAGTACTCCTTTATAATCACCCAGTTACGTTGTGACGTTTGGTAGTACCCAAAGTGTTCCTCCGGTAAACGGGAGTTGCATAATCTCATAGTTACAGGAACATGTATAAGTCATGAAGAAAGCAATAGCAATATACTAAACGATCAAGTGCTGTGCTAACGGAATGGGTCATGTCAATCTCATCATTCTCCTAATGATGTGATCCCGTTAATCAAATGACAACTCATGTCTATGGCTAGGAAACTTAACCATCTTTGATTCAACGAGCTAGTCAAGTAGAGGCATACTAGTGACACTATGTTTGTCTATGTATTCACACATGTATTATGTTTCCGGTTAATACAATTCTAGCATGAATAATAAACATTTATCATGATATAAGGAAATAAATAATAACTTTATTATTGCCTCTAGGGCATATTTCCTTCAGTCTCCCATTTGCACTAGAGTCAATAATCTAGTTCACATCACCATGTGATTCAACACTAATAGTTCACATCACCATGTGATTAACACCCATAGTTCACATCGTCATGTGACCTACACCCAAAGGGTTTACTAGAGTCAGTAATCTAGTTCACATCGCTTATATGATTAACACCCAAAGAGTACTAAGGTGTGATCATGTTTTGCTTGTGAGATAATTTTAGTCAACGGGTCTGTCACATACAGATCCGTAAGTATTTTGCGAATTCTATGTCTAAAATGCTCTGCACATAGCTACTCTAGCTTATTGCTCCTACTTTCAATATGTATCTAGATCGAGACTTAGAGTCATCCAGATCTGTGTCAAAACTTGCATCGACGTAACTTTTTACGACGAACCTTTTTTCACCTCCATAATCGAGAAATATTTCCTTATTACGCTAAGGATAATTTTGACCGCTGTCCAGTGATCTACTCTTAGATCACTATTGTACTCCCTTGCTTAATACAGTGTAGGGTATACAATAGATTTGGTATACAGCATGGCATACTTTATAGAACCTATGGCTGAGGCATAGGGAATGACTTTCATTCTCTTTCTATCTTCTGCCGTGGTCGAGTTTTGAGTCTTACTCAATTTTACACCTTGTAACACAGGCAAGAACTCTTTCTTTGACTGTTCCATTTTGAGCTACTTCAAAATCTTGTCAAGGTATGTATTTATTGAAAAACTTATTAAGCGTCTTGATCTATCTCTATAGATCTTGATGCTCAATATGTAAGCAGCTTCTCCGAGGTCTTTCTTTGAAAAAACTCCTTTCAAACACTCCTTTATGCTTTGCAGAATATTTCTACATTATTTCCGATCAACAATATGTCATTCACATATACTTATCAGAAATGTTGTAGTGCTCCCACTCACTTTCTTGTAAATACAGGCTTCACCGCAAGTCTGTATAAAACTATATGCTTTGATCAACTCATCAAAGCATATATTCCAACTCCGAGATGCTTGCACCAGTCCATAGATGGATCGCTGGAGCTTCTACATTTTGTTAACACCTTTAGGATTGACAAAACCTTCTGGTTGCATCATATACAACTTTTTTTTAATAAATCCATTAAGGATTGCAGTTTTGTTATCCATTTGCCAGATTTCATAAAATGCGGCAATTGCTAACATGATTCGGACAGACTTTAAGCATCGATACGAGTGAGAAAATCTCATCGTAGTCAACACCTTAAACTTTGTCAAAAACCTTTTTCGACAAGTCTAGCTTTGTAGATAGTAACACTACTATCAGCGTCTGTCTTCCTCTTAAAAATCCATTTAATCTCAATGGCTTGTCGATCATCGGGCAAGTCAACCAAAGTCCACACTTTGTTCTCATACATGGATCCAATCTCAGATTTCATGGCCTCAAGCCATTTTGCGGAATCTGGGCTCACCATCGCTTCTTCATAGTTCGTAGGTTCATCATGATCTAGTAGCATGACTTCCAGAACAGGATTGCCGTACCATTCTGGTGCGGATCTTACTCTGGTTTACCTACGAGATTTGGTAGTAACTTGATCTGAAGTTACATGATCATCATCATTAGCTTCCTCACTAATTGGTGTAGTAGTCACAGGAACAGATTTCTGTGATAAACTATTTTCCAATAAGGGAGAAGGTACAATTACCTTATCAAGTTCTACTTTCCTCCCACTCACTTCTTTCGAGAGAAACTCCTTCTCTAGAAAGGATCCATTCTTAGCAACGAATGCCATACCTTCGGATCTGTGATAGAAGGTGTACCCAATTCTCTCCTTTGGGTATCCTATGAAGACACATTTCTCCGATTTGGGTTTGAGCTTTATCAGGATGAAACTTTTTCACATAAGCATCGCAACCCCAAACTTTAAGAAACGACAACTTTGGTTTCTTGCCAAACCACAGTTCATATTGTGTCGTCTCAACGGACTTAGGTGGTGCCCCTTTTTAACATGAATGCAGCTGTCTTTAATGCATGACCCCAAAACGATAGTGGTAAATCGGTAAGAAACATCATAGATTGTATAATATCCAATAAAGTACAGTTATGATGTTCGGACACACCATTACGCTGTGGTGTTCTGGGTGGCGTGAGTTGCGAAACTATTCCGCATTGTTTCAAATGTAGACCAAACTCGTAACTCAAATATTCTCCTCCATGATCAGATCGTAGAAATTTTATTTTCTTGTTACGATGATTTTCAACTTCACTCTGAAATTCTTTGAACTTTTCAAACGTTTCAGACTTATGTTTCATTAAGTAGATATACCCATATCTGCTCAAATCATCTGTGAATGTTAGAAAATAACGATACTTTCCACGAGCCTTAACACTCATCAGATCGCATACGTCGGTATACATTATTTCCAATAAGTCAGTAGCTCGTTCAATTTTTCCGGAGAACGGAGTTTTAGTCATCTTGCCCAAAAGGCACGGTTCGCAAGCATCAAATGATTCATAACCAAGTGGTTCCGAAAATCCATCTTTATGGAGTTTCTTCATGCGCTTTACACCGATATGACCCAAACGGCAGTGCCACAAATAAGTTGCACTATCATTATTAACTTTGCATCTTTTGGCATCAACATTATGAATATGTGTATCACTACGATCGAGATCCAACAAACTATTTTCATTGGGTGTATGACCATCAAAGGTTTTATTCATTTAAACAGAACAACAATTATTCTCTGATTTTAAATGAATAACCGTATTGCAATAAACATGATCAAATCATATTCATGCTCAACGCAAACGCCAAATAACTTTTATTTAGGTTCAACACTAATCCCGAAAGTATAGGGAGTGTACGATGATGATCATATCAATCTTGGAACCACTTCCAACACACATTGTCACTTCACCCTCAACTAGTTTCTGTTTATTCTGTAACTCCTGTTTCGAGTTACTAATCTTAGCAACCGAACAAGTATCAAATACTCAGGGGTTACTATAAACACTACTAAGGTACACATCAATAACCTGTATATCAAATATACCCTTGTTCACTTTGCCATCCTTCTTATCCACCAAATATTCAGGGCATTTCCTGCTTCTAGTGACCATTTCCTTTGCAGTATAATCACTCAGTTTCAGGCTTTGGTCTAGTTTTGGGCTTCTTCGCGGGAGTGACAACTTGCTTGTCATTCAAGTTGAAATTCCATTTCTTTCCCTTTGCCCTTTTCTTGAAACTATTGATCTTGTCAACCATCAACACTTGATGCTCTTTCTTGATTTCTACCTTCGTCGATTTCAACATCACGAAGAGCTTGAGAATCGTTTTCGTCATCCCTTGCATACTATAGTTCATCACAAAGTTCTACTAACTTGGTGATGGTGACTAGAGAATTCTGTCAATCACTATCTTATCTGTAAGATTAACTCCCACTTGATTCAAGCGATTGTAGTACCCAGACAATCTGAGCACATGCTCACTAGTTGAGCGATTCTCCTCCATCTTTTAGCTATAGAACTTGTTGGAGACTTCATATCTCTCAACTCGGGTATTTGCTTGAAATATTAACTTCAACTCCTGGAACATCTCATATGGTCCATGACGTTCAAAACGTCTTTGAAGTCCCGATTCTAAGCCGTTAAGCATGGTGCACTAAACTATCAAGTAGTCATCATATTGAGCTAGCCAAACGTTCATAACGTCTGCATCAGCTCCTGCAATAGGTCTGTCACCTAGCGGTGCATCAAGAACATAATTCTTCTGTGCAGCAATGAGGATAAACCTCCGATCACGGATCCAATCCGCATCATAGCTACTAACATTTTTCAACACAATTTTCTCTAGGAACATATCAAAATAAACATATGAAAGCAACAACGCAAGCTATTGATCTACAACATAATTTGCAAAATACTACCAGGACTAAGTTCATGATAAATTAAAGTTCAATTAATCATATTACTTAAGAATTCCCACTTAGAAAGACATCACTCTAATCTTCTAAGTGATCACGTGATCCAAATCAACTAAACCATAACCGATCATCACGTGAGATGGTGTAGTTTTCAATGGTGAACATCACTATGTGGATCATATCTACTATATGATTCACGCTCAACCTTTCGGTCTCCGTGTTCCGAGGCCATATCTGCATATGCTAGGCTCGTCAAGTTTAACCTGAGTATTCTGCATTTGCAAAATTGGCTTGCACCCGTTGTAGATGGACGTAGAGCTTATCACACCCGATCATCACGTGGTGTCTGGGCACGACGAACTTTGACAACGGTGCATACTCAGGGAGAACACTTCTTGATAATTTAGTGGGAGATCATCTTAAAATGCTACCATCAATCAAAGCAAGATAAGATGCATAAAGGATAAACATCACATGCAATCAATATAAGTGATATGATATGGCCATCATCATCTTGTGCTTGTGATCTCCATCTCCGAAGCACCGTCATGATCACCATCGTTACCGGCGCGACACCTTGATCTCCATCGTAGCATCGTTGTCGTCTCACCAATCTTATGCTTCTACGACTATCGCTACCGCTTAGTGATAAAGTAAAGCATTACAGGGCGATTGCATTGCATACAATAAAGAGACAACCATATGGCTCCTGCCAGTTGCCGATAACTCGGTTACAAAACATGATCATCTCATACAATAAAATATAGCATCACGTCTTGACCATATCACATCACAACATGCCCTGCAAAAACAAGTTAGACGTCCTCTACTTTGTTGTTGCAAATTTTACGTGGCTGCTACGGGCTTAGCAAGAACCGTTCTTACCTAAGCATCAAAACCACAACGATAGTTCGTCAAGTTAGTGTTGTTTTAACCTTCGCAAGGACCGGGCGTAGCCACACTCGATTCAGCTAAAGTGAGAGAGACAGACACCCGCCAGTCACCTTTAAGCACGAGTGCTCGTAACGGTGAAACCAGTCTCGCGTAAGCGTACGCGTAATGTCGGTCCGGGCCGCTTCATCTCACAATACCGCTGAGCCAAAGTATGACATGCTGGTAAGCAGCATGACTTGTATCGCCCACAATTCACTTGTGTTCTACTCGTGCATATGACATCTACGCATAAAACCTGGCTCTGATACCACTGTTGGGGAACGTAGTAATTTTAAAATTTCCTACGCACACGCAAGATCATGGTGATGGCTTAGCAACGAGAGGGGAGAGTGTTGTCCACGCACCCTCGTAGACCGTAAGCGGAAGTGTTAGCACAACGCGGTTGATGTAGTCGTACGTCTTCACGATCCGACCGATCCAAGCACCGAACGTACGGCACCTCCGAGTTCAGCACACGTTCAGCTCGATGACGATCCCCGGACTCCGATCCAGCAAAGTGTCGGGGATGAGTTCCGTCAACACGACGGCGTGGTGACGATGATGATGTTCTACCGGCACAGGGCTTCGCCTAAACTCCGCAACGATATGACCGAGGTGGAATATGGTGGAGGGGGGCACCGTACACGGCTAAGGAACGATCTTGAAGATCAACTTGTGTGTCATGGGGTGCCCCCCTGCCCCCGTATATAAAGGAGCAAGGGGGGAGGAGGCCGGCCCTAGGAGGGGGCGCGCCAAGTGTGGAGTCCTACTAGGACTCCCTAGTCCTAGTAGGATTCCACCTCCCTTGTTGGAGTAGGAGAAGGGGAAAGAGGGGGAGAGGAAGAAGGAAAGGGGGGCTGCGCCCCTTCTCCAATTCGGACCAGAGGGGGGCGCAGACCTCCTTCCTTTTGGCCTCTCTCCTCTATTCCCGTATGGCCCAATAAGGCCCATATACTCCCCGACGAATTCCCGTAACTCTCCGGTACTCCGAAAAATACCCGAATCACTCGGAACCTTTCCGAACTCCGAATATAGTCGTCCAATATATCGATCTTTACGTCTCGACCATTTCGAGACTCCTCGTCATGTCTCCGTTCTCATCCGGGACTCTGAACTCTTTCGGTACATCAAAACTCATAAACTCATAATATAACTGTCATCGAAACCTTAAGCGTGCGGACCCTACGGGTTCGAGAACTATGTAGACATGACCGAAACACGTTTCCGGTCAATAACCAATAGCGGGACCTGGATGCCCATATTGGCTCCCACATATTCTATGAAGATCTTTATCGGTCAAACCGTATAACAACATACGTTGTTCCCTTTATCATCGGTATGTTACTTGCCCGAGATTCGATCGTCGGTATCTCAATACCTAGTTCAATCTCGTTATGGCAAGTCTCTTTACTCGTTCCGTAATACATCATCCCGCAACTAACTCATTAGTTACAATGCTTGCAAGGCTTAAGTGATGTGCATTACCGAGAGGGCCCAGAGATACCTCTCCGACAATCGGAGTGACAAAATCTAATCTCGGAATACGCCAACCCAACATGTACCTTTGGAGACACCTGTAGTACTCCTTTATAATCACCCAGTTACGTTGTGACGTTTGGTAGTAACCAAAGTGTTCCTCCGGTAAACGGGAGTTGCATAATCTCATAGTTACAGGAACATGTATAAGTCATGAAGAAAGTAATAGCAATATACTAAACGATCAAGTGCTATGCTAACGGAATGGGTCATGTCAATCTCATCATTCTCCTAATGATGTGATCCCGTTAATCAAATGACAACTCATGTCTATGGCTAGGAAACTTAACCATCTTTGATTCAACGAGCTAGTCAAGTAGACGCATACTAGTGACACTATGTTTGTCTATGTATTCACACATGTATTATGTTTCCGGTTAATACAATTCTAGAATGAATAATAAACATTTATCATGATATAAGGAAATAAATAATAACTTTATTATTGCCTCTAGGGCATATTTCCTTCACACCGTGCCATTGGACTGAAATTGGTGTTCAAGGTCAAGCGTGACCCCGATGGCAAGATAGTGAAGCACAAGGCTCGTTTGGTCGCAAAGGGATACGCACAGTGGCAGGGAGTGGATTTTGATGAGGTCTTCGTGCCTGTCACCCATCTGGAGACGGTGCGGCTACTGCTGGCCGTGGCGGCGCACCGGAGCTGGGGCGTGCCTCACATGGATGTTCGCTCGGTGTTTCTGAATGGAGATCTGCAGGAAGAAGTTTACGTCCACCAGCCTGCAAGCACTACAAGAAATATGTCAACTAGTGACCTTCTGTCAGTGACCCTGGAAGAATTGGTCATAGATCTATGACCATCTGAGACCAATTGGTCAAAAGCTGTTCGGGGGCTCCAAACCCTAAACCATTGCGACCATTTTGGTCAGAAAGGTCGTAATTTCCTTACACGAAATGGTCACAAAGCAAACAGTGCAGATCCGATGCCTTATTTCTAGTTGTTAACGACAAATATAGATGGTCATAACCTTGTAGATTGTGATGGGTTGTGATGACTAGGCGCATTTAAAGAAACCTAATTTGAATATAGATGGTCCCATTTTGCCACAAATATATGATAGGTTCTTCACAAAAAAACCTAATTTTGGGCTCTCAAAAAATGAAAAATGATTTTTTCGTTCAAAGAAAATGAAAACTTTCTTAGACAACATTGTTTTACATTCCAATATGCACCCTTGTGCACGATATGAGATCATTTTAACAAACTATGTCATGAATGTGGTCATAAGATTGATCATTTGGCTTGAATTCCATTCATCTCCACACATGATAGCTCGTTTCTGAGAACATTTTTTAAAAAGAATTATCGTATTACAAGTTTATTATTTTTCCTGGTAACTTGGCCACATATAATGACACAATTCGAAGGTTTTCCAGTTTTTTGAATTTTTTATGCCCGTTCCAAAATGCGGTCAAAACGGCGGGAATGACTGTTCCGAGCTAATTGTTGAATCTTGGATTCTTTTTTGGTGTTTCTCCGATTAAATAGATACTTATGTACCTAGAAATGATTTTTGAAAAAAATAAAGAGCAAACTATGAGGCAGCTGTAGTTCAAATTTGACCTGCTTCCTGCTGAAACAGCGAAATTTTGTCTTTTTCACTAGAGGTGTATAAGAACTTTTGACAACCAACCATTTGGTCATTTGTGCATTAAATATGGCCTAATATATAATAAAAATGATCTGGTCCTATTTTGCAATAAATATATGGTAGATCATTTACAAAAAAACTCAATTTAGGCACTTGAATAGAAAAATAATTTTTTGACCAATTTAGATGATCATAACATCATAATGTATTCTGATTGGCCCGTGGACTCTCACGCGGATCATGCATTGAGCACCGTCGGATCATGCATTGATCAACCCTATCTCTGCCCTGTGGTCATTTTGCATCAC
>NC_041386.1:721197300-721218773 GCF_002162155.2 Triticum dicoccoides
ATGGGCTCCTGGCCCTGCGCCACCCGCTGCTCCCCGCCCTCCGCGGCGTCCTCGCCACCGACGCCGTCGTCGGCTTCGCCATCGACCGCTGCGACAGCGGCGACCTCAACTCCCTCCGACGCGAGTAGATGTTCTCCGACTCCGTCATACGGTACGCGCTCAACCAACGCCCTTACGCTACGCACTGCCGTAGGACAAATTGGCAAGATTTGATCCGTGAACTCATCCGTGAACACCGTCTTCTTCTTCGCGGAGATGGGGCTGCTGCAGTATGGTCTGGTGCAGTCCAAGCCCTCCATGGTCGCCGCCTGCTGTCTATGCGGCCAGGCTCACCCTGAAGAAGACCCCTCTGTGGACCGACACACTGAAGCACCACACTGGCTTCACTGAAGCACAACTGATGTAAGCACGCACGCTACTGAATCCCTCATAGCTTGAATCTGTGATGATTTCATTCAGGGGCAGTGACTGATTTTGCGTGATGATTGGTTTCAGGGACGCGGCCAAGATCCCTGTGGCCTCGCACTCCAGCGCGCCTGATAGCAAGCTGAAAGTCGTCTACAAGAAGTACTCGAGCGAGAAGGACGCGGCCAATATGTGCAATTTCAGAAAATTCTGCTTGTTCTGTATGCTCCATTAGTTTGTTCCAAGAACCGCTCAGGAAGGTGACTCAGCAATCCATTACAGAGTAGTATGTGTAAGGTTCCTGGCTCTGCTGGGTGCTTGCTTAGCATGGCGATGGTGCCCTGCTTCTTGGTTATTGCAGCTGTTGGTGAGCCTGGTGAGGTCGTACCGATGCGCGGAGGAGAGCGTGGACATGGAGGTGGCGAAGCTGGAGGCCGCGCAGCTGGCAGAGGCCATCAGGAGGAAGAAGCAGCCGCACGACAGCGACGGCGTCCGGATCGTGAGCACCAGGAGCAAGCCGCAGCTCGCCGCCACGTTCCGGTGCTATCAGGAGGAAGAGGTTTATTAATTATCACCTCTTTTTGTGTCTAACTAATAGTAGCAATATACAGTATATCTGTCAAGTATCCGATTCATGGACCAACTGGTGAACTGAAGGGCTTGTTCTTGTTGCTGATGTTGTTGTTGCAGGACATGAAGCAGTACAGCAGCAGCCAGTTTGCAAGGATGCTGAAGACTGCTGTCTGGTACCTCACATCTCCTGAAGAGCACTTTTCAGAGGTACGCCACGGCACGCAGATCAACCTCACCCTGCGCACCCGCTGGTGGCTGCACTGCATCACGCACAGCCGCGAGTGCGACGCCAGGCTCGTCGTGCCCATGGGGGAACAGGTGAGGCCATCGGATTCTGCCGTCATCGTGGGCGTATCGCATATTTTTTTTAATTTCCTGGTGTTGTTCTGTTGGCTCGTCTCAGTAGGATTCAGTTTGGTGAGGGTTGACATGATTGGTGGTGCTGTATTATTGTGTCTGTTTGACTTGAGTTGTTGTACAGTTAGGGTCACTTGTCGTGTCAGGGTGTCTGACTGCAATCTTTGGCTTGCCTGATGCTAAATTCTAGATACTAGGTAGGATGATACTTCGTGGAGAAACAGTTGTATACAAATTCTATCATTGTGTTGTATAGTGGGTATCTGATTCAGTAGCAAATTATGAAAAGGGATACAGTCCATGCTTTATTGTAACACATGGATATCTCACTTGGTATCTTGTGCTAGTGCTGCTCCCTGTGATAGAGTAGAATGATACTTCGTGGCATACATTCTCTGTCTCTGTTCAAGAACGATCCGCATTTGGCTGATTGGTGCTTAACCAGATTGAATGTATCACCAAATAATCATGTAATGAGTAGGTTTGCTAGGAGAAGTACCATTACCATTTTATGGAGTCCCTCGGTTCATAGGCTGAGCAGCTCTGTTCCAAGGTGTGCTTCCTTTTATGCTGAAGTGTACGTTTCACCTTGCACGAACAGTAAGACCACGTAGAAGCGCAGAAGGATCTGTTTTAGCAAAAGACACCGTCAAGTCAGTCCTCAAGTAGTCTTTTACGGCTACATAACTTTTACTCCATGTCTTGGTTCATATGCTACAGAAAACTGCGGCTCTGCGTTTAATTTATTTCTTATACATCTCTATAAATTAGTAATAGCAGTTTGGATTGCTCTGTCTTCACAGTGCTCGAATGGATTAGATTTACAACTCAATGGTGAACACTAATCTAGTGAACGAAAAAATGGAACAAAAACATGTCCCCTTTTTCTTCAGATGACATACTGAAGTAAAACCCAACTGAAGCTGAATTGTTCATGTCGAGGGATTAAACACAGCACGCGCAGTTTTCTACTCCGTTTAATATACTTGTGCATCATGTGATTATACTACCATTTGCTTGGTTCTTAACACAGGTGAAGTGTCCAGCTATGCTTCTCACTGACCAGTCACACTGGCAAGTCGAACGCGCAGGGAGAGACGACCCTCGTTTCCACTCTGTACGCTGATCTTGATTCGCGGTATGGTTAATGTTTCCCCTCCCTGCTCTCAGTTCATCCTTGGACCTTATGTTTGGTTGATGGTTTTTTGAATCTCTTGCAGACTGGGGTGTGCAGTATGTCCGCAGGTGCCACGGATCTGGAGCCTGATGTTGCTGCTGAAGAGCAGAGCGATCAAGCTCCCCCAAAGGGACATCTAGAGGGCTTTACTCATCAGGTGAGCTGATGTTTGCCCGAGCGCTTTGACTAGCGATGCTTTTTTTTCTGAGAGAGAGAGAGAGAGAGGGAGAGAGAGAGAGAGAGAGAGAGAGAGAGAGAGAGAGAGGTGATATTGATCTTGTGGTTGCTGTTTCGTGCTTTGTGAGATGGTAGTTGGTAGTGGGATAGGCTGTTGTCCTTGTTGGGTAGAATGTTTGCCTCGCCCTGATCTGATCTGTGTGTCGTGCCTGTGTTTCGGTGCTGGTAAGATGCCAGAATCCGGCAACAGATGTGAGGCTTGCCACTGAATAATTTTGTTGGCCAACTTTTTTATAAACTGAACACCTGGAAGAAAAGGCCTATGCAGTATTGCTTAGTCTATACTTAATACTGTATAGATTTTACAACCTGATATGATCATTGGAGAATAAAACAGTGCAAGTGTCTGCCAGTAGCACCATGATCAACTTTGCATACTAGTAACTGCTACACACATCCAGATTTCACCGTGAGTAGTTATTCTAGGCATAGAAGCTGAACCCATCTTCAGCAGTTATTATAAACACAGATTTTGATGTGTGACCTGTTAATGAAGTATTGGTTGGTTGTGATTCCAAGCATAGATCTCTTGACGTTACTACTTGTTACTACAAGCAAATTGTCTTGACATACTGCATTTCGAGCTGAATATGTTGGCAAGAGTGTCTAAATTAATTTAGTATATATGCATGTTTCATCTTAGTCTCTCAGTATGGTTGGATGTGTGCTTTAGGGGGATAAACTGCTATCTATGCTCGTTATTGGCTCTGAAGTTTTATGTCTGTCCAGTGTGTAAGGAGCTCTAAT
This sequence comes from Triticum dicoccoides, assembly GCF_002162155.2. Lineage (NCBI taxonomy): Eukaryota > Viridiplantae > Streptophyta > Magnoliopsida > Poales > Poaceae > Triticum > Triticum dicoccoides. The sequence continues at coordinate 721,200,797 of NC_041386.1, forward strand.
TTCTCTTTCTAGCACCTAAATTATGCCATGTGTACCGGGGGAGCTAGATGTATGATGTACGGCAACGGGAATGGGAGCTGGTGAGGAAAGGAAACTGCTGGGACAACCAAATCGAGTCCCTTCTCTACATGTTGGTTTTGCTCCCTTGCACAGCAGTAAATGCCTCTGCAAACATGATACTATATATATGCATGTCATAGTCAGCAGTTAGCGTGTGGCAATGAAGTGAACCATCAGATTACATTTTGCTTTGTCTTGTTGATAATGCCATATGTCTTGCAATCAGATTTCATTTCTGTTTGTTATGGTAACATAAAAAATATTCGTGTTGTCAAAATTTTCATAGTGCTATAGAACATCTAGTAACAAGAATATGAAATTGTAAATAGCAAAAAATTCTTGTCTTGCGCGGTCTAAGTCTAAGGAAATAAAAATAAGCGCTTATACAATTTCATCTACATTGAATTTATATATCAGAATGCCTTTCATTTCTTTAGTTTGATTGTTTCCCTTGTATTCAATATGCTTCTAATGGCTGATCCTTCCATTTTTTATGTGGCATCTTTTTTTTCACAGGTGTTGTGTGTTCTGGAAGATGGAAGAGGAATAAAACTAATTTTTATTGAACTAAATTTTTTGTATTCTGTTTTGTTGTATGTATGATTTGATAGTTTTGTATAGGAACATGTGATACTATTTTGTAGGGCTTTATGGCCTGTGATGTAAACATATTTAGTGATGAATTATGAAATTATTTGCAAAATTTATTGAAAAGGAGAATCATTTGTATGAATATGGGCCGCATAGATGTGAATGGGCTGAAAATTTTACTTATTATTTGAATGTATAAAAAGGCTGAATATAAACTAGAAAATGGGCTGCACAAAATAGTACCTATATTCTTGAAAGGCCAAACGTGCATAGAAGTTGATGGGCTGAACAGTAGGGCTTGGCCCATGTAGCTGACAAAAATTAATAGAAATAAATATACTAAATGGGCTGAATTGTTGGGCTTGGCCCATGTAAAACACCTAATCGGACCGGGCTGAATTTTGTCAGTGACCTTTTCAATTAGTCGTAGTTTTGCCACTTCAGATTGCCACGTCGGATCCGACGTGGCCTGGGCAGACAGCTAGTGACCAAAACAAAAGGTCATGGGTTCAATGACCTTCTGTTTTGGTCGTAAACGTCTACGACCTTCTCACAGAGAAGGTCGTTAATTTCAGTTTACGACTGCCAGCTTTTGACCTTCTGTTTTTGGTCACAAAAAGGTCGCAAATAAAAAACAATGACCTTTCAGTGACCAATAGTCAAGGTCACAAGTTGACATATTTCTTGTAGTGAACTTTCATCGACAGCAACAACGCACACTGCATGCTCAAGTTGCAGAAGGCTCTGTATGGTCTTCGTCAAGCACCGCGCGCCTGGAATGCAAAGATGGATGCCACACTTCACTCCCTTGTGTTTGAGCGTTGTCAGCTCGATCATGCTCTCTACAGGCAAGGTAACAAAGACAGTTTTCTGTTGGTTGGTGTCTATGTGGACGATCTGATCATCACAGGGACAGCTGCTGGCGAAATTGATCACTTCAAGAAGCAGATGAAAGATTTGTTTCAGATGAGCGACCTCGACATTCTCAGCTATTACCTGGGAATTAAGGTGAAGCAGGAGGAGGGTGTGGTCACAGTGTGCCAGTCAATATGCCGCCAAAATCTTGCAGGATGCAGGGTTGGAGGAATGCAATCCCTGCAGCACACCAATGGAGAATTGGCTGAAACTGAAGAAGAACATCAGTCATGCAGTGGATGCAACATAGTACCGCAACTTGATTGGTAGTCTCAGATATCTGGTAAACACAAGACCTGACATTGCATATGCGGTCGGAATTCTCAGCAGATTTTTGGAGTCACCAAGAAAAGAGCACTGGATCGCAGTGAAGCAGCTTCTGCGATACATCAAAGGGACACTTGGTTATAGATGCATCTTCAGAAAAGGAGAGAAATAAGTGCTGACAGGCTACAGCGACAGTGACCATGCTGGTGATCTCAATGATCGCAAGAGCACCACTGGAGTCATTTTCTCCCTCGGATCAGGTGCGATTACTTGGTCCTCTCAAAAGCAGAAGATCGTGGCTCTGTTGTCGTGCGAAGCTGAATATATAGCAGGAGCAATAACAGCTACTCAGGCCGTCTGGTTAAGCAGGTTACTTGCAGAAATGCTTGGGGAAGAAGTTCAGAAGGTGAAGCTCAAGATTGACAACAGATCGGCTATTGAGCTCAGCAAGAACCCAGTCCATCATGAGAGGAGCAAACACATTGTCCTCAGGTATCATTATATTCGAGAGCGTGTTGAGCTGGGCAGGGTAGATGTTGAGCATGTAAGGACAGGTGATCAAGTCGCGGACATCCTCACCACGTCGCTGGGCAGAACACAGTTCAGTGAGCTGCGAAGAAGGCTCGGGATCACACAGGTGCAACAGATTAGGGCGGGATTTGTTAGATAATCAGCTGCATTTGATCTTCTCTGCCAAAGTTTCAGAAGTTTCAGTTAGTTTAGGTTTACTGAATAAAGTTCAGTCTGTCAGTGTGTGTATGTGCACTTATAGATGCAGTAGATTCAGTTAAGTTGTTAGCGTGTTTTTTAGCTCGTCCGACGAGCGCCATGGGATGGCATGGATCACGCAAGTCGTGGCGAGCATGTAGGGTTCAACCATGGCGAGCATCGTGGGATGGAACGATCTATAGGCTTGTTCGTGGGCGACCATTTCTTCTTACTTTCAGCAGCTCGTTTAAGCAGGCTTAATAACAGAAAACCCGAAAAGCTGCAGAGGTAGTTCGCAGCGCAAAAGCATCGTCTCCTACCTTTGCACTCTCGATCTCTCTCATTTGTTCTCTGTCTAGATCGCCGGGATCTGCAACTATAATCGATGCGACAAGCACCGCCGGCCTTAGCTTAATTAATTAATCTCCTCGCCGGCCGACCGGCTCATCATCCGATAAGAAGAACACACGAATGCGCGTTCGAGGTAGTAGGTACGTATAGGCGACCATGGCCGGCAGCAGCCGCCGAAGAGCGCCGGTTGACCACCCACCGCTGGTGCTGCTCACCGCTCTCAGCCCTATTAGGTCTGCACGTTCACCCTTGATTACCGCACCTTCTTGTTGCTCGAGTCTTTGTCCAACTGCGTTTGGTACTTCTGATTTCATCTCAAGTTTATCTAGTTAATTATGCTAGATTTTCCAAACTGAGATACAGTAACTGGCTAGACGATGAGCTCAATGTTGTTCAACTCTGATGTGGCTTATCGTAGCCATGAAAATTCATGAAGCTTGATTATTTTCTCAATAAATCTAGTTGGTCCTTCTTGTTTGCCCCACACAACATTTGTGTATGAATTCTATCTTCTGCTCTACTAACCTTAAATTTTTCACAGTGAAAGAAAATTCGCTGTTGCTGTTGGCAAGCCATCCGCTTCAAGCTCTCCCTCGCCTCCTTTGCATGAACACCGTGATTGGACAAACCTCCTCGACGTCATGCTTCACCAAGGGATTGCTCTCCTGAGTTCATTCCGTGGCTTCCTCGCCTTCGATGGCACCTGCAAATCTTGGCGCTCCGCGGCCTCTTCATTTCCATCTATATATACATCCACCTTTCCCCCGCTCCACCTCAAACCTGATGCCCATTATGCTCGTCAACAGCGGGGCAGTGCCACGTGCATCCTTTTGTCGAAATGCAAATGGCAGCTTGTTGATCCTTCCAGGATAGCTTTGCCCCCTCGATATTTGGCCCCGCGAAATGCTCCAAGTTCAGCGCGCTATTTAGGTTCCTCATACGGGTATCTTATATTCTTTGATCAGGCGCATTGCCTACTTGTCAATGCATACACTGGCACTAAAATTAAATCTCCAAAACTCTGACCTGGCAACAACTTTGGGAACTACTATTATGGGATTCTTACAGCTCTGCTCAATTCGTCCAACTCGTGCCTTCTCCTTTGTTCGAACACCTCTATGATCCAGTGGAAGTCTGGAACACACTCATGGGTTGAGAAGACATTTGCTTCTGGTGGTGCTCGCATCCTTCAGATCATGTTCTTCGAAGGTCAGATGTTTGCCATCGACTTTCTTCAGAGGATCCACATTATGCAATTTTTGCCTCAGCTTGCCACGCATGAAGTAGCAGTTGTGAGGGGAGGGGACATGGTTATTGACCACCATTTCAAGCCATGGTTGGCGGTATGTGGCGAGAGGCTTCTCCTGATTGACCTATCGGTAGTCTCTGACGAACTATATGGCATCCATGCTATGTTTCTAGTCTTTCACCTTGACTTGTCAACGGAACCAGCCAAGTGGGTGGAGTAGAGAAGTTGGAGAATTGGACACTCTTTGTTACCTTTGATAGGAGGAACCCTACATTTTCTTGCTTGAGCACCGAGAGTTGGGGAGGAAAGAGTAACTGCATTTATGTTGCGAGACCTATTGAAGGTTCGGATGAACCTTGCACTGTGATCGAGCATGGTCAACTAATGCCGAGCACAACCAGAGCCGTTTCATCCAGTCTAATGAGACCGCCGGGGTATGATGGCCATTATAGTCAACTGGAGAAGCTATGGGTGCTCCCGGGCTATGTTTATGATTTCGGACAATGAGCCATTATTATTGAGAAATGATATTACATGCACTTGATATAACGTGCATGCACCCATCGTCCATCGTTGCTTTGAGATTCATGCTATATTTTGTTGCTTGGGCAAAGTTTGTCTTATTTCAGTGTACTACATAATATTTTATCAGCACTGCTATACACAGGATGTCCTCTGGCCGATTTATGCATGATGTTGTTAATCAAGCCGTTGGTGTTAAGAAGCAGCATCCACAACATCATCCGATTATGCATCGTGCACAAACCGGCCATGCACATCGTGCACAAAGTAGTTTTGATGTATAACTATTTTTTTCTTGTTTCAAAATCTATATCTATATCTATATCTATACCTCTATACCTACTAATAAAGCAAGGTGTATTTCTTCAATTATTTCATCCGTTCACCGCTAAAAGAAAAAAAAATCTATCCAAGGTGGTACTAAACTTTTATATATTTGTCTATTAGCAAAAGAAAAAGAATTGTCCAGAATTATGAACATGGGCCGCGCGCGCTATGGCCCAGTAAAGTCCGCCCATTTTTTCATGCCCACGCAGCAACAAAAAATCCTATTTCCACATAGAGCGGCAAATAATTCAACGTACGCACAGGGCGCCAAGACTGGGCCACTCTTTGTTTGCTGTGTTTTGTTTCTACTTTTCTTCTTCTGATTCTTTCTCCTTCTATTTTCTGTTTATTTTTCATATTTACGATTCCAGGTCTATCCACTAAAGAGTACACTACAAGTAGGAGCTAATAAACAAATAGGCCTGCGATTCCGAGTAAATCAAGGCCATACTCGAAATGCATTTTTTTCTAAAATTCAAAATTTTCAAAAAATATTTCGAAATTTCATTTCTTATTCAAATTTTCATAGAAATTTACGAATTCCAAAAAGGTGTTCCAATTTCAGAAAATCTTTTTTTGTCGTTCCAAAATTTGTTCAAAATATTAAAAATTATTCCCATTTTTTAAATGTCTCTATTTTTAGAAATTTCCCAATATTTAAGAAAATGCATTGAAAAATGTTCCATATTTGAAAATATTCATGTTTTACCGATATATTCAGAAAATGAAAATAATGTTTCCATTAAAGAAAGAAATTTTCTAAAATTCTTCTGAATGTTCAAAATATGTTCCAATTTTCAAAATTTGTTCACTACTTAAACAAAATTCGTATTTTTATAAACGGTTCATGTTTTTAAGAAATGTATGTGAATTTCAAGAAATGCTCCGTTCAAACATTTTGTTCTTGTTTTTCCCAAAATGTTAGGAATTTTCAAAAAAAAAACTGTTTGTAATTTGGAAAATTGTTCACGTTGCCAAGTATATTCCGTAGTTCATGTTACAGATTCCAAAATTGTGTTCCTATTTAAAAATGTGTGCAATTTTATAAATATTATCCTTCCAATTTTTGTTTCAAAACTAGAAAATTGAGTCCCATTTTTTAAAATTGTTTGGGTTTCTCCAAATTTGTTCAAGATTTAGAAAAGGCATTTTTTTACAAATTTGAAAAATATTTCTATTTTAGTGAGATGATTAAAAATTGAATTTTGTTTTTGAAATAAATACACATTTTCTAAATTTTTCTTTGAAATGTTCAAAACATTTCCCCATTCCCAAAAATTGTTCACAAATTTAAATCTTCGTATTTTTACAAAACGTTCATCATTTATATTTCTTTTTGTGAATTTCCAAAAATGTTCCGTCCTATTTTTTTTGTGCTTTTGTAAATGTGTGGTTTCTTTTTAAAAAAACTGTTCATTATTTGAAAAATTATTCATGTTGCCAAGTATATTTAGCAGTTCAGAGTTATGATTTTTCTTTTGAAAAGTTTTAAAAATATTTTTTTTTGTTTTGAATCTGATATTGCAGTATATTCTTAAATATTCACGCTGACAATTGGTTAGCTGGACGCGTTTGTTTGAGTGGCTACGAACATGTGGTCGGGTCTTTGAGGTCGTGAGTTCGATCACTCCCATAGTGGGCCTACTCCGTATCCAGCATATCGAGCTAAGTCGGCTTGTTCAAAATAATTGAAGGTAATGGTGCCTGGGGCAACCGTAGAAGAATAATGGATTATGGTATGTCTATTATCATACGAGAGAAAAAGGTACGAGCATGAGCATAGCCTCACAACATAAGTCAAAAATACTGCCTGATTCGACACGCAATCCCAGCTATGTCTCGTAGCCAGGCCGCAAAGCCAAAAAAATAGAGCATAGGATAACAAGAGTAAAGCACGTACCATAGGGGGCCTCTGCAGGTGCTGCAACGCTGAATTGAAGCGATCACCTTCAGGAGCACAGTGGTGTGGCCATGGTACATCCATCCTGCCTCAGGGAATCACATAGCATGTTCTATCATAGCCCTGCAAAACAGAGGAAAAATTAATACTTGTACTAACCTTGTCAAGTGTGTGCATGTAACAGATGTTGGACATAACTAAACATGGAAGAATTAAATGCAACATATGGAAGAATGAAATGCCCATCCTTTCTCTCTGCTTTTTGCGAGGACCATTATTTTCCTTTTAACAAGGCTAAAACATCATAATAAGAATTAACAGCAATCTTGAAAAGCTGGATATCCCATGTGAATCTAATTTTTCACATAAAGCACATGCCAAGTTTGTTGATCCCAGTCCAGCAATTGCACAAGAAGAAGCGAGCATCATAAATATTGAGCAACATAAGCTATGAATTGTTTATAGTACATTCTAAAAGTAATAGCTTATCATCTCTATTGATCTCCAAATCTCACCTATCAGCCAAATTGAAAGAATACATGTTGAATGCAACGATTTAACGTTCGTAGATCATGCAGTCGGGGCTGGACGAATGGGGCTGGCCGTCGAGGCCGGCGGCCGGCTTCATCTAGTCCCGCAGAACATGATCCATACCCAACCACCTTGCCATCGGACGAGATGCATGGCTAGATCAAAGCTGTAGCCATGGCTGAGAAATGATATGTAGAGGATGAAAATTAACAACCAATTGGAGGACCCGCAAGGAGGACTGGGAGGTGGGATGGCGCCGACTCTTCGCCGGCGGCCGCCGCGTGGAGGGCAGTGGGCCTTCTCTCGTGTTCGTTGAAAAGGTGGCGCGAGATCGCGAGGGAGTTGGGGTGGAGGAAGGGAGGGGCCGCGACGCGCGGTTAGATCCTGCCGGCGATGAGGGAGGGAGGGGCCGCGACGCGCGGCTAGATCCTGTCGGCGACGAGGCAGGGAGGGGCCGCGACGAGCGGCTAGATCCTACCGGCAAGGATTTAAACCCTAGCGGCGGCGAGGAATAAACCCTAGCGAACGGGATAAAAACGACCTGAAAAAAGCCCTGAAATTCGTACCGAGAATACCCCTCGAAATATTTGGGAGGAAAAATCAGATCAGTTCGAAATATTTTTCTCCCGAAAATGCCCCTCGAGGTCTGATATAATACACGTGACATCAGCGTATTGCATCGGATCTGGACCGTCGAATTCGCTCCGACGGACGGTCCATATCATCCGGATGCACTGTAAAATGACTCCTAAAAAAACCTATTGCAAAAACAGTTTCTTTTTTTCTGAAGGTAAAATTGCTGCTTTATTTAATTGAACCGCAGCCAAATCTGAGTTCAACACGTCCAAAATACAGCCCGGTCCAACATGCAACCAACTCTTACCACTTTTATTCAAGCAGTCATATCTGATATTCCGAGCTTGTCCGTCCCTCTGTCTGCATTCACTTTGACCCAGCCCTCGTCGGGTGGACTCCATTTTTCGCTCATATTGGTTTTCATCACTGGAGTTTATTCATGAACTGATTGCTACTCATCAAGCAGCCGATCCATACTCTCGCTATCAGCCTGCCTGGGTCTTTAATAGCTTTTCCTTCGCGGGCATCATTACGTGTGAGCCACATATGATATCGATAGAGCATCATCAATATTGTTGCTCTGTGCATTTCATTCGCTCTTCCCTCCATCCAGTTCAATAGCCACATACGCAAGAAATAATGTTGCTCATGTATTGCTGATGGAGGGGTGCAGTCAATCGCTTGACCCTCTTGTAATGTTGATCCCCTTCCAACACTTTCAGGCGTGAGGGCACGTCCAGAACATACGAAGGACTGTCCCCTCCCTCCTGCATGCAGCATATAATACTCCGAATTTTATATGACGATGTTAGGGTTCGCCCCCCACAGTAAGACCATCCATCGCCAGCCGCCATGCATGGTATTTTCCTTGCCACTGACATCGGAGCCATCCGCGGTGAGCCGAGACCGAGGATGAACAATCTACAGTCCCAGCCAGCCGCCTCTTGGTCTCCATCTTCAGGTGGTACGCTGAATGGACCGTGAAGACCCATTTTTTGTGTGATTCCATGCAGAGTAACTCTTCCCTGCTCATCTTTTAATGGAAGACCCGTTCCGCTCCAATGTTGTCTTTTAAATCCCAGTGGTACGTCGATAATGGATAACCATGTGCGGTACCTTGGCTTATCACACACGATACACTTGGTAGCGGACATGTGTGATGGAGTTAGCTATGGCCAATGATTACACAGAACAAAACATGTGAGACGTGCAAACATATATATATCTCTACTACTTAGAAAAACATAAGATTCCAATTTCACCTCTCTTTTGTTCAAACTTCCTTATATATGTCCCACCCTTTTCTTCTCCTCTTTCATTTTTCCTCCCATCTCTGATTTTCTCCCATCCATTCTCCCTAAAATAGAATTAATTGTCTCAATTTGGTTTGGTAAGTTATTAAATTCTTACCAAAGAATAAGTGTTTAACATTAAAATGACAAGTAAATCATGGTGATTGAATACAAAAACTTGCTAAGATTTTAGCGCATCAATATAATAATAGACGTGTTGTCATGGGCTAATCTACTAGAATGTTTATACTCCCGTTGCAACGCACGGGCAATTGTTTACTGTTTTAAAAGTTCAATGTATCTCAAAAGATGTTCCCATTTTTCAAATTTGTTCAAAATTCAATAAATTATAAAAATATTTAAGAAATGTTCATGGTCTCGAAGATTTTTCCCGATTTCGAAAAATGTTAAGAAATTCCAAAAATTGTTCACAATTGTGAAGTGATGTTTGGAATTCAAAAAATCTTCAATTTTTTCAAATTTTTTTTTGCATTTCGAAATAATGTAAACAAGCTTGAAAAAAATGTGTTTTTGTAAACATGTTCACTGGTTTCAAAAAAGTTTGAACCATACTACAGTCCCCATGAACTTCTACTACTATGCCTTCCAAAGGGCCGGCACAGTTGGGCACCGTTAATGTGCCTTGGATACTGTATTAGACGAACTAAAGCCTACATGAGACTTACATGAGACGGGCCCAAGTCTCCGGTTTGAGTTGGCTTTTCTTTGGAATTTTTCTATTTAACTTTTCTTAGGAAATGGTGAATCAGGTTATTTTTCTTGAAAACCATATTATAGATAATACGAAATGTTCATAAAAATGTTTGCCGCATATTTGAAAAATATTCGTCACGTATTTGAGAAAACAATGTTCATCGTGTATTTGCAAAATGCTCATCATGTGTTCTAAGTGTTTCTGCGTAGTAAACTGATCGTCACGTACTGGAAAAATGTTTTTCACATATTTGCAAAGTGTTCATCTACTGTTTGTAAAAACTTATCATCGCATATTGTGAAAATGTTCATTGCTTAATATAAAATTGTTCATTGCTTAATATAAAAATGTCTATTCAAAAGACGTGAAGCAAGAAATCTCTACTACATGCATAGAACGTAAGGTTCTCATTCCACCTCTCTTTCTTCCAATCTACTTTATATACGTCCCACTCTTTTCTTCACCTCTCCCATTTTCCCCTCATCTCTGTTTTTTCTCCCGTCCATTCTCCCTAGAATAGGATTAATTGTCTCATGTTTCATTAACTTACCAAATAAAAACATATTTTGTTTGGTAAGTTATTAAATTCTTACCAAATAATATGTGCTTAACAATAAAATGACAAGTAAATCATGGCGATTGCATGCAAAAACTTGATAAGATTTTAACGCATCAATATAATTATAGATGTGCAGTCATGGGCTAATCTAATATAATGTTTATACTCCTGTTGCAATGCACGGGCAATTGTCTAGTATTTTAAAAGTTTGATGTATCTCAAAAGATGTTCCCATTTTTCAAAATTTTCACAAATTCAATAAATTATAAAAATGTTTCAATATGTTCATGGATCGAGGATTTTTCCCAATTTCGGAAAATGTTCAGAAATTCCAAAATTTGTTCAGAATTGTTAAGAAATGTTCGGAATTCAAAATTCCTCACGTTTTAATAAAATGTTTGAATTTTGAAAAAATTTAAAAAATCTTGAAAAAAAGTTGTTTTCAAAACATGTTCACTGGTTTCAAAAAAGTTTGAACTGTGCTACAGTCAGCATGCACTTCTGCTAATGTGCCTTCTAAAGGCCCGACACAGTTGGGTACTGTTATGTGCCTTGGACACGACGAACTAAAGCCTACACGAGACTTACATGAGACGGGCCCAAGTCTCCGGTTTGAGTGTGGTTTTCTTTGGATTCTTGTATTTAAATTTTCTTAAGAAATGGTAGATTGGGTTATTTTTCTGGAAAACTATATTATAGATAATACAAAATGCTCATAACAATGTTCGCCGCATATTTGAAAAATATTCGTCATATATTTGCAAAAATTAATGTTCATCATGTATTTGCAAAATGCTCATCATGTGTTGTAAGTTTTTATGCGTATTAAATAGATTGTCGCGTATTTGACAATTGTTTGTCACATATTTGCAAAGTGTTCATGTACTGTTTGTAAAAACGTATCATCGCATATTGTGAAAATGTTCATTGCTTCATATTAAAAGGTTCATTGCTTAATATAAAAATGTTCATTGCTTAATGCAAAAATGTTCATCTATTCCAAAGAAATGAAGAAAGAAATCTCTACTACTTAAAAAACATAATATTATCATTTCACCTCTCTTTCGTCTAACCTTACTTATATACATCCTACTCTTTTCTTCTCCTCTCTCATTTTTCCCCCATCTCTGATTTTCCTCCCGTCCATTCTCCCTAAAATAGAATTAATTGTCTCATGTTTTATTAACTTACTAAAATAAAAACGTATTTTTCTGATAAGTTACTAAATTCTTACCAAATAATAAGTGCTTAACAATAAAATGACAGGTAATCATGGCGATTGCATAGAAAACTTGTTAAGATTTTAGCGCATCAATATAATAATAGACGTGCAGTCACAGGCTAATCTATTAGATGTTTATACTCCGCGAACCAACCTGTGGTTGGATGGTTAGAGGGACTATGGTATCCCAGCCCAGCAGGGTTCAAATCCTGGTGCTCGCATTTATTCCTGGATTTATTTCAGGATTTCCGGTGATGCGCATTTAGTGGGAGGAGACGTTCCCGTCGACGACGACGTGACTACGGTGACTTCGTAAATTTCAAGATGATATGCCGACTCAGTCTTTCAGAGGTGCTTATAGGGGTAGGGTGTGCGTGTGTGCGTTCATAGGGGTGAGTGTATGCACGTGTATATGAGCGCTTGCATCTGTACTGTGTTAAAAAAATGTTTATACTCCCGTTGCAAAGCACGGGCAATTGTCTAGTATTTTAAAATTTCGATGTATCTCAAAAAATGTTCCCATTTTTGAAATTTGTTCACAAATTCAATAAATTATAAAATGTTAAAAAAATATTCATGGTCTCAAAGATTTTTCCCAATTAGAAAATAAATCAAAAATTACAAAATTGTAATCAAATGTTAAGACATGTTAAGAATTCGAAAATTCTTCACCTTATTCATAAAAATTATTTGCACTTTTAAAAATGTAAACAAGCTTGAAAAAAAGTGTTTTCAAAACATATTCATTGGTTTCCAAAAAGTTTACATGAGATTTTGTATTGGACGAACTAAAGCCTACATGAGGCTTACATGAGATGGGCCTAAGTCTCCCGTGTGAGTTTATTTTCTTCGGATTGTTTTTATTTAACTTTTCTTAGGAAATGGTAAATAGGGATTTTTTTCGGGAAAACTGTATTATAGATAATACAAAATTCTCATAAAAAATGTTCGCCTCATGTTTGAAAAATATTCGTCATGTATTTGAAAAAAATGTTCATCATGTATTTGCAAAATCCTTAACTTGTGTTTTAAGTGTTTCTGCGTATTAAACTGATCGTCGCGTATTTGAAAAATATTTGTCACATATTTGCAAAGTGTTCATCTACTGTTTGTAAAAAAGTATCATCGCACGTTGTAAAAATGTTCATTGCTTAATATAAAAATGTTCATTTATTCAAAAGAAATGAAAAAAGAAACGGAGTAACAAAACAACCGGATAGAAACCCTGAAGAAAACATGGCTCAAAGAAAAGTTAGCAGAGTTCAAACAAGAGAAACTTTCTAATATTTTAGGCTCTAATATTTGTTTGTCAAAACATTTCACTATATAACTTTACTATTTAATAGGATAGTGCCCGTGCGTTGCAATGGGATATAAATATTCTAGGATATTAGCTCATAATTTACCTGCCCATATTAATTGTTTAACCAAATGTTCAACAAATTCTGCCTGTGTTTGTGAAAATAAATGGTTACCAAAATTTGCCCATGATTTTATAAAAAAAATGTTCAGTAACTAAGTTGAGATGGAATTGATGCAGAGTGTAAGTAAATTAAGTACATTAATTAGCTTACGAGCAGGCTGGAAAAAATGGTGTGGCGTACTAACAATCGGTTGGGCGGAAAAAACAATTGGTGAAGGTACGTGGTGTGAGGGGGGAGAACCGATTAGCAAAGCATACCGCTGGCAGGAAAAAACGCTACTCTTTTTTTAAATAGTATATTTTTCAAAAGGAGGATAACTCCCGGCCTCTACATCAAGAGATGCACATATCATTTTTATTATATTATTGAACAAAGCCTTACAAAGTAAATACACAACTCAACCCAAATCCACCTTGCACTTGCAGTGATGTAATTAACAATACTTCTTTCGCACTAGACAAAGAAATAGAAGGAACTCATACTTAAGATTTTGTCGTCACATATCAATGCAAGTGCAAATTAAAGGGTACACGAACCACAGCGTGCAGGTGCAAGTTGTTCTTCCGTCGGACAGTGAGGCCCATCTCCTCTGTCATGTCCAACCCATCTGGTTTCATCCCTCCTGGGAGTTCCCAGTCGAAGTGGTAGAGAAGTCCGGCCAACACAATCTTGATGCTAGCTTGCGCGAACATCATTCCAGGGCACATCCTTCGACCTGCCCCAAACGGTATGTACTCAAAGTCCGTTCCTTTGAAATCAACCATGCCAGATTCAAACCTCTCTGGTTTGAACTCTTCAGGGTCTTCCCAGTGCTTAGGGTCTCTTCCGATTGCCCATGCGTTCACCAATACCGTGGTGCCCTTGGGGACGTCGTACCCAAGGATTTTGCAAGGCTCCCTTGCCTCCCTAGGGAGAAGCAAGGGTGCAGCTGGATGAAGCCACATTGTCTCCTTGATGACGAGTCTAAGGTACTTGAGATTGATCAAGTCATCCTCGGTCACCTTAGGCTTTCCTTGAAGATTGTTGCGTACTTCGGCTTGTGCCTTCCGCATCACATTTGGGTACCTCATGAGCTTTGACATGGCCCATTGGAGGGTGGTTGCTGATGTCTCACTTCCGCACCAAACAGATCCTGCAATTTGCCGATATGATGAAATTTTGAGTTGCTACTTATTCTTAGCAGAGTTGGATTGTCGCCCATATGTAGGGAGATATCCAGTAGAAAGTCCTCGAATAATAGTGAATAGTAAAAAGTCTAAAATAACCTTGAACTTGTAGACGAATGATAATTCGAACCCTGAACTCTTAATCCCAGGAATCAGCACACCGAACTCTTTAATCCCGGTCTATTTTAAACCTTAAGCGTGTTCTCAAACAGGGATAGTCGATGTGGCACCTCAAATCCCGGGAAAGTTGAGTGCGCTCGCATCTGGGCCGGCCCAACAGGCACAAACCAATTTTTCTTTTCCTTTTTTGTAACACGGAAGTAAAAATACCCAAAAAAATATATAACTCTGGAGTAATGGAACTTGCGCCCACGAGGTTCAAACTCCACCCGCTAGCCACTAGAAGCATTGGCTGTTAGTGCTATATAATTAGATGCCCGAGCAATTTAACCAGAGGTCGTAGCGTCCAGATTTGAAAATATCTTTTAGGGCACAAAAAAAGATTTGAAAAATATCTTTTAGGGGACACGTATGTTGGAAACGTGGAGGCCTGAACGACTTTTGAAATATCCGTTCTTTTAAAGTGTGAACACTTTCTAAAATTCTGAATACTTTTTCAAAAAAAGGAACAATTTTCTTGAAAACACAATCAATTTTGAAAAAGCAAACACTATTTGGAACATAAACATTTTTAGCAAAAATGCAACTAATATTGAAACCTGAACAATTTTTTTAATACAATGTAAAAAAGTTCGTATAGTTTTATAAAATGTAAAATGTATATTTGACAGTATGTTACCCTGTCATATTCTTGATTTTTTTGGTATTTCATACATTATTTGTGTTAGAAAATATTCGTTATTTAAAAATTGTTCTGATTTTTTTCAAGAAATGTTTCGAAGGTTTAAAAAAGTGTTCATATATAAACGTTCCTCTCTGTCCTTATATGCAACGAGCAATTTATAATGACTAGCAGCCATCATGGCGATTGGCTAGGTCCGACCGCCGCGAGCTCCAGGCCCCTAGCTAGTTCGGGACCTCTCACAAGCTCACTGTTGCCTCTATTTTTTGTCGCTCCTAACATACGAAAAGTTGGTCCGCGTGTATTTTAAAGAACGTTTATTTTCATTACGAGTATGTAAACGAATTAATTATGATTACGAAAATGTAAAACAAAGAAAAAAAAGAGCATAACGAGCGCGTGAGCGACCGTGCTACTGGGCCGGCCGATTTGTCCTAATGTCCAACCAGCCCAGTCAACGATCCTTGCCACTTCAGCAAATACCAGTTAAACGCCCTAGCGAATATAACACATAAGTGAATAATTATTGCATTCCCTGTGAACTGGAGAAAAAAGCAAATTAAGAAACACTTGTGTCTTGCTAACTACTCTCTCGTGTCGAAATACATGACTTTTTGTTTTGCGGTTACTACTTCACCGTTTGAAAATACTTGAACTTTTTTAATTTATGTTGGTCAATTATTTTGGTTTGACTCAAATTATTAAAAAAGTTTTAACATCAACAAGAACACATTGATAATACACTTAATCAAGCATGAAATGAACTATCAAAAATATTTATATTTATTTTTGTTTAATACAGCATATTTTGAACTGGGAGGTGGGCGTGGTGACTGGTGAATCATCTTCAAATCATTCAAATTTTAAAAATTATGGCATATTTCTTACGGAACTCTAGCCAAAGTATAACTGCTTGAAAAGGGGAGGCAGAAGCTAAGAAATTGTTGTACTTACAAGTATAACTGCTTTGATCATTCCCATGGTAAGAGGCACGTCCAGGCCACCTTCCTTGCGTATCCTCAGGAGCGCGTCCACTAGGTCCTCTCCTTCCTCCATGGCACCGTTCGCTGAAGCGGCGGTGGCCCTCTGCTCCTCGTGTTGCTTGATCGCGTACTCCATGAGCTCGAAGCTCTTGCGGTGGTACTCCTCGGCCCGCCGTGTCGTGCCGCTGATGAAGCTTGCGAGCCACGACGACGGGAATAGATCGCCGAGGCTGAACCCGCTGGCAATCTTGACACCATCCTCGAGTGTCTGCAAGAACTCCTCACGCCTCTTGAACCTTTCCCCGATCATGGCCCGTACCGCCGAATCGGTGATGAGCACGGCAATCCGCTCGCTGACGTTCACGGGCTCCATGGGTGGCACCGCCGCGACAACTGCCACGAGTCGGTAGATCTCGTCCTCCCGGATGTGGCGGAATGACTGCACGCGGCGCGCGCTGAGAAGCTCCAGGACGCAGATCTTGCGGAGCCGCCGCCACAAGGTGCCGTAGGGCGCGAATACCAGCCCTTCCGAGTTCATGATCTTCATGGTGGGGCTCCATGGCCGCGTAGCGAAGACAACATCGTGCGTCCGCATGATCTCATAGGCGGCCTCCGGGGATGTGGCCACCATCACCGACACCTCGCCGAGCTTGAGGTACATGAGAGGCGCGTCTAGCTGGTGTGCGAGGTCGGCCATGACACGGTGCATGAGCGGGTTGCCGGCGAGGTGATGAAGGCTGCCGATGACCGGTAGCCGCCACGGACCGGGTGGCAGACACACGCCGCCATTGCCGCCGCTATGCTTCCTGTTGAGCTTGAAGAGAAGGAGAGGGAGGAGAGCTAAGAGAAGGCAGAGGTAGTACGCCCACTGTTCCATGGAGAGGTTTCGCGTGTTGAACTAAGGCGCAGAACGGTAGAGTGGAGGTGATGCTGCACTCTGAGTCTCTGATTCGAGGGCCTGATCTTATATATAGTACAAAGTACGTACACCCCGAGTAGAAAATCCAATCTCCGTGAGTAATTTATAATACGTAGGTTTTAATAGATTTTCGTCTCTGGCTGTACGGAGAGCACAAGTGTTACTGAACGAGACAACGAGGTGACGCACATGCAATAAAATTTAAATGCTAGCTGTAGCTAAGCATTCCCTGATCCGAGGTTAGTAATTAATAGGCTTTCGTTTCTGGTTGATAGGTGAGATTAGCACATTACGCAGATTAGAGGGCAAAAAGCGCTCTAACAAATCAAATGGTTTTATGGTAAATTATGTTGTCGCGAGGATGAGAATTTCCTTTAGCAAGCGTGGAAATCCTGTCAAAAAGTTGAACATGGCAAGGATTTGCCATGTATGCTAAAGAAATTTGCCATCCTCCTGAGTCCTGACAACGTGATTTTTCATAAAAACGTTCGGTTTGTCATGCTCAAAAATTTGATGCTCGATTTGAAGCAAAATCCGTTTTTTATTTGCTAGCTAATAGATCTGGTGCTTGTTGATTTGTAGCAAAGTTTAAAAGGGAACTTAAAAAAACTCTCATCTTTATATTTAGGGAACCAAGAGAAAATATAAATGGCACTTTATATGGAGATTTTTGGTGGGACGAAACTTTCACACCAAACTCCGTCCTCTTGCCGCAGCCACCTTTGATGCGTTGGCGCTGATTCTTGCATCCGGCATCATCGCGACCTTGCCAAGGTAGGACTTGTGGGTGATATCCAAAAGAATTACGTTTTATTGTTGTCCCATATGTATACGTTAATTTGGACATTGTAAATAGCGAGAGCAAATAAAGTAGCTATGACTCCAACGTAAGCAGCTT
>NC_041386.1:721219277-721233626 GCF_002162155.2 Triticum dicoccoides
CGGGGGAGCTTGATGTGGATTCCAAAGCAGACAAACAAGAGAGCTATAGCTGTGTTTGGCAACAATGACCTAAGTCAAGTACTCAAGTACATATGGTACAGGGATGAGCACACTCTCGATGGTTACTTCAAGCGAGCTGTAGATATTGATTACTCAGCGCAACTGCCAAGATTATGCCAAGACATGGTAGTTGTTCACGTCCTTCGATATGTCCCAAGTGAGTGCCGATGGGATGCATAGACCAATTGAAGGTTAGGGTTACTTAAACCAACTAGTAATCATGTACGATGCAATGCACGTTATTATGCACTATTTTTTGTAGGGGATATTAGGCAATAGATTAACTGCATCGTGTAATAATAGTAGTATTTGGCAAGATAGTAATTCCATGTTAATATTAGGCCATATATAATTAATTGGTTGATGCTGACGTTGATATTATGTATACTATTAATTAGGGAGTATGCTAACTTTCTTTAGCGCTACACAGAGGCAAAACAGACCATTGGATAGACTCGGTTGAAAGGATGAGATATGTTGGATCTCTACAACTAGCTCTTTTGATATTGGTATATAGATATAGATTACAATTTGATGCAACATACTAGTAGCAAACCTGAAAATGATGAATTAAATGGAAATACAGAATTATCTATTCCCAACCTAAGATTGTACCAAATGAATGTGTTCAATTTCAGATTTCATTCCCACAAAATAATTTGACAAAAAAAGAACACATAATTTCAGGCTTTTAAATATGCACTCTATATACCAAGTTCTGTTGGAATTATTGAGGTTTAGCCCATTGTTATTCTATATAATTTCTGGGGGAAATTACAGAGGCCCATATGACCCATTCACTCATTATAGAATGTTTAGTCCCACCATCCTAGTGAAGGGCGTGGAAGACCAACATATAAGGCGGGTTGTTCAACACACCTCTAAGAGCTTGAGCAGAGGGCACATACTTGTGTGCTCCTCCTCCTCCGTCACCTGCCTCGCACTCGTGCGTCGTGCTTCGAGATCGAGCTGAGCCGAGCGACAGTAGGAAGAACGCCACGTGGTTTGTTTCTCTTCCTCGACAGTTGGATCTTCCTCCATCGTGGTTAAGCACGATGATTTCGTGCCGATGTCGATGACCTCCTCGGTGACATGGCAAACGAGTTGGTCAAACAAAAACATGGCGTACAACGTGCCTGCATCTTCTTCCACCGCACCACATGTGTTCTTATCCCTTCTGTTAGGAACATCATCAGGTCTACTAATCTTATCTACGATATGAATATGATGTTAGTTTGTTATGTACCCAACTGCATGACTACTTATATAATTTTGCTACTTTATTCTATTTTCATCTCTAGTTTGATTATCCTATTTTATTTATCTTTTGGGGGGATTAAACATAATGAAGAAGTGCTAAAAGATTCAACAAGTATCAGGACGTGGAGTATCTGTTCACGAGCTCACATGCTCCCGGATGAACCGTAAATTCGAAAACAAATGTTAAAAAAATCTGGATTTTTTTTGTGACAAACATTAAGGAATTTGTAGGGAGGTTGCAAAATTTCTTCATGAAATCACATTTGTGAAATTTATGGAGAAACAAATTGATGCTCTGAAAATGGTACTTTCAAACGCATTCAGGAGCACTGATTTTATTTTTTGGCCACGGCTTCCAACAATGCATTTACATGATGAAACTTTGCAAGCACTCCAAAGATTTCACAAAGTTTTCCCAAAAAATGATTCCATAGTTTTTGAGTTTGTTTTCTTTTTGACTCAGAAGATTATGTAGGTAAGGAAAAAAATCAATACCGTTGCAAACAACTCAAACAAATTCTATATTAAGAAATCAATGCGTTTTCAAATAAAAATTCAATAAAATACATAGGTGGTAAAACATATAATATAGTCAAAACCATTCAAAATGCAAATTTAAATGTGGTAAAACACATTGTAGTATTGTTTATAATGCTCTAGGGGGCAAAGTGAAATTATGTGGATGAGTGGGTCAAAATGAAAGTGACTAACAAGAGATGTAACATAAGGAAATACTAGAAATTTATTTGAGAGATGGAGGAGGTGTTGGTCTCGCTCGAACAACCCCTCCCAACCCAGCCATCCTATCCCTTGCCGGCAGTCGAACGGGCAATCACGACCCGCTAACGTACTCCCCCATGCCCTAGCCCGCATGTAGAAAGATGACCGACATGCACACACTCTCTAGTACACCTGCTTCAATCCGTGCCTCGATGAGGCCGATGGACTAGATTTCCAGTGTGCCATTTGGCGCTTATTTCGCCTGTGCATCTTGACAATCCCTAAGTGGATGGAGTTATTGTAGCTGTTTCCATAGTGGAGGTTCTAAGAACGTAGTACTGAATGTCGAACCCAAAAGAAGCTTAAGGTAGGATTCATATTCTCTTGAGTTCTATCTACCAATGATACAACACTACGTACACCAAATGTTTCTTTGCCTAGACCATTCTAGGAGAAGATAGTTTTCTAGTTTCAAAGAAAGCAAGCGTGGAGTAACGATGCTAGGTGCTGCAAAATTGAGGTAAGGTTGTGGTATTAGATCACTATTCATGCATTACAGTTTTACATGTGAGAGAGTCCTATGCTTACATGCTGAAAAATCCATTTATCGCATATAGTTAAGATTGAAACCCCTGCCAAGCATCCGCAACTACAAATAATTTATTAAGGTAAAACCTAGCCATATCATTAAGATCTAAGGGTCCACTATATCCGATATGCAACAATTCAGAAACTCGATACACGGTAATATCTATCACTCGGGTCATCCACCTTAAGCAAACTTATCACATATTGTCGATGTTCTGGGAACCAGGGTACCCAGACTTACCTTCCTGCGGCCCACGGCGTGGCTCCATCGACGGCCTGGTACAGCCCATCTTCGGCACCTTCAAGACAAGACCCTCGCAAGGGGCCATGCCTCGCGAGGCGGACGACGCCGAGTCCTTCGGAGGGAGCGGCCTCCTCAGGTTGGCTCCTGAGGAGCGGAGATTTCTATGCAGGTGCCCACCTCATGAGGTTGAGGTGACGCAAGCCGTGATGACCAAGGCCAGGCGGGCGCCAGCGGGCGTAGTGCAGCAGGTTTCCTCTTTGGTGCTAAGGAGGCAAGCGCAGGCGCGGGGTCCCGAGAAATCAGCCAAAGGTTTTCTTTCCCGTGCAACAAGACCAAGACCGCCAGGACAGCAGGATGAATGTCATCACCGAGTCCACCACGGCGTCGTGACCAGAAGCTTTGTAGGCGAAGACCACCTTTCGTCAGGATAGGATGTACTTCTTGTCCCCCTTCAAAATTAGCCACTATGGGATCCCTTCCCACCTTTGTTTGGAGGAAGAGGACCAAGGCCACTATAAATATAGGCTAGCGACTACCGTAGCGGGGGGACGATCCAATCCTTATCTCACACCCACACAAGAACAGACCTCATGAGGTTGTTCTTCCCCTATACTAGTTCATCCTCAACCCCTCGTGAAGTTAATCCACCCCAAAGCAGGAGTAGGGTTTTACACCGCAAGGTGGCCTGGACCTGGGTAAACTGTTGAGTCCATCTTCTTCCTTGTTCACCGAGCTAGGCCACGGGGACGACGAGCTGGTTGGCTGGAGACGTTGGGTTCTTCGCACACGCCCTAGAGTTTGAACCTTCCTTGGGTCTGCGGAGCCCTAATCCGACACATTGCAAACCCTAAAGTGTGATCCAACATACACGCATGCTGATACCTTAGGCATTAAAGGACAACCCCATATCATAACATACAATTCCTATCAATCCTAATTCATCATCAATCACCATGGGACAAAAGGATATACTTAGACATAATAGGAGTGCAACACATAATCGGTAAATAATTTATCACAACAAACACCCTGTTTATGTAGGGGGTGTCGGAGAGTGCACCACTATATGTAGAGAGGAAAAGGCGATGGAGATGGTGGTGAAATAGGTTGAAATGAAGGAGATGACGGCGGTGATCACAATACCCCCAACAACGCTCTGGTGACACCCGGAGAGATGGGGAGACCCCCCTCCTTTTTCTCCTTTCTTGCCCACCTACTTGGTGGGAGAAGGTTTTCGACCTCTTTTTCATGGTGTTCATCCCCCGGAGGGCGAGAGCCCCTTTTGAGATTGGATCTTTTTTATGGCACCTTTCTATATTTCCTCAATGCTAAATCTGTGTCCCGTCACCGTTTTATCAACCACCGGAGTTTTGTAACCCCGAAAAGTCCGAAAAAAATTGGAGGTTCGGAATATTCCACAGCAAGGTTGCGACCCATGGGCAGTCGGAACCGACCTTCACAGCCACCACACGGCCTGGGCAGGGGCGCGTGGACGTGGCATGTGGGGGGCACCCTGTGCGCCCTCTTCAACCCATGGGCTCTTCTCGTTTAAAAATATCCTTGTCTGAAGAGTCCGAAATCACAGGAAAACAGTAACTGACCTTTGGCACTTGATTAATATGTTAGTCCAATAGAAATATTCTGAAATTATGACTAAAGTCGTGACTGCAACTCATGGCGAAAGTGAAGAGGGGTTGTCTGCCAATTGTATGTCCACATTTTTTAATTGTTCTTTATTTATTTCATTTTTAATTTTAAAAATCATTTTTTAAGAAAACAATTGAATTTTTTAAACTTGTCACGGTCCCCAATATGATTTTTTTAAAGTCATTTTTTTGTTTACTAATTTTCTTATTTTTTACAGTGATCGTATTGTATTTTTTTAATATTTGAGATACATGCCAGTATTAGAGAAGTGATGGAAAGGGCTGTGCTCTTTCATTTGAGAAACTTCCAACCAAAATAGATACTTTGTACATTTTTTGCGAAAGAGATACTTTGTACTTCCGGGATCATATCGCAACACAAAATATTCCCTGGACACATTTTTCCGTTCACCTTTTTAGTAGTCATTTTTATAATAGGTTTAATCATAACGCAAAAGAAAAAAAATATGCCTCAGACATATTTTTTCTATTGACTTTCTTAGTAGTCATTTTCTCGCCAATTAATAATAAGCAGCCCAAGAGACGACAAGCGAACGAAACACAAAGAGCAAAAGAAGGATGAACGAGAAGTTTTTTCTTAACACAGTACAATCGAGGTCACTCACATACACGAGCGTCCACTCACCCCTATGAACGCACGCAAACACACTCTACCCTTATGAGTACCTCTGAGAGACTGTGCCGACATAGTATCTTGAGATTTTACGAAGTCACAACAGTCGACGAGAATGTCTCCTCCCACTGAACGAACATCGCCGGAAGCCTGAAATAAATTCAGAAATAATGTAAGCACCAATGTCAAGTTTAGAACTTAAACCCTGGTGAGCTGGGGATACCACTGTCCTCCCAACCATCCAATCACAGGTTGGTTTGCGACGAATGAGAAGATGTGGAAGAAAAATAGGTCAGCATGTTCGTATGCTGTCGTTAAAGACTTTAACGAAGTCTCAGTCGACTTAGCCTTAGAAGAAGAAGAAAAAAACTCATTCTTGAATTTGTGGCACGGTCTTGAAGTATACTGCCAGTATCATTTTTATAGTACAAATAATCGACATCGTCAAGTACATTTCTTTGTGAAGACTTCTTGGTCAGATTCGAGTCTTGAGTGGGGCAGGAACCAACGCAGCATCTGTTGACGCCCACCCACCCACCCACCCAGCACGACGGTCATCTCACGCCCTGTCCGGATCCACCAACTTAATTACGATCGTACACGGCAGGCACTACGGCAACACACGCTACATGCTCCGTACGAAGCTGCGGTAACATTATGCCGCCGGCGGCGCTGCCCAGCTTTGCTCTCCTCCGCCTTGCCATCTCAATTGCCATGCTTCTGGTGCAACAAGCTCGTTTGCTCCCTGCTGTGGCCGTGGCCCGGACCAAACTGACCGCGGGAGACACCCTGACGGTGCCGGACTACATCACCAGCCCATCCGGCAGCTTCGCCTTCGGCTTCCGCGCCCACGACTCCGACCCGACCAAATTCCTCCTCGCCACGTGGTTCCGGTTCGGTTCCATGCCGCCGCAGGCACACTCCGTGGTGTGGTTCGCGAAAGAGTCCGCCATGGGCACCACGCCTAACGCCACGGCACGGTCCGTCCTCAGCATCCCCGCAGACGGCCAGCTCAAGCTCACCGACGGCAGCATAGAGCTTTGGAGGGCCCCGACCCCCAGCATGAAGCGTGGGTCCGTCCTCATGCTAACAGACTCCGGCAACGTTCAGCTCCTCGGGGACGGCGACAATGTGCTCTGGGAAAGCTTTGGGTTCCCGACGGATACCCTCCTTCCGGGTCAATCTTTGGAGGGGTTTCTCTTCTCCAAGCGCGCGGACACGGAGTTCACCACGGGTCGGTTCAGCTTGGCAGCCCAGAGCGACGGTAATGTCGTCCTCTGCATCGACCTCTTCACCGGTGACATATTGCAAAACGCTTACTGGGCCACAGCCACCAACGGCCCATACGGCAACACGACCATCACCTTGGACGAGTATGGCCACCTAAGCTACACTCTCTATGACGGCAGCATCAACAACTTGATTTCGCCTCTCGCCACTGGCAGGAACTATTTCCGGTTCGCCAGGATGGACCCCGACGGCATCGTCCGTGCCTACGCCCATCCTAAACATGGCGGCGGTGGCGGCCATAACACGACTTGGACCGTGTCGGGCACGCTCCCCAGTGGCGGGGGCTGCGAGTTGAAGACGACCAGGATGCAAGGCATGTGCGGCCCTGGGTCGTACTGCGTGGAGACCAAAGAGCGGCTCAACTGCCTGTGCCCGAGTGGATACACTTACATCGATGCAGAGCACACTGAGAGTAGCTGCACGCCGGGGTTCGAGCCACAGAGGTGTGGCGAGGAGAACATCTCTGACAAGTTCTCACTCGTAGAGCTGCCAAACACCATCTGGGAGCTTTCAATATACTACAAGAAGTTCCCATCGGTCTCAGAGGAGCAGTGCCACGACTACTGCCTCAATGATTGCTTTTGTGCGGCAGCGCTGATGATCAACGGATCCGATTGTGTCGAGTTGGGGGCACTCGTGTACGGGAGGCAGGGAAATGACGTCAAAACGAAGGCGTTGATCAAGGTGAGGAAGGGGAATAATACTTCTTACATGGTGACACCACCATCAAAAACGACGACGATACTTGTAGGTCCATATAAGATCGTCACCATTTGCTTGGCCTTAATCTTACTGATCACCCTCGGCGGCAGCCTCATGGCATTGTATTACCTTACCAGGGACAGAGATAGCCAACGGTTGTTGAGCTCGAGTGTGAGATCATTCAATTGCAAGGAGCTTTACCAAGCTACCAATGGCTTCAAGAAACTGTTGGGCAAAGGGAGCTTTGGAGAGGTCTACAAAGGAACGATAAGATCGCCGCAGCCGCATCTCATTGCGGTGAAGAAGCTCATCGAATCGAACGAGTATAGTGAGCAGGAGTTCACCAATGAGGTGCAGTCCATCGGTCAGATCCACCACCGAAACTTGGTTCGTATGATCGGCTACTGCAAACAAGGTAAGCATCGGATGTTGGTTTTTGAGTTCATGCCCGGAGGGTCTCTCCGTGGCTTCCTCTTCAACTCCGAGAGGCGACCAGCATGGCGCTGGCGCGCCGAGGCTGCCCTCGCCATTGCTCGAGGAGTTGAGTACCTCCATGACAGCTGCATTGCCCCTATCATCCACTGTGATATCAAGCCTGACAATATCCTGTTGGACGATTGTGGAATCCCCAAGATCACCGACTTTGGGATCTCCAAATTACTGGGGAGCCAGCAGGTGCACACCACAGTGACCCATGTCAGAGGTACCAGAGGGTACATCGCGCCTGAGTGGCTCCGCGGCGACGCACGCGTTGACACCAAGGTAGATGTGTACAGTTTTGGTGTCGTCCTACTGGAGATGATTTGCTGCCGGAGGTGTCAGGAGCCAGTGACTCCTGTCGTGCCACAAGGGCAGGGCATGGAGGACGATGAAACGGTCACGTTGTTCGGTTGGGCGGCACAATTGGTTGTCGCACGGAGAATGGATCTAATGTTACATGGTGATGCAGATGTCAACACCGCCGAGGACATGGAGAGGGTGGAGCGGTTCACCCGTGTGGCGCTCTGGTGCATTGAGCCAAATCCGCTGCTGCGGCCGACCATCCACCAGGTAGTGCAGATACTGGAGACCAATGATTGGGTGCAGGTTCAGGCACTACCCGACCCTCCAGACTGTTACATGGAATCCTCGCCTTTAATTTCTCAGCTCAGCATGGAATGAGAACACAATTCACCTTTCTAGCTTGCAAATGTTTATGCATGAATTTTTTTTTTACTTTTTAGAAGACACAATTTGTGTCCAGTCCAAAACGAAGTGAGCCCATAGAAAGTAATGAAAATGGCTGTGCGACATGGGGACAGGACTGTGTACTACCTTTATCAGAATGCAGTAGGTTGATTAATAAATATATACCAATTAATTAGTGGTTGATGATTCTCGCCATACATTAACGATAGGAGTGGCACTGGCACATACACTATCTCAAAAATTGATGCCAGAAGATCATAATATTGAATGTGAGTGTGGGTGGACCATGCTCCAGGCCAATATCTTGGCCATCCTTATTGACCTCAGCGGCAAAGCCCTCCCAACATATGATCTTACCTCCTGATTATTGTTATAGAATAAACCGTGCAGGGTGTGTGCCCGTGATCACCAGCGTGTGTGTGTTTGTGTCCAGGTCTAGTTTAGATGGAGTCCGACTCGAGCCGGTGCGTAGCCGGGCTGACGGTCGTATGGCGATCGTGGGCTGTTGTAGTGGGCGATAGCGATTTTGTGGTGGTGACCAGGTCGTGAAGACCGGATCGCCAGGGCATGCACGCGTACGTGCGTGCGGTGCGCTGGGTGACCGGATCGCTAGAGAGAGTCCGTGGGAGCTACATGTGTGGCTAGCTACAAAAGGGCAATGCGTTGAGTTTCTTGGAGTGAGTCCAGGTTTGTAGCCCGTAGTGGTTTGTCCAGCGAAAGAAAAATTGGGGCGTTCAGCGTCCAGGCGTACGTCGCCAACAAAACCTAAGTCCCCCTGTCCTTCGTCTACCATCCATCAGAGAGAGAGAGAGCAGTGAGCCGCCTAGGGTTAGACCCCAAAATTATCGCATGCGTCTGGATTTTTGGGGGATTCCCATATGATTTCTTTGTACGGGATTTTTTTTCCAGAGACAGAATGAGCCCCCTAAAGGTGGGCGCTGGAACAAACCACATCATGTGGCTGTTGCCGCCTCACAATACATGTTTACGGCATACAACTGAAGTATGATACCCAGCCCAACAACGCCGCCCGTCAAACAAAGCATGTCATATACCAATTCACAGACGCAATTAGTGGGGAGATAACGTTTTACCGAATCACCATTCTTTTTTTCAACAAAGGGTGGATTTTATTGACTCAATATGAAGCATCAAGAGGATACAAACACAATGAGTACACACCCGGCCTCTACATAGCTAGGATGCACACAGCCAATACCGACACACACGCAAAAACACGTCGGCTAATAGCAAAGTCATACAAGACCAAAGCTATGCCTATGTGTGAAAAAAAAAACCGAAGCGATCAAATCCGCGATAGACAAACTACGACAATGACCTTATCCACACCAACTATCTCATGACACCACAAGGACGACAAGATTCTTCAACAGCAACGCCTTCATAAAGGGAGCGACGATCAAGCGCCGCCGTCACCGGATCTAACCACCAAAAGCCAGATTCTAGGTTTTCACCCTGAAAAACGGTCTCGGCATGTCCGAGCAATGCCTCCAACAAGGTAACGATGTAAGAACATCGCCATAGCCAGGTATAACCAAACATACCTAGGTTTTCACCTCGGAGCTCGAGACCAGGTGCTCAAGTAGCACCACCATCAAAGTCACCATGCGTTGTCACCATCGCTTTCTCTCTATCCCAACAGCCATGCGATGTGTGACCATCATCTCTGCACAACCACACCCTCTGTGTCAAACCGTTGTTCGTAGATTGCACCTCGCTGTACAACCACCGGATCTGGAGAAGAAAACTCTCGCGAAGACCTTTTAATGGCCACTGCAATTCGCAGTGAAAACACCGTCACAGGCCGGAGGGGTCACCACACGACCCAATACGGTGGCACCACAATCCGGGGTCGAGAGATCGACCGACGCCGGCACCAGACCGGATCGAGGAAAGGAGCCAGCGCACCCTGGACCTGACGGAGTGCGTCCATGTGCGAGACGGCAGACCAAACAACCGAGAGCTAGTGGCTGGATCGAATCCACCTATAGCCCAGGGATGTTGCAGTCACCTAGATCGCATCATCACATGTTGGACGGGCAAACCAGCCCAGCTTGGATCCATTATGTGATGTGTGTTGCCGCTGGGTATTTTGACTCATGTAGAGCACGCCGCACCTGCAACCGTTCGAAGATCTGATCCGTCGCCGGTGCTCTGCGGCCTGCTGCTACCCGAGATCTGCACAAGGAACCTCGATCCGCCGTCTAGCCGCAAGAACGGGCCCCGCCGCCGCCACCAACGCACAGGCTTTGCCTGGCGCCGGCCTCCGGCGGCGGCGAGGGGGAAGAGCAGGTGACGGGGGTCGAAGGTGCTGTGGATTTGGGTCGCCGCCCGGGTCTGGAAGTCAGTCAACACAACAAGAAGAATACCAACGAATGGTGAAAACACAACAACATTGGTCCAATCAGGGAGCCTCCTATCGCTCTCATTTGGTCGAGAAAGTGGTTTATGGCCCCAGGACAAGCACCAACGGTTACTTTGGTTTTGTTTTAGAAATTCTTAAATAACATATATAGTGGAGATTACCCTAGATTTCTAAACTAATGATACATCCTGTCATAAAAAAACATCAGTACTTACTTCAGGGAGGAAGGACAAACGTATCAGCTTGATGTCAGGGTTTCCGGAAAAAAAGGGTACAACCTCTGAATCATGAGCCAACTTTCTATGGTTCAAAAAAGTTTATTTTCAGGGAAACAAGGTTGGTGTTGAGAGGAGCTTATCTGAGCCCAGCCTCATCTATACCCTCATATGAACAGTAAAAATAGCAAAAAATATAAAAGAAATGTGAACTTTTTTTACATCCAACATGCTCGAGTTTACTAGGAGCTTGCAAAATTTTGAGCTCAATTGATATTTGAGGAG
This sequence comes from Triticum dicoccoides, assembly GCF_002162155.2. Lineage (NCBI taxonomy): Eukaryota > Viridiplantae > Streptophyta > Magnoliopsida > Poales > Poaceae > Triticum > Triticum dicoccoides. Next base: position 721,230,496 of record NC_041386.1, read on the forward strand.
CCGCAAAAAAAAACAAGGTTCAACGTTTCTTTAAGAGCCCGTTTTTAAGATCACTTGACTTGAGTCCTAGTTATTGCGCTTGCCCAGGGAGGGAGGGGGTTGTGAGGAAGGCAAGAGGAAGCATGGATATATACCTCATGGTAAGTGGAAGAAGCGATGCCGATGAGGCAGATAGCGGCAGGGGCAGCAGTATGATCTGATGCTACCCCATCGTCTGATACTCCGTGCCACTTCTGTTCCACAGCGTTTGATAGAATTTAGAGTGAATTTCGTTTTTTACCCCCTATTTTGACATTTTTTACACTAATTACCCCATTTAATGAGTTTTCATCCGTTTTACCTCAATTAGCAAAAGTGTTGCCATAATGTACCCCATTTAAATTTTTTTAGCGTTCTGACTTGTGGGTCACAATTGTCTGGTCCAGCTGGTGCCACGTCGCTGGTTTTTCTTCGCTATTTTTCTCACTGCTGAACCGGGCAGCGCAGCTTCTACCGACCGGCTTGGCCCGGTGGAGGCCGCTCGTGTCGCGTCCAACACAGAATGCCCGAGTCGGCCGCTCACCACGCTTGTCTCTAGTCGCTTCTCGTTTGCGTTGCACGCCTCAATCGATGCATCACCCGTCAAGGCTTGCGCCAGATTATATCAATATATTTACACTACTTTAATCCGATCCACATAATCATGCATACTTAAGGTCGTATATGATAATACTGAAGAAGAAAAAATACATGATTTCAGAATATATCGGTAACAATTCCTTCTACTCCCTCCGTCCGGAAAAAAGTTGTCTCCGGTACCATTTTGCAGAAAACCCCTTTGCAAAGTCCCGACACAACCCGCACTCCCCGCTCGTCTCCCCCTAGCCAGAGCTCCTCATATATAGCTCGTCTCCCCCGCTTTGCTGTGTGTGGTCACGCCCGCACTCCACCTAAATATAGTGTATATGCATGGATCGATGCGTCTACGAGAGAAGGTTGGTCTCTATTCTAATTCGATTTATTTATGTGTGTCGTGCGTCATATGCTACTTATAAACGCGTGCCTAATTAATTAGCCTGTTGTACTTAATCCGACTCGGCTAAGAGCTCACTGGTAGTACGTACAGTACGCACCACGACCGGTCAGTCATGTATATTTGTAGCATGTCTTTTAATATAAAGGAAACAAAAACTGAAATCTACAAAAGGGAACAATCTTGTAATTATTCGGCAAATATCACATGCAATAGAGGAATTTGGAACCATAACGAAAACAAGAAGGCAAATGTTTCGTCCGACCGGCAATAGCTCGCGAGCAACGTGATTGAGATAGATCCTACGGAATGCCACACATCCTCATTCCTGCGGGATCACACAAACATCAATCCCCGCCGACGCTCTTATCCATTCAACCAGCGACCAACACCATATCCAGCCGTTGAGAACCATCCATCTCGCTCTCGTCTTCTCCCTCGCTGGCCCCGCTGCTAGCGCTAGCCACCGTTGTCCCTGGCCACTGCTGCAACTGCTCACTGGTGGAGCTGCAACCTCACGCCGCCTGAAATATGAGTCGTTGTTGTGCTGGCGAGGGAGCTGTAAACTACAGTGGACGGAGTTCCAACAAGAGGCCAGCGCTGGAAACATGATGACCTCTGCTACTAGCCGTCGATGCCTAGTGAACAGCGAACCATGCTTCGTGGCATGGGGTTGCTGCAACCGTGTGGCGGGGTGCTAGAACTGGCCATGGAGTTTCTGGAATCGGCGATGGCAAATGCTGGAATTGGGAGGAGCCTTACTACGATGGGAGGTATTTGCTGCAACTGGACAGCATAGTGTTGGAACTGGCCAAACAAGTACTACAATCGGCAACCGCGACTGCTACAACCGCTGACGGTCATGTTGCGACGGTGGCGGCCATTTTTTCTACAACCGCGGTCGTGGATACTGGGACAAACAAAAGTGGGTGCTGCTACCAGCGGCAGCAACTGCTTTTTTACTGGGGTCCGTGATGGGTGGTGTTTTGCTACAACCGGCGGCGTTTTTTTGCTTGGACCGACACCTGCAGATGGTGATGACAGAGGGCATGGGGTGCTCCAACTAGCACCCACCAGCATTGCCGTCGCGAGCAAGGGGCACCATGAATGACAGCTTTTGTTCATGCAATGAGTTGTGGTGGGGATGGCGCGCCCCTGGGGCACAATATTTTAGCATGTCCTGGCGACAGTGCCTTTTTTCTTAGACATGTGATCCGATATTCTTGCTCGCTTGTACCAAGTTTCAGAAAAAAAAACTTTAAGCATTTTTTTTGTCAGTTGTAGACAAAAAATACATGAATTTTATTGGTCGCTCATACTAAGTTTCAACATTGAAATTTAACAAAAAAAATTCAAAGACATCAAAATATATTCAAAATGTATCTTATTTGAAAACCCTGGTTACGAGAAACACAAATATGAAAACATAACATAATTTGATATTTCGCTTAAAAGATATAGAAGTTTGAAAATCGGAGTACTCGACGGTCTCCTCGATTCCCCCACTAGTGGATGTTCTCTGCCTCCTACCTCGGACACCACGTCTAAGGCTAGCTCCAGCGAACGTACTCATCGACGCGACAAGCACCGCCGGCCTTAGCTTAATTAATTACTCTCCTCGACGGCCAGCCCATCATCCAATAAGAAGAACACACGTACGCTCGTTCGAGGTGGTACGTACGTACAGGCGACCATGGGCGGCAGCAGCCGCGGAAGAGCGCCGGCGCTGCTCACCGCTCTCAGCCCTACTAGCTAGGTCTGCACGTTCATGTTAGAGTAATCTTGAGCAGTTAGATTGGTGTGTTTGCATGGTCTGTACATGCAACGTGCCCTAGTGCAAGAAGTCTTGTCCGGTTAGGATTAGTAGGAGGTGTCTGTGTCACACGTGGTTAGGCTAGGTTGATTAGTTGTATTACAACACGTTCGTGTGTTTAGTAGTGCAAGTTGTAATCAGGTTCTAGAGTACTAGTCCGCGTAGGTATAGGAGGTCAAGCTTGAGTCGGATTGCTAGGGGTCGGCTAGGTCCATGGCTGCATACACACACACACACACACACATATATATATATATATATATATATATATATATATATATATATATATATATATATATATATATA
>NC_041386.1:721234220-721247728 GCF_002162155.2 Triticum dicoccoides
TAAGCGTGGGTGTAGAATAGCACCCAGTAACGGTACATACAAAATACAGTAACACACTGTAAAATATAGTAATTTTCATAAAACTGTAGTAAATTACAAACTTGGATGATAAAAAAATATTTTCTGAATTACTATATTCTGTACACCGTTTTACTAGAGTTCGTACATAGCTTTACTAGGGGGTGTAGAATAAGCAATGCTACACTCATGCTTAGAATAGCGTTACCCTATATATATATATATATATATATATATATATATATATATATATATATATATATATATATATATTATATAAACAAGAAAAGAAATATAGAGAAAAAGAGAGGCACGACACGTGCCTTTGGCAAAAGTTTTGTGCGCGTGTGCTCATCGTGGTTTGATGTGATTGATCCTGTGGGCGAAGTTCCAACAGTTCACCCTTGATTACCGCACCTTCTTTGTTGCTCGAGTCTTTGTCCAACTGCGTTTGGTACTTCTGATTTCATCTCAAGTTTGTGTAGTTAATTATGCTGGATTTTCCAAACTGAGATCCAGTACCGGCTAGACGATGAGCTCCACATTAATTGTTCAGCTCTCTGATGTGGCTTATAGTAGCCATAAAAATTCATGAAGCTTGATTATTTTCTGAATAAGTCTAGTTGGTCCTTCTTTGTTGCTCGAGTCTTTGTCCAACTGCGTTTGGTACTTCTGATTTCATCTCAAGTTTGTGTAGTTAATTATGCTGGATTTTCCAAACTGAGATCCAGTACCGGCTAGACGATGAGCTCCACATTAATTGTTCAGCTCTCTGATGTGGCTTATCGTAGCCACAAAAATTCATGAAGCTTGATTATTTTCTGAATAAGTCTAGTTGGTCCTTCTTGTTTGCCTGACACAGCATTTCTGTATGATTTCTTTCTTCTGCTCTACTAACCTTAAATTGTTCACAGTGAAGGAAAAGTCGTTGTTGCTGCCGGCAGGCCGTCCGCCTCACGCTCTCCCTCGCCTCCTTCTTATGAACATCGTGATTGGACAGACCTCCTCGATGTCATGCTTCACCAAGTCATTGCTCTATTGAGTTCATTCCATGACTTCCTCGCCTTCGCTGGCACCTGCAAATCTTGGCGCTCCGCGGCCTCTTCATTTCCATCTATATATACATCCACCTTTCCCCCGCTCCACCACAAACCTGATGCCCGTTATGCTCGTCGACAGCGGGGCGGTGCCACGCACATCCTCTTGTTGGAATGTAAATGGGAGCTTGTTGATCCTTCCAGGACAGCTTTGTCCCCTTGATGTTTGGCCCTGCGAAATGCTCCAAGTACAGCGTGCTATTTAGGTTCCTCATATGGGTATCTTATATTCTTAGATCAGACGCATTGCCTACTTGTCAATGCATACACTGGCACTAAAACGAAATCTCCCAAACTCCGACATGGCAACAACTTTGTGAACTATTATTATGGGATTCTTACGGCTCCACTCAATTCGTCCAACTCGTGCCTTCTCCTTTTTTCGAACACCTCTATGATCCAGTGGAAGTCTGGAACGCACTCATGGGTTGAGCAGCCATTTGCTTCTGGTGGTGCTCGCATCCTTCAGATCGTGTTCTTCAAAGGTCAGATGTTTGCCATCGACTTTCTTCAGAGGATCCACATTATGCAATTTTTGCCTCAGCTTGCCATGCATGAAGTAGCAGCTGTGAGGGTAGGGGACATGGTTATTGGCCTCCATTTCAAGCCATGGTTGGTGGTATGTGGCGAGAGGCTTCTCCTGGTTGACCTATCGGTAGTCTCTGACGAACTATATGGCATCCATGCTAAGTTTCGAGTCTTTCACCTTGACTTGTCAACGGAACCAGACAAGTGTATGGAGACAATAATGCAGGTGTAGGATTCAGGAGAGAGAGCGAGGGAAAGGATGCGAGCGCAGGCCTTGTAAAGGATGCCCAAATTTCTTAGATAAAAAATCAAGTGGGGATCTAATCTAGCCCTAACAAAGTACTCTCTCTATCCCAGTTGTTTTAGATTTGTCTAGATACGGATGCATCTAGTGTACTAAGCAGGAGGCAGTTACATGCAAGATGAACCAAGAGAACAGGTGAAACCTTACCAGGATTTGTCTAGATACGGATGCATCTAGTGTCGCCGCGGCGGCTTCCTCTTCCGTGCTGCAAAATTAGACTGACTCTGAAGAGTCCGAGCATGTTCTGGACCCAACTGTGATTCAGCAAAACTGCAATATGTCAAAGAAGATTTACCACAACAGCAGATGTATGCAGGCGAATCTGATGCTTTCTGGCAACAAAGTAAAATTGGTGTGCAAGCAAAGCTGATTATTAAGTACATCTTTCTGTGCTTTACACTTCTCTTACAACAAAGTAAAACTTGGCAAGTGCCAATGCTACATGGCATCTCCTGTGTCTTATCCAACTTGCAAAAAGTCCATGCTCTGTGCTGCAAGGGGAAATTTTTGCCAGAGCTTGTAGTCTTGTAGAGCAGCAAGCCATAGTTGCATGAGATGATCACTGGCCATCTGAGTAGAATATGCTCGGATACACCCAGAGGGGTTGCAGATTGGGGCACCAGCTTCTATTGTATTCCATCATAGGACTGGCAGTTGGATCTTCCTCATTGCCCACCCCATGCACAATCAAAGAGCGAAGGCCCGCATAGTACAGCGACTTGCTTCTTCCTCCCCAACGTTCTGGGCTCAAGCAAGAAAATGGCCGGCTCCTCACATCACCCCCAACAAATAGTGACCAATTGTCCAGCTGCTTTACCTCCACCCATTTTGCAGGTTTGGTTGACATGTCAAGGTGGTGTATTACAAATACTGTCCGGCCTGAAACATATGTGCTAAAACAGAAAACCATCATAAGCATGTCACCACAGACCACCAGCCAAGGTTTCTCATACGAGCTTGGGGTCAGGTCGCCGACAAACTCAGCTGTTATCTTCTGCAGACCAAGTTGGGGCGACAGCTGCAAAGTGTATATCTCATAGCAATCGTCCATTGCGATGAACTGACCATTGAATTCCACAATCTGTTCTATCCATGCATGAGAAAGTTGGAGTTCAGACCAAAAGTCACTTCTGACCGGCCAGTCAAACAAAGATGTTGTAGTGCTGACAAGGAGGTGTGAGTTGGATGATGCAAGGGGAGCTGTCAGGGTGCCACTGAAGTAGATCTCCCTCTCAAATTCGCCGTTGAATGAGAGACGTGGAGGTGAAACCTTTGCACCGCTGAATACATCAACAACAAGACAATGTCCACCACGACAAAAAATTAGTTGACCATAGGAAGTGCCAGCAAAATGCATCTCCTGATAAATTTCTCGAGGAATCTGGCAGCGAAGGGGGACGTTCTTGTTGGTCGGATCAATGACTTTGAATGTGTGCAGGTCTTGACGACCATTGTTAGAAGAGAGGTCGGCAGCTTGAACACTGGCATTCAGTTGGACGAGGAGAGGTGGGAATTTGGAGCAGAAGGTATATTTGGATGGGTATAAGCAGAATGCAGCACGCCAAGAGCGGCATGTTGCAGCAAAGGCAAGAATGTCACGGAAGGATCGTGACAAAGCAAGAATGGTGTGAAGCGGGTCATCTGGGAGGTCTGCCCAACAACGGAGCATGGACGGAGCAGGTTGTGTGGACACAGAGGCGACACGCAGTTTGCTCGGGCTTTGCATTATGGCAAACTCTCTGCAAAACATAACAAGTTGAAGGGCAGCAAATTAGAAAGACAAGGCAATGACGAAATGAAAACTGAAAACATAGATAGCCTGTTAGAAGTTAGAACCATGGATAAACATGTGTTGTTCTTTGGGTCTAATTAATGTATGCCCTGTATCAAGACTTGTTATGCACATGTAAAAATATATGTAATTTTAATGGTTGGTTTTGGGTGGATTATTCCTTATATTATGGGATTCATTAGGAAAGCCCCCGATTTCATTAGGGAAAACTGTTGAAACTACAAAAGAGAAGCAAAAATAAAAGGTTCCAAAAAAAGTGTAAAACACCAAGGGACCATGACTGACCATGTGGTAACGGTCCTTGCTCACAGAGAAAACATGTCAGCATCCAACTCATGGGTAGGATTTCATGTTCAAGAATTAATAAAATAACAAGAAAAAAACATAAATTTCCACTGACAAAAACATATCAGGACACCATCACCTGAAAGGCTAAAACTTCGTTGCAAGACACCTATGCATCTTCAGACCATGAGATTATAAATGTGACAGAAAATGCAAATATGCAACTGCCCGGTACACCGACATATATATTAATGTATTCTATCTTCCCATTCCATCTAAAAATCGTTCGTCTGTGGTACACCGACATATATATTAATGTATTCTATCTTCCCATTCCATCTAAAAATCGTTCGTCTGTGGTACGCGAGACACACTAATTTTTTTCTCAAAACACCGGCCCAAATCAAATTCCAGTCTGCTATAAGTATTAATCAGAGTTTTTCTTCTCGATTGGGTATGCGAGATACACAAATTTCTTCTTCTCTGAAAACCACTGTTACTAATCAGAGTTTTGGTACTAAACTGTACACACCTACTGTATATTTTGTCCCAAAATCTTGTGACCCTGGTAACGATAATCAGAGTTCTGTGCTAAGCGATAGGGCTGGATTTAGAGGCAGAAACCAAGATGAACTCAGAATTCAGGGGAAATGAAACTAGGGCTTAGGCCAGAGAGGGAGGCGGGAGGAGGGAGGGGAGGGGAGGGGAGGGGGGAGAGCGCAGGCCTTGCAGGGGGGGAGGAGGTAGAGGTCGGCCAAGACGGCGCTACGGCTGGCTGACGAACGCCGGCGTCTTCTCCGGCGGAAGTGGTGGCTCCGGCAGACCTCGCCTTCCCTTACGCTTTCACACTGGTCTCTGCTTCTGCTGCTGCTGCTTCCAGAAGCTCTCGTGTCGTCTCCTCTAGCTTATCTGGGTGTGGGCTAACCCTTGGTCGTGCTTGGCCTAGCCCATGCTAACGAGTTGAAGTCCTAGACGTTGGCCCACACTTAAAGTCTCCCTCATGTCTCAAAAAAAAAAAAACTTAGAGTCTCCCTCAAAAACAAAAACTTAATTGTAATTTATGTTTGTCCTAAATCTAACTTTTAAAGTTTGACCAAGTTTTATTTATCCCGGTTACTTTGATTCTAGTTTTCTTTTAGTGCTTATATTTTTTTCTCTTTTTTTTATTCTTGTCATTTTTTTTCAATATTTTCTTTCTTTTAGTTTTTTTTCTTTGTAACACACGAATATTTGTTATGAGACACATGAACAATTGAAGTTTTTTATATTCTTTTGCATAAATTTTATCAAAATTTCCACTGTTTGACTTGAAACCAAATTTATTCGCCTTTATTTCAAGCATGGAGAGACTACAACACTCCTCTTAAAAAACAGAGCCTACACAAGTACTCCCTCCGTCCCCAGATAACTGACTCAACTTTGTACTCCATCCGTTTTTATTTAGTTCACGTATTAGCTTTGGTCAAAGTCAAGCTTTATAAACTTTGACCAATTTTATAAACAAAAATACTAATATATACAATAACAAATCAATACCTTTAGATTTATTAATGAATGTACTTTCACATCGTATAAATTTGTTACGGTAAATGTTTATATTATTTTCTGTGAACTTGGTCAAACTTTATGAAGTTTGACCTCAGTCAATTTTAATATGCCGAGTAAATAAAAACGGAGGGAGTACTAACTTTAGTACAAAGTTGAGTCACTTATTTTTTGGGACAGAGGGAGTAGTATACTTGGAATTGGATTATTTTCTTCTTCACACTTTTATATTTGGTCTGCATGTAGCAATTATGGGACAGTCTATACATAGTGGACTGAAAAACAATTTAAGGTCACTCACTTTTTTCCCGTCGTGTTGTTGCATGTGAATTAATCTCGCTAGTTTCGCAAAAAGAAAAAAGAAATTAATCTCGCTCGAGGTGATTGAGGTGTCCAGGGCTGCACTGTTGCATGTGATTGATGCATATCTCGTGCAAGCATGGTCCATCACAAATTATGCATGTGATTGGTACCCCAGCGGCCCAACCTACTCATCGTTGTTTATGCTACAACGGCCCATTGATAAATAAAATAAAAATATAGGAAAACAACAAATGAAAATTTCCCAGTGGATAAAGAATTAGTTAACGCACAAAATAATCAAAAAACATAGCACATAATTTACACCAAAAATTTGCTTTTGTACAATATGCAAGAATAAGCATATATGAGTTGAATTTACGCAGAAAAAAAAAGAAGTTCCCTAAGCAGAAATTAGAGAAATTGGTATTGCCCTTTTAAGAAAAATAAATAAATTAAAACAAGTATTGAAAAAAAATTGCACACAATCTACACAAAAATTGTATCTTCATAATATGCAAAAATAAGCATATAATAGTGAAAGTTTCAAAAAAAAAAATCTTTTCTAAGAAGTAAAGCATTAGTGCCATCGGTATTACCTTTAGAAAATGAAATGAAAACTAAAACTAAAACAAAATCAAAAAATAAAGTTTTTCTAAGGAAGAATGTATTAGTGGCGTTTGTATTACCCTTTCAAAAGAAAAAATCTAAATAAAAATCAAGATAATTAAGTTTTCTAAGAAGGAATAGACCTTTAAGAAGAAAAAAAAACTTTATAAACTTGCACACAACTTTAGACTGAAAATGCACATTTTGAGTATGTAAAGAATAAGCATACAATAGTGCAATTTTCACATTCTACGATAATATACACATATATTATTAGTACTTGCATGTATACTTAAAAACACAAAAATAAAAAATAATATTTTCTAAGAAGGAATGAATTGTGACATTAGTATTATCCACTAAGAAGAAATTAAGTGAAAACAATAATAATAACAAAATGTGCACATGATTTACACACAAATTACGCTTTTTATAATATGAAAGAATAGACACATAATAGTGAAATATTGCAAAAGAAGATGTTACTAAGATGTTAGGAATTAATGGTATTGGTATTACCCTTACAGAAGAAAACAAATTATATAAAAAAAATAAAACAATAATGAAATACTTATTTACATTACAATGATATAAAATAAAATAAATAAAAACAACTACTAAAGAAAGCAAAAAAACAAAAGCAAAAGAAAACATATAAAAACGAAACAAAAATATAAAAAACAAAGAAGAAAGATGGGCTTTGGCCCATTAACAAACTGACTGACCCAAATATGAGGTCAGTCAAAAAAAAAACAGCCCAAAAGAACACACAGACTATCCCAGAAAAAATAGATACATAAATCTTAAAGCAGAAATGAACAGCTCAAAAATCGACTGACCCAAAATTAATTTTCAGGCGACTTGCATATAGCTGAACTGAGCAATTTTTGGGATTCCTAAAGCTGTAGGCGACTAGGAACAAAGCTTGAGGGATGAAAACTGCAGCTTTAATACTGCAACATAATTCTCGTTGGACTAACTTTTTTTGTACAAAAAACAAATTCTATCGTCCCAAGATCACTCGTGAGGAAAAAACATTTTTTCTCCATCGGGAGCTCTGCCTACGCCATATGTTCATGTAGGCTATTCTCTGAACATAAGATGAAACTGAAGATACAGGACACAGGAGGAAGAGCTGTCAATCAACAACACAAGAGCGTACGCATCTCATGTTCTCAGGAGTATATTTGGTGCTCTTCACCTTCCTATATTACGACCAAGCAAAATCTGGTGCGAACTTGAATTTCATCCATTTAGCAATCAGAGAAAATATTCCCGATGAAATATACTCCGCCCAAGCATCTGATTAGATACATATGTGCTCTCAGGAGTGCATTTTTCTACTACGCGGCCATTTCGATGCAATCTGAAACCAAAGCGTGCACCCTGAAGAAGAATCCCTTCCGCATACACTGCCTAATGGGATCCCTTGATTAATTCACAAGGCCCCACTATCCCTCTTGAGGCAAAGCTACACTTGAAACTTGTCAGTTCCAGCAAATAGTTAAACAGCACACCTAATAACTGATAAAAGGAACACACACCTCTTTCTAAGGTCTAAGCACTTCCGTGCATGCTGAACTAAGCGGCTAGAAACCTACCTATTCCAGCACAAATAAGCAAAACGTGGCACTTTTCTTAATGGAAAAAAGTTTTACATATTCGTCTATTGTAAAGATTAAACAGAAAACAGAATGGCGAACTAACTGCAAAAGCTTGAGTAAAAGTCTCATACAATGTTCTGAAAACTGAAGGATTAAACTAACAGCAAAAAACTTCGACCCTCCTTCCACCATAAAAATCAACCATCCAAAGCTCCAGAAGTCTCTGATGTTTTTTCAGAAGAAGCTGGGAGAGCAGCAAGCCATATAGTTGCACACTGACGATTACGAGCCATCAGAACTGAACATGCTTGGGTACACCCAGAAGGCCTGCACCTTCTTGTACCTGTTTCTCCCATAGAAAAGATTGGGGTCAGTGGAAGGTTCCCACGCATCAAAACGTGAATAGGGAAGCTTGAGTTGAGACCAAGAATCACTTCCAATGGGCCAATCAAACAAGGAGTGGTGGGTGCTGACAAGTAGATGGCAGTTTGGTGATGCAGGGCGCGCTGTCAGAGTGCCATAGTAGTAGAAGTCAAAGTCGCAACTCAATGGAAGAGATGGAGGTGAAAATTCGGCACCAGTCAACACATCAACGATAAAAAAATTCCCTTTGAGGCAGCAGATGAGATGCCCATAGGAAGAGCCAACAAACCACATGTTCTCAAAAGTCTTTCAAGGAATCTGGCAGCAAAGGGATATGTTCTGCTTGGCTAGATCGATGAGCTTACAATTGCGTAGCTCATGGCGACCATTGCTAGAAGGGAGATGGAGAGATAGGTCAAGGACATTGGGTTGGACAAGGAGAGGTGGGAGTACCGTGCATAAGATTGATTTGGATGGGTATGACGAGAAAGCAACACGCCAAGAACGACATGTGCTAACAAACACAGATAGATCGACATATGATCCCAACAGAGGAATGATGGAATGCAACAAGTCAACTGGAAGGTCAGTCCAACCTTGGAGCCCCGACACACCAGAGGGAGTAGAGACAAAGGGGCCAGACAATTTGCTCGGGCTTTGCATCATGGTGAACTCTCTATAAAACACAATATATGAAAGGTTAGAGATAATATGAGTTGATAAAGAAATGACAGGCTAGAAACAGAACGAGTTGACTAAATGGAAAATTTAGGTAGCATGGATAAGCACATTTAAATATTCCCCATATCTTATATATGACTCACATAGTAACATGTAAGAAAATTTTGCTACACAAAGATAAGGAATTTGATTCGATTGATTTCGCAGGGTTATATGAAGACAAGATGAACTGATTTCTACATGACAATGAGACTCATCAATATTTAGAGGATGAAAATAACAGTGACGCATGCTACTGCTTTTTTTGTTTGGCTAATACACACACCAAAGGGAACGACTGCAGTTCTTGCTCTGTTGGTAACCAACATAAGCGGCAACAAGGATATGCTGAAATTCTTCTAGTGTAGTTGAACGACATAGGCAGTTCTAATCCCCCTGTCCACTTGCAGTCTCAAACTAATTTTTGCATGGACGACTCAAACCACATATATGGCTTACTCCCTCCGGTCCTTTTTACTCCGTGTGTAGATTTGTGTCAAGTCAAACATTGCATAGTTTGACCAAATTTATATTAAAAATTATCAACATCTACAATACCAAATATATGTACTATAAAACTACATTTCATAACGAATATAACAATATTGATTTGGCTTGTGAGTGTTCATACTATTTTCTATAAGTTTAGTCAAAGTAGAGATACTTTGACTTCGGACAAAAATTATGCAGACTAAAAAGTACCGGAGGGAGTACATAGTTACATGTAAAAACGCTGTTAGAACACTTGGACAGATGAGGAACTTGATTCTCGGCAGAGTTATATCAGGAAACAGAACATGAACTTCCATTGCAAACGCTCCCCTAAAGTTAAAACTTGTTCATGACTGTGACACCATCTATCTGTATCTTAAGAAGATGATAATAAAATGGTGCCACGAATATAGAACAAGTGCAGTCCTAGCTCTGTGTTGATACCCAATACAGGTGGCGGTATGCCGGTATGGATACGCTGGCAAAAATTCTTACAGGGACTTAGGCAGTTTTAATCCTTTTGTCCAGCTTCCAAATCACCCAAACTAGTTTCTCCTCAGAACCACCAAATCTAGAAATTTATATAGGTTTCTGGCACTTGGGAGAAAACTAGGGTTCCAGTCATGAGGTGAGGGGGAGAGGGAAAAGGGAGGGGGCGGGGGGCGGAACAAACCAGACCTCGTAGAGCAGGATGGGATGCTGGCGATCGGAGATGACAAGGCGGTGGAAGTCTGGTGCCGGCTGACGTCTTCTCCGGCGGTGTCGCCGCACGCGGCTCGCTTCCCTTGCGGCGCTATCTCTCTCCGACCTGGCCCGATATGGGATTCTTTTTTTCTTTTGAGGGAATTTTTTCTTTTTCTTTTTCTTTTTAATACCAGCCCGATATGGGCTTCTTCTCGCCACTGAACTTTTTATGTTCGGCCCAGGTGAAAAAACAAAGCATAGCAGAACAGCGGGCCCTCCCGACTCCTTTCCTATAAAACGTGGTAACACCCCTAAAAAAAGTATATGCTGACTCCTTTCCAGAAAAAGAAACAGAGCGTAGTACTCAGTTTATATTTACGGCTGGCATTCAAAAAAAAGTTTATATTGACGGCTCCCTTGATTCATGGAATTTTGGCTTCCTTGATTCATCGTTGGAATTGGATTATTTTCTTCTTCACACTTTTATATTTGGTCTGCATGTAGCAATTATGGGACAGTCTATACATAGTGGACTGAAAAACAATTTAAGGTCACTCACTTTTTTCCCGTCGTGTTGTTGCATGTGAATTAATCTCGCTAGTTTCGCAAAAAGAAAAAAGAAATTAATCTCGCTCGAGGTGATTGAGGTGTCCAGGGCTGCACTGTTGCATGTGATTGATGCATATCTCGTGCAAGCATGGTCCATCACAAATTATGCATGTGATTGGTACCCCAGCGGCCCAACCTACTCATCGTTGTTTATGCTAGGAAAGATGCAGCAAAGGAGCAGTCAGTTTTCAAGATAATTGGTTTGTGAAGAGAAATACCAATGTACAACCCGGCGAGGCACACATGAAGTTCCGCCTCCTCCGCTCCGGAGCACATTCGAATAAAATCCCAAGAAGACACCGGGACTTCTCCCAGATTTTTTTTTGCGGGTGATTGATTCATGGGATTTTGGATCCCTTAGACTTGGATTTTTCTTTTTCGTTTTTGCCAGCTGATATTTAGACTTGATTTTGGAGCAAATCACTTTCCATGTAGCAATTCTTTGGTCCTTGTACATAGCTGGGAACACAAGTTCATAGGTGCAAATAAAGTAGGAACATTTTTTTTTCCTGAAACCCTAATCTCCCTTGCGGCGACTAGGGTTAGGCAAACCTGACAGCGACCGCGGATCTCTTCGGCGGGCCGCTCCCCTACTCCCGGCGGCAAAGGCAACATCCGGCGCGGACCAAGGCACTCACCGTTGATAGATCTTAATTGAATGGGCCAAGAGGAACAAGACTGATTGCTATGATATTGAGTATGAGTGCATCCCGCACTTCTGTTTTTCTTGTGGCCGCCTGGGACACTCGGATTTATTTTTCCCTACACCTGGGACCAAGGATGAGAAGGGGGATTTGCCCTTCAAACCCAGCCTATGGGCGCCGGAGGACAAGAAGAAGACCAATTCTGGGGAGTATTCGTACAAGGAGAGAACCGAACCACAGCAAAGCACATGAGAATCTCGTTCCTCGAATTCCAAGCAGAAGAAGGATACTGAGGTCACCTCTCCTGCCAAAGCTAGTGCACCATTCAAACGCAAGGGTGGCCCTTAGAACACTCAAGTCTACCGCAAGGTAGCCTCGGCCCCATTGGCCATTACTGAACATGGGGAGAAGCATAGCGGACAGGAAACCAAGCAGGCGGCGTTGGTCATCTCTGAGCAGAAAGTGGGAGATCTAGGGGAGACCTTTGAGGAGAGGGAACCCAAGAAAAAGAGACCAACACCACCTTCGTTTGAATTTTCGGCAGCGGCTGCGGGACAGCCCTGCCCGAGCCAATGAGTGCTCTAAGCTGGAACTGCCGAGGGCTTGGGAACCCTTGGACAGTTCGAGAGCTCCCCCCCTACTGTTTGCCATAGAAACCAAAATCAAGGGCAAATGTGTGGAAGATTTGAAATTTACTTTAGGTTTTTCAGGCTGTTTTGCTGTCGACAGCGACGGGCTGAGTGGAGGACTTGGCCTCTTTTGGTCCAAAGAGGTTGAAGTTTCTTTGGAAAGTTTTAGTTTATCTTTGATGTAAAAGTCAAGAAAGATAATAAGATTTGGCGTTTTACTGGTTTCTACCGTGAGCCCAGGGTGGCCAATAGGCATCACAGCTGGCAGCTCTTATGTACATTATTTGCTGTCCAACATGAAGCATGGATTTGTATGGGAGATTTCAACCAGACTCTTCATGGGGACGAGCATTTTGGAGCCAACGCAAGACCGGAGAGGCAAATACGTGCTTTCTGGGAAGCGGCGGCGGACTGTGCACTCCTTGATGTGGGGTCGCGGGGTGTCCCTTTCACATGGGATAACAAGCAGCAGAGGAACGCGAATGTGAAGGCTAGATTGGACCGTGCTATGGTCAACTCTTTGTTCCTTGACCTGTTTGAGTTTACAACACTACTAGGAAAAGGCCTACTAATGGCGCACCTAATTTGGCCATTAATGGCGCATTAGTGGTGCGCCATTAGTGCCACGCCATTAGTATATTTTACTAATGGCGCACCCCTGACAGATACTAATGGCGCACTACTGATGCGCCATTAGTGTATACATAAGTGCGTCATTAGTATGCCTCCCAGGGGCCATGTATACCCAGGTGCTCTGGCATACTAATGGCGCACAGCAACAAGATGCGCCATTAGTAACCTCGGCATACTAATGGCGCACTGATTAGTGATGCGTCATTAGTATACTTTGTCATACTAATGGCGCACTGTGATGTGATGCGCCATTAGTATCAATATTAGGTTTTTTTTATTTTTTATTTTCTGTTTTTTGCACAGGTTACAAAATGTATAATTTGACAAAATATAGACAACACACATCAACAACAGATTCATCGAATACAATAGAAGATTAGTCTTTGAATACAATTCATCATATTAGTCTCCGAATACAATTCATCATATTAGTCTCCGAATTGAAAAGACCGAACAAAGATAGAACATTATATTACAAGTCTCGAGACCGCGAGTAGCGAGTTTGTCTTCACATTACAAGTCGATATCGATCATCTAAACTACCATCACATAGAAGAGAGCTGCGGTCATCACGATGAGCATCATCACGATGAAACTCGTCTTCATCCGGTTCCTCCAACGCTCCCTCCCCTCTCCCGCTAGATAGCGGGCG
>NC_041386.1:721247946-721253472 GCF_002162155.2 Triticum dicoccoides
TGAATCGGTGAACCTGTCTCCGACACTCCTCCCAGTCGTCGTAGACTCCGGGAACCTTACCCTTGTACACGACATACGTCGGCATCGCTATGCACTAGCCAAACGAAACGTTAGTACCAATTCACAGACAATACATAAGCAATATATAAGTATGCAACAGAACGATCGGAAGAGAAAAGCAAGACATTAATAGCATCGATTACATCTAAGTTGAACGACTCTCGAAACCAAAGAGACATACTACAAGTTCATTAAAGTTTAATTACAACATGAGCCAATCGATGTTTCAGAACTAGACACAGCATCACTACTTTCGACTCGACTCAAGGGACCGGAGCGTGGATGAAGCCGCCGTCTATCGTGGGAGTCATGAAATAACGGTCGTTGTCAGCCTGCATTTGTAGCATTGTGTCAATGTCACTGTTGGACGGTTGATTGTTGAGGTAGAACTGCCCCGAGGTACGAAGGACATCTTGATGGATGATTTCCGCAAACTCCGACTGGATGCGAAAGAATTCTTGTCGGAGGTCCGTGTCCTGGATTGCCGACAGGCTCTTTGCCCAATCTTTGAGTTTACTCGGTAGCAGAAGTTGATGATGGTCCCGTACGATCGCCCACATGTGATGGATGGCGTAGTAGGCACCCTTCTGACCGCCAGGCGGCTGCTTGACGCAGCAGAACGTCGTATTGTGGGAGAACACGTGCTTTTCGTACTTACGAATAGGCTTGGTGAAGGTGCCTCTAGATTTGGCGTAGCCGGGGAGAACATCATCAAGAACCTTCTTGACATTTGTGTAGTCTACGTTCGACGGACGGTCCGGGTCGAAATACGTGGCCATGGAATATTTGGGGCTTAGGAGGATGAGCGTGCAATGTGTGTCACTGCAGAAAACACGGAATGCTAAAAGAAAAACGATCGAAATCTAAGAATTCATATGTTACGGGCCGGTTGAGGGGAGGACTTACTCGGGAAAGTAAGGCACGAGGAAGTTATCCTTATCTTGGTATGCCAGAATGATGCCTTCGAGGTAAGAACTCGCGACTTGCCGGTCCCCAGCGTTGCTCAAGATCTTGGCACGCATGTAGAAGGGGTCGACTATCACGATGTCCGGGGTCTTGTCGCGAATGATCCGCATCTCCATACTCAGCGAAAATAGCCGAACGAAGGTGTAGTGCAGCGGATGAAGGTTCAACATAGCGTGGATGTCATCAAACCGCAGGACGATCGTACGCCCGATGGAGTTATCCACAAAGCCCTTGCCCTCTGGCACCTTGGCCGCGAAAACCGGGTATGCCACATCCTTCTCTCTGAGACGCCGCTTCTCCAAAGAAAGAACACTGTCATGCAGACTCCGCATAGCACCGGTTGCAGCATTGAGCATATTTGTCAGTAGCATCGCCCTACCCGCCACATGCACCCTCCTCGAGATATCCTTAGGTGAAGGTGGCCCGTCCTGAGCACGGATCGTACTCGGTGCCGGCTGGCTCGCACCCTTCTTAGTCATTCTTTTGCGTGCCTTCTTCTTCTCCTGTAATGGGACCGAGTTCTGCTCACAGACTGCCTTCTTGAGTGTGTTGGGGCTGATAATATTTCGCACCTCGCCTATCTGAGGCTCGGTGAAGTCGGCAGCTGGAGGCGTCTCCTGAGAGCTGAACGCCAGACGGTGTCTGTTGCAACTTGGCTTCTCCGTGGTACCAGCTAGATCGCACACGTCTTTTGTTGGGTTGGGTTCTTGAGAAAGAGGCCCCATGAAGTCGCCATCGTACCCATGATCGGCAAAGTACTAATCGACGTTACCAAATGTATCGTCGTCGCCGTCGTCGTTCTGATCCTGTGCCATATGCATGTTTGGATCCAGTGGCATAGGGATGTCCGGCACCGTTGCGGTGGTCTTGCCATGGGGCCGACTTGGCGCCGGCACGACTGGCAGTGTTGTCTTTGGGGTGGTGTCCCCCGCCCCCAAATGAATCTAGCTCTTCGGCCAAAGCAGGGGCCAGCTCAGGCAGGCGCTGAGGGTCATCACGTCATCATCGTCGGCCCCGACGGGTCGAATCGGAGGTAACAACTCGTCGCAGCCTGGCAGCACCCGAACCAGTTGAACCCTAAACAAGTTGGGTGGCATCTGGGTACCGTGGAACAAGGGGTTGCCCGGTTGAATGATTTTGCCCTTGGCGACATCGACCAACTCGTTGTTCACGAAGTGGAGGAGAGTGCACGGAACGTCGGCGGCGCCCTGCGAAAACATGTAGGGCGTCAGGGATGCCCAGTCAAAGGCAAGGAGACGAAGTCCTCGGCCGAGAGAGGCTTAATTAGTTACCGTGATGATGGCGTCGAGCTCGGCTAATGTCGAGGCATCGCCAACGGCGGGCGTGCAGTTGACGAGGGGCCGCTTGCTACATAGGTGCCGGCCGGCGTACACCCGGGTGCATTAAGCTCCCGTGCCGGCGTCAGAGACACCAATGCCGCCTCCGCCGGAGGCACCAATGGCCCCGCCATCGCATTATGCGAGTTGCTGGCCGTGAAGCTAGGAATCGGGGCGGGCCCCTGTTGGCCGCCCGCAATCCACGCACTCAACCCCGAGATCAAGGTAGGCACAATGGCGGTGGTCGTCGCTCCGAGTCGTTGTTCCACTTGCTCTTGGACAATCTCCGGAATCCCCGCCACCTGTGCCTTGAGTTCTTGAACCTCGCGCGCCTGGCTTTCCGAGCTGGTCTTTTTCTCCTTCCGCACACCAGCGGTATAGTATGACCCCCATTTTGTCGACAAGCCTTTGCTGGCCACACAACCAGCTGACGTCGGCTTACTGAGCTTATCCTTGTTCTTCATTACATTCAACGCCCTATTTAGAGTGGTGTCCCAAGGGTTGCTCTTAGTCGACCCTGTGCTACTGCTTTCAGTCACCTGCGGAAGGAATGTGAACCATTTAGAAATTTGGCTTCATTAATTAGAATGCAACCATATGGAGCTAATTACGCGGGGGCGTATTCCTTACCAGAACAAGCTCGAGCTTCCTGGTCTTCGGATCCGTGGTAAGCTCCTTTGTTTTCGGGTCCTTCTTGTACCGGGCCCTGACAAAGTTCCTGGTCTGCTTGTCACCGTATTTATCGAAGAGGGGCGGTAGGCCCTTCTCGGCACGGTCCGCCTCCTCCTTGTCCCATATAGGCTCCGCCACTCTGTAACCGCCGGGACCGAGTGTGTGTTCCCCTATGTTCAGCTCCCGCATTTGTTTCCCCCACTCACTTGATTGGGAGTTTGCGGTGCTCGAGCAATTGATCTTGAAGTCGTTGTAGTCATCTTCGGTGATCGAAGGATTTTTCTCCTTGATCTTCTGATAACTCTCACCTTTCTCGATCATTCTCTTCACATTGCTTTTCCGAGTAGACAGGGCCTTGCTCATCTTCGTGAGGGCAGCATTGTTCACTTTATTCCCTTTGAGGCTTGTGTTTGCAAATTCAGCGGGGAACTTGTATCGTTCGTGCAGCTTCGTGAAGAGGAGGTTGCGCAAATTCCCTCGGTCAGGATGCCTCAGGTTCTCGGTGTTGATCGAGACGGTGCTCCGGAGAATGCACCCGAGCTGAAGCGAGTACCCCTTGACTATTCGTTCGGGCGCCGTTGGATTCCCGTTGGAGTCCACTTCAGTAACTTCCTCCTTGAGGGTGAGGAGCACGATCGGGCGCCGGTCCTTCCACTGCCTCTTCGGTTGGCTGCCATCTGTGCGTGCACCGCCATCATCAATGGTGGCATCCTCGGCGGCACCATCAGTGGTGGCATCAGTGGGGTCATCCTTGGCGGTACCATCAGTGGTCCCAGGATCGGTGGGGAAGGCGGCGTCCTCATACAACTGAGGTTGGTCCTCCATCTCCTGGGCCAGCTCCCAGAATGCCTTGCCGCCCGAACCCCCGGCCTCATCGTTGTTGGCCATGTTTCTCTCTAAATAGGAACAAAGTTTGGTCAAAAAGTTGGTTATTGTTTAGGGTTTGTCGACGCCGAGGCATCCTAAAAGCTAAGCTTTTATCATTGAGGGTTTTTCGACGCCGAGGCACCCTAAAAGCCTAAGCTTTCATCATTAGTCACAAGTACCCCGGCCCGTGCATTAGTCACAAGTACCCCATATGTTCTATTTTTAGCAAAGTCATGCTAAAATTCACGGAAAATTTCAGCATGACCTTTGCTGAAAATAGGACATATGGAGTACCCGAATTTGCTGGAACGGAAGTTAATCGACATTCCAGCAAACTCAAGGGCCTCTCGGGTGGACAAGGCAAAAAAGGCCTCCATCACAGCATGGAAAATACATTGGCATGTTTTTGCTTATAAAAAAGCTAACAAGTGTAAGTCAAAACAATATACCTCCAAGTGAACCACCACAACATCTAAAAGCTAACAATTGTTTTTGCTTATAAAAAAGACCAATGGCACATAATACATCCAGAAGCACAATTCCTAGTGATTTCCTGCCGGGGTGCACAATCTGCTTTCAACCGGGGTGCACAATCTTCAACATGAGTCGGACCATGATAACCGTTATTTTGCTTATCAGTACATGTTTTCTCAAGCCGAAGTTGAGATCGAACATCACATGAAGTGTAGATTCCTTGAAATGGTAATGATAAATATAGTTCCAAAAGATGCAACACATAAGCAGAATTGTATTATGTTTCAATACTTAGCCAGAGTTATAATGCAATATTTCTTTCAGTTTATCAGTGCAAGTATATCATTTCACAAGCTTCAGAGAAGAGCAAGCAGGAGTACACTACTGCACAATCTGATCCAGTTAAAGTCTCCAAATGGAGTACCAAATGGAGTACTACAGCTCCTGCACCTGCTTCTGTTATGTTTCGCTTGATAAGGAAGATATGTAGGCTTGACATAATTTTTACTAAGTTGCAGCAGCAGCTCATGATGAACTTGGTTTGTAGTGTGCTATATATATGGACTGCCCAATCCAATCCTAGTACTTACTGAAATATACTACTAGCTGCTTATTTGTTAGTCTGTGCTTTGCATTTTGGATTTGCAGTGGCAAATTTAGGCGAATCCCAAATGTTTTGAAAACTGATCACACTCATCACTGACTGACAGACTGTTTGAATAGCAAAATTACAAGTCCGGGTAATACTAGTATCTTCTGGGGTGTCTCTGCTAGCTTAACAATTCAATTGGTACAGACAGTTTGCTGATAGAGGACCAGAGAGGAGGAAGAATAGAAGGGGGTGGGGGACTCACCTATGTTTGCTGTAGCCGAGGCTGAAGCACCACCAGTCAGAGCCGAGGCGACGTGGCCCTCCTCTCCCGGCGTCGTCCTCGTCCTGGTCGCTCGCCGGCACGCTCTACCTGTAGAGCAGAGACGACACGAGGGTCAGCTAGATGGAGACGGAGGTACAAGAAGGATTCACAGCAGCAGCACCTTCTCCTCCTTGGATGAAAGGGCCGGAACTCACCAGGGTGAGGCGTCGAGGCGTCGAGGCGGCGTCGGGGCGGCGTCGAGGCGGCGTCGGGGCATCAGAGCGGCGTCGAGGTGG
>NC_041386.1:721253500-721289079 GCF_002162155.2 Triticum dicoccoides
GGCGTCGGGGCGGCGTGGCGGCGGGGCAGCGGCGTCGGGGCAACGTCGAGGCGGCGGGGCAGCGGCGTCGGGGCGGCGTCGAGGTGGCGGGGCAGCGGCGTCGGGGAAGGGGATCGAGGACGAGGGCGAGGGAGAGAGAGGTGATCGAGGGAGAGGGAGAGAGGTGGGCCGCCGGGGAGGACTATGGATGGGGGCGGCACAATACTAATGGCGCACCACCCCTCGGTGCGCCATAAGTACATCCACACTAATGGCGCACCTCACCCTGGTGCGCCATTAGTAAATTTTTTTTCTGCTCGAGCCAACAGGTTATATTCCACCTGACCTGATCCACATCAAGCTCCCTCTACTAGCTCGACTGGTCAGCAGCCAGTTCTCACACCAGGAGGTCCTGGGTTTGATTCCCAGGCTCCACAATTTTTTTTCATTTAAAATGCTGTTTGATACTTATTTGTGTTTAAATATGTTCAAACTTTTTTAAATCATAACAGTAATATTTTTTTTATAAGACATTTTTTTAAAATATCATTAAACAGTAATGCCGGTGGAGCGAGGGAGGGTGCGGGGGGTGCGGGGGGTCGGCGGCGGCGGTTGAGTAGGGGAGGGGTGCGGGGGATCGGCGGCGGCGGCCGGTGGACCGGGGGGTGCTCGGCGGCGAGGGGGACCGGATCTGGTGAGGTGGGATAGCGATCGAGATGGAGGGGGATCGAGATCGAGTGTCCATGAAATTTGAAAATATTCATGATAGTTCAAAAAGTGCCCATGAAATACAATCGAGAAATGAAGGCTACGATTTAAATACAATCGATCTTAGCTAGCTATCTGTTCACAATCTTCTTGCCCTTCTTTTTCGCAAATGGAGTTCTTCTGTGGAACGGACGTCCTTTAGGTAGGGTGGTCCTGCTTCTTCTTGTGGTGTATGCTGCTACTTCATCATCGTCGTCATGTTCGATCCTCGGGTCGTCGTACTTGTCGAAGTCTTGCTCATTGGCTACTCCATCCATTCCGATGATCTTCCTTTTGCCTCTCCTCACGACAACACGACTGAGCTTTGACGGGTCGGTAATGAAGAAGCATTGGTCAACTTGGGAAGCCAGTACCCATGGCTCATTTTTCGCGGTGACGTTTGCGCCCGCGGTCTTGGATTTGGCTTCGGGTATAACCATGGTGGTCAAATACCGGTCTTCTTTTAGGACGCTCTTCACCCATCTGACACGGAACATCGGGACCTTCTCTCCAGCGTAGCTCAGCTCCCAGATCTCCTCGATCCTTCCGTATTATCTGTCCTTGTCATTACCGGTGTAGGATTCCATCGTTACCCCGGAGTTCTGATAACCATCGCTCTTCATGTCCTTGGCCTCGGTGTAGAATGTGTAGCCGTTGATATCGTACGCCTCATAGGTCATCAGGTTGTGCTCGGCGCCCTGTGACAAGGCGAATATGAGTTGTTCTTCCGCGGAAGAATCCTCATGTAAAGGGTACGACAGAAGCTTCTGCTTGAACCAACGCGTGAAACATGAGTTGTGCTCTTTGATTATATCTCCGTCCGTCCTCTGTTGGTCTCGGTCATTGTACGTCTTCTTAATAAAGGTTTTGTGCTCTACCACCCAAGGATCGACCACGTCTTTGTGTTGTAGCGCGACTAGGTTTGCTCTTTCAAAGTCGGCGAGTCGACCCTCTAAGTCGACATGCATTTCGCGGCGACCCTCATGGTGACCCCATCCAGCGAGCCTGCCGAGGTGCCTGCTGACGGGTAGACCAACGGGGTTCTCGATGCCTAGATAATTCGTGCAGTAGGAGATGCACTCTTCGGTCAGAAAGCCCCTGGCTATACTTCCCTCTGGATGTGACATGTTGCGAACGTATCCTTTGATGACACCATTCATCCTTTCGAACGGCATCATGCTGTGCAGGAACGTCGGCCCGAGTTGGATGATATCCTCCACTATATGGACTAGCAGATGCACCATAACGTCGAAGAATGCGGGCGGGGAGTACATCTCAAGCTCGCATAGTATCACCACGATCTCTTCCTGTAGCCTTCTGAGTTGCCTCACGCCAATCGACTTCCGAGAGATGACGTCGAAAAAGTTGCATAGGCTAAATAGCGTTTCACGGACGTGCGCGTCCATGATCCCACGGATTGCAACTGGAAGTATCTGCGTCATCAGCACGTGACAGTCATGAGACTTCATCCCACTGAACTTCTGCTTCGCTGGGTCTAGGTATCTGCTTATCTTCCCCGCGTAACCGTAAGGAAGTTTTACTCCTAGGAGGCAGGTGAAAAACTGCTCGATCTCCTCCTGACTTAGAGTGAAGCACGCGGGAGGGTAGTCATTTCCGGTCTTCTTGGCCTTTTTGCCTTTGCGACGACTTTCTGTGTCCTGCTTCGCCTCATCATCATCATCATCATCATCATCATCATCATCATCATCATCATCATTAGCGTGAAGCTCCTGCCTGATGCCCATTGATTTCAAGTCTGCCCTTACTTTCGGCCCGTCTTTGGTCCTCTCTGGCATGTTGAGCAGGGTACCAAGCAGACTCTCGCACACGTTCTTCGTGATATGCATGACATCAAGGCTGTGAGGCACACGGTGGATCTTCCAGTACGGCAAGTCCCAGAAAACAGACCTTGTTTTCCATACCTTCAGCAGCGGCTCTGGCGCCTTTCGCTTCTTTCCCGGCTCTGGCGCCTTTTGCTTCTTTCCCGGCAGTGGGCAGTCTTTCCAATTTTGAACAGCTTGTCTATTTCCTCGCCGCTCCTCGTACACGGGCGATTTCGGGGTTCGGTTTCACCATCGAACAGATCCTTGCGTTTCCTCCACGGGTCATCGTCGCGAAGCCACCTTCGATGTCCCATGAACACGGTTTTCGAAGACCCGAGATCTCTATCTAGCTGGCGATACGTTGTGTCATCCATGCACCTTACGCATCCAGAAAATCCGTGGACTACCTGCCCCGCGAGATATCCGTAACCGAGATAGTCGTGCACCGTCGTGAGCAGTGCGGCTCTCATAGGGAAATATTCTTTCTCTGCGGCGTCCCACGTATTGGCTGGCATTTTCCACAGCGTGTCAAGCTCCTCTTTCAGCAGCCCCAGATACAGATTGATGTCGTTCCCTGGTTGCTTCGGCCCTTCAATTAGCATACTCATGTGAATGTACTTCCTCTTCATGCACAACCAGGGGGGAAGGTTGTACATCCACACAAACACAGGCCAGGTGCTATGTGTGCTTCTCTGGCTGCCAAATGGATTGACTCCATCGGTGCTCGCGCCCAGCACGATGTTCCTTGGATCGTTCCCAAATTCTGGGTATTCGAAGTTCAACGCTTGCCACTGGCTCGCATCCTTAGGGTGACTCAGCATCTTGTCTTTTTTATCTATCTCCGGATCATTTGCGTCATCTTCTCGCTTCTTCTCCTCCCTATCCGCGTGCCAATGCAGGAGCTTTGCTACCTTAGGGTCCGCGAAATACCGCTGCAGACGAGGAGTGATCGGAAAGTACCACACCACTTTTCGAGGAGCTTTCTTCCTCTTCTTGTATCGAGTGACGCCGCACACCGGACATATGGTAGACTCCACGTGCTCGTCCCGATAAATGATGCAATTGTTTATGCACACATGATATTTCACGTGCGGTAAATCCAGAGGACACACGATTTTCTTCGCCTCCTCCAAACTGGTCGGGCACTTGTTCCCCTTGGGAAGACGTTCGTGCGAGAATGACATGTTCTCGTCGAAGCATGCGTCGGTCATTTTGTGTTTTACCTTTATCTCCAGAGCCATGGGCGTTACTTTCAGGCGGGTATCCTCGGGCCTTCATCCTTCATACAATGGAGTAACCGCGTCTAACTCAAGTTGATCCATCTTGGCTTTCTCTCGGGTGGCAGCTCTTGCGTTATCCGTCTGCTTGAGAAGCAGCTCTTGAATATGAGGGTCCTACACCCAGCCCATCGATGGTCTAGCGTCGTCTGCTCCGCCGGCATCATCATCTTCATGATCATGCCCGTCGTCTGCTCCGGCATCTTCCTCATCATCATGTCCTGCATCTTCTACATGATGACTGTGTACAGCATCACCGTCGTGATCATCTCCTGGGGATTCTTCGTCTTCTCGCCCGCCCGAGCCGCGGTGGTTGTCTTGTTGCCCTTCCTCATTTCTTGCCTGGCCCCCATGGACGACTTCGTAGTCATCTTCATCACCTTGCCACCGATAGCCATCCATGAAACCACGCAAGAGCAGGTGGTCCCGCACCTGCCCGGAATCCGGGTCCGCAATAAGGCTCTTCAGCTTGCATCTTTGACACGGACATCTTATCTCCGTCTCGTTCTTTTTAAGCATCTCGGCCTTCGCGGACCTCAAAAACCTATTCACGATGCATTCGATCATCGTGCGGACCATGGTCGCCTGCGGGGTAGAGCAAAACGATATTTTAGAACCAAGAAAAAATTTGGCATGACTTTCCCTAAAAATAGGACCAAAAAGAATGCTTAATGCCAAAATTCTCACCGAAACGGAAATGAATCAACATTCCGGCAAAATATTGGCAACTATCGCATTTCAAATACCGGTACACCTCCAAACACAAACACATATGCAACACCACAAACATATGCAACACCACGAACATACATAGATCTAGCTAGGCCATAAAAAGTGCATGTGCACATTGTTGTAGGGAGAACAACATAAATATAGCTTCCCCCCTTACTTACCTATCAAAACAAGGTAATTTAACCACTTAATTTGAATGAATCTATGGTGGAAATGAGGTGAAAAAGAGGAGGCACCCGAGACAAGGAGGAGGCGGTGGAGAGAATGAAGTGGTGAGAAAGTGAGTGTGGGTAGGAGAGGCTGTCCAAATTATCTTGTTGCTGCCCACTTACTAATGGCGCACCAACCATAAATGCGCCATTAGTAATCCAGGTTACTAATGGCGCACCTTCTGGTGGTGCGCCATTAGTAGTTTTGCAAAAAAAAAAACATACTAATGGCGCACTGTCCCACAGTGCGCCATTACTAGTTTAAACTAGTAATGGCGCACGGTGGTACAGTGCGCCATTAGTAGTTTTGCAAAAAAAGAAATACAAAATATAATAAAAAAAACATTAGTGGCGCACTTTCTGACAGGTGCGCACTTCGTCTGGATGCGCCATTAGTATGTTTGGACAGGCGCACTAGTTCAAATTTTTTTTTGATACTAATGGCGCACCCTGGGCCAGGTGCGCCATTAGTAGTTTCAACACTAATGGCATATCAGAAGGTGGTGCGCCATTAGTATATACTAATGGCGCACCACTTGTCTGGTGCGCCATTAGTGTCAATCCCATCTATAGCCCTTTTTCTAGTAGTGCAAGTGTGAAACATCTGAGTAGTGTGGAATCGGACCACTGCTTTGTTTTAGCAGAACTAAAAACGACAGTGGCGACCGGCTGGACTCGAGCCCGGCGCTCTTTCCGCTACGAAAATGTATGGCAGAGCCATTCAGATTACGACGACGTAGTACGTGCGATCTGGCAAACGGGATCTGGCCAAGGGGGTCTCCAGGGTGTAATCGAGGCTCTTGCCGCGGTGCAGTCTCAGTTGGGCGGCTGGGGCCAACGTGAGTTTGGGAATATGCAGAAGAAAGTCCGCCGGCTCCAAGCTTGGCTGGACAAGTTACGGTGTGCCTCACTGCGTCGAGGCCCAATAGAAGAGGAAAAAAATGAGGCAAAGCAGTTGCGTGAGTCCTTGAGACAAGAGGAAATCTGGCCCAACCAACGTTCTCGGGTATCTTGGCTATGGGAAGGAGACTGGAATACCTGTTATTTTCAAGCCCAGGCAGCACAAAGAAAAGGCATTAATAGAATTACCTCGCTGGAGGTGGGTGATGGTCGGGTATGCACCGATCCAGCGGAGGTGAAGGTGGAGATTATGGGCTTCTACCAGGCGCTATACCAATCTCAAGGTTACACACCAATGGAGGAATTGTTGGATTGTGTTCAACCACGAGTGTCACAGGCAATGAACGAAACTTTGCAGAAGGAATACATGGCAGCCAAGGTGAAGGACACACTATTCCAAATGGCACCATCCAAAGCTCCGGGAGTGGACGGGTTCATAGCGGGCTTCTACCAACGACATTGGGACATCCTTAGTGATGATATTACTCAAGCAATACTGGGATTTCTAAACGGTGGCGAGCTACTGATGGGACTTAACGACACAGCTACAACTTTGATCCCGAAAGTACGAATTCCACGGAAAATTCCACAATATTGACCAATTGCCCTATGCCCGGTGCTATATAAAATTGCTGTCAATGTCTTGGCAAACAGGCTTCGGCTCATTCTTGATGAGGTTATAGTGGAGGAGCAAAGTGCCTTCGTACCTGGTCGTCTAATCATGGACAACGTACTGGTTGCTTATGAATGTGTCCATGCCATCCTCAGGAGGAAAAGGGTAAAAATGCAAGTTGCGCGGTCAAGGTGGATATGTTAAAAGCTTACGATCGGGTGGAGTGGCATTATCTCGAAGCAATGTTGTCCAGACTAGGCTTTGGGGGTAGTTTTATCAGACTCGTCATGAAGTGTTTCACTTTTGTTTGGTTCACGATCAAGGTGACTGGGGAACTCCTACCTTTCTTTGATCCTATGAGGGGTCTCCGTCAGGGCTGCCCCATGTCTCCTTACCTCTTCCTCATTTGTGCACAAGGCCTCACCGCCCTTCTAAACAACTATGAGGGTGCATACATTGCCAGAGGAGTTCGGCTAAGTATCCATGCACCATGGGTAGATCACCTCTTATTTGCTGATGATAGCCTCATCTTCCTCAGTGCAAATACCCAAAGTGCAGACATGTTCAATGAGATTCTCCGGATTTATGCCGAGTGCTCGGGTCAGGCAGTTAACCGGGAGAAGAGCTCTATCTTCTTCAGTGCAAATGCAGGACAACCCCTCAGAGAGATCCTCAAAAACTCTCTCGGAATCATGGTAGAAGCATTTTTAGAGCGCTATCTGGGGCTGCTGATGTCTACTACGCAACCTTCTCCTTGTAGACGTTGTTGGGCCTCCAAGTGCAGAGGTTTGTAGGACAGTAGCAAATTTCTCTCAAGTGGATGACCTAAGGTTTATCAAACCGTGGGAGGCGTAGGATGAAGATGGTCTGTCTCAAACAACCATGCAACCAAATAACAAAGAGTCTCTTGTGTCCCCAACACACCCAATACAATGGTAAATTGTATAGGTGCACTAGTTCGGCGAAGAGATGGTGATACAAGTGCAATATGGATGATAGATACGAGTATTTCTAATATGAAAATATAAAAACAGCAAGGTAACAAGTGGTAAAAGTGAGCGTAAACGGTATTGCAATGCTAGGAAACAAGGCCTAGGGTTCATACTTTCACTAGTGCAAGATTTCTCAACAATAACAACATAATTGGATCATATAGAAATCCCTCAACATGCAACAAGGAGTCACTCCAAAGTCACTAATAGTGGAGAACAAACGAAGAGATTATTGTAGGGTATGAAACCACCTCAAAGTTATTCTTTCTGATCGATCTATTCAAGAGTCGTAGTAAAATAATACGAAGCTATTTTCTTCGTTCGATCTATCCTAGAGTTCGTTCTAGAATAACACCTTAAAATACAAATCAACCAAAACCCTAATGTCACCTAGATACTCCAATGTCACCTCAAGTATCCGAGGGTATGATTATACGATATGCATCACACAATCTCAGATTCATCCATTCAACCAACACAAAGAACTTCAAAGAGTGCCCCAAAGTTTCTACCAGAGAGTCAAGACGAAAATGTGTGCCAACCCCTATGCATAAGTTCACAAGGTCACTGAACCTGCAATTTGATCACCAAAACATACATCAAGTAGATCACGCGAATATCCCATTGTCACCACAGATAAGCACATGCAAGACATACATCAAGTGTTCTCAAATCCTTAAAGTCTCAATCCGATAAGATAACTTCAAAGGGAAAACTCAATCCATTACAA
This sequence comes from Triticum dicoccoides, assembly GCF_002162155.2. NCBI lineage: Eukaryota > Viridiplantae > Streptophyta > Magnoliopsida > Poales > Poaceae > Triticum > Triticum dicoccoides. The sequence goes on from NC_041386.1 coordinate 721,261,503, forward strand.
GAGAGTAGAGGGGGCGAAACATCATAAGATCCAACTATAATAGCAAAGCTCGTGATACATCAAGATCATGCCGAATCAAGAACACGAGAGAGAGAGAGAGAGATCAAACACATAGCTACTGGTACATATCCTCAGCCCCGAGGGTGAACTACTCCCTCCTCGTCATGGAGAGCGCCGGGATGATGAAGATGGCCACGGGTGATGGATTCCCCCTCCAGCAGGGTGCCAGAACGGGCTCCTGAGAGGTTTCTGGTGACTACAGAGGCTTGCGGCAGCGGAACTCCCAATCTAGGTTATGTTCTGGAAGTTTGGGTATATATAAGAGGGGTTGGCGTTGGGGACAAGTCAGGGGGGTCTCCGAGGCGGCCACGAGATAGGGGGCGCGCCCGGGGGGTAGGGAGCGCTCCCCACCCTCATGGGTGCTTCGGGACTCTTCTGGCCCATCTCCGATACTCCGTGGGCTTCTACGGGTCCAAAAATAATCTCCGTGAAGTTTCAGGTCAATTGGACTCCGTTTGGTTTTCCTTTTCTGCGATACTCAAAAACAAGGAAAAAACAGAAACTGGCATTGGGCTCTAGGTTAATAGGTTAATCCCAGAAATCATATAAAATAGCATATAAATGCATATAAAACATCCTAGATGGAAAATATAATAGCATGGAACAATAAAAAATTATAGATACGTTGGAGACGTATCGAGCATCCCCAAGCTTAATTCCTGCTCGTCCTCAAGTAGGTAAATGATAAAAACAGAATTTTTTATGTGGAATGCTACCTAACATATTTATCAATGTAATTTTCTTTATTGTGGCATGAATGTTCAGATCCGAAAGATTCAAGACAAAAGTTTAATATTGACATAAAAATAATAATACTTCAAGCATATTAACAAAGTAATTATGTCTTCTCAAAATAACATGGCCAAAGAAAGTTATCCCTACAAAAACATATAGTCTGGCTATGCTCTATTTTCATCACACAAAATATTTAAATCAGGCACAACCCCGATTTTAGCCAAGGAATTGTTTCGTACTTTAGTATTCTCAAGCTTTTTCAACTTTCACGCAATACATGAGCGTGAGCCATGGACATAACACTATAGGTGGAATAGAATATGGTGGTTGTGGAGAAGACAAAAAAGGAGGAAGATAGTCTCACATCAACTAGGCGTATCAACAGGCTATGGAGATGCCCATTAATAGATATCAATGTGAGTGAGTAGGGATTGCCATGCAATGGATGCACTAGAGCTATAAGTGTATGAAAGCTCGTCAAAAGAAACTAAGTGGGTGTGCATCCAACTTGCTTGCTCACGAAGACCTAGGGCAATTTGAGGAAGCCCATCATTGGAATATACAAGCCAAGTTCTATAATGAAAAATACCCACTAGTATATTAAGGTGACAACATAGGAGACTCTCTATCAGGAAGATCATGGTGCTACTTTGAAGCACAAGTGTGAAAAATGGATAGTAACATTGTCCCTTCTATCTTTTTCTCTCATTTTTTTCTCTCTTTTTTTGGTGGGCTTCTTTGGCCTCTTTTTTTATTTGGGTATCTTTGGCCTCTTTTATTTTTCATAAAGTCTGGAGACTCATCCCAACTTGTGAGGGAATCATTGCTTCCATCATACTTTCCTCACATGGGACAATGTTCTAATAATGAACATCATCACACTTTTATCTACTTACAACTCAAGAATCTTAGAACAAAATATGACTCTATGTGGATGCCTCCGGCGGTGTACCGGGATAATGAATCAAGAGTGACATGTATGAAAGAAATATGAATGGTGGCTTTGCCACAAATACGATGTCAACTACATGATCATGCAAAGCAATATTACAATGGTGGAGCGTGTCATAATAAACGTAACGGTGGAAAGTTGCATGTCAATATATCTCAGAATGGCTATGGAAATGCCATAATAGGTAGGTATGGTGGCTGTTTTGAGGAAGGTATATGGTGGGAGTATGGTACCGGCGAAAGTTGCGCGGCACAAGAGAGGCTAGCAATGGTGGAAGGGTGAGAGTGCGTATAATCCATGGACTCAACATTAGTCACCAAGGACTCACATACTTATTGCAAAAATCTACAAGTCATAAAAACCAAGCACTACGTGCATGCTCCTAGGGGAAGGGTTGGTAGGAGTTAACCATCGCGCGATCCCGACCTCCACTCATAAGGAAGACAATCAATAAATAAATCATGCTCCAACTTCATCACATAACGGTTCACCATACGTACATGCTACGGGAATCACAAACTTTAACACAAGTATCTCTCAAATTCCCAACTACTCCACTAGCATGACTCTAATATCACCATCTTCATATCTCAAAACAATTATAAGGAATCAAACTTCTCTTAGTATTCAATGCACTTTATATGAAAGTTTTTATTATATCCCTCTTGGATTCCTATCATATTAGGACTAATTCATAACCAAAGCAAATTACCATGTTGTTTAATACTCTCAAAATAATATAAGTGAAGCATGAGAGTTCATCAATTTCTTCAAAACAAAACCACCGTCGTGCTCTAAAAAGATATAAGTGAAGCACTAGAGCAAATGACAAACTACTCCAAAAGATATGAAGATCAATGAGTAGTCAAATAATTGTGCAACTATTTCAAGACTCTCTAACATTTAAGAATTTCAAATCTTGGTATTTTATTCAAACAACAAGAAAAACAGAACAAAATGACATTTCAAGGATAGCACACATCATGTGAAGAAGCAAAAACTTAGGTTCAACCGATACTAACTGATGACCCACAAGTGTAGCAGATCTATCGTAGTCCTTTCGATAAGTAAGAGTGTCGAACCCAACGAGGAGCAGAAGGAAATGATAAGTGGTTTTCAGTAAGGTTTTCTCTGCAAGCACTGAAATAGTAGGTGATAGATAGTTTTGTGATATGATAAATAGTAACAAGCAAAAAGTAAATAAAGTAAATAAAGTGCAGCAAGGTGGCCCAATCCTTTATTTAGCATAGGATAAGCCTGGACAAATTCTAATAATGAAGAAGGAGCTCCCGAGGACACATTGGGAATTATCGTCAAGCTAGTTTTCATCACGTTCGTAAGATTCGCGTTCGGTACTTTGATAATTTGATATGTGGGTGGACCGGTACTTGGGTACTGCCCTAACTTGGACAAGCATCATTAACCCCTATTGCAAGCATCCACAACTACAAAAAGGAGTATTAAGGTAAACCTAACCATAGCATTAAACATATGGGTCCATATCAACCCCTAACGAAGCAACGCATAAACTAGGGTTTAAGCTTCTGTCACTCTAGCAACCCATCATCTACTTATTACTTCCCCATGCCTTCCTCTAGTCCCAAATAATGGTGAAGTGTCATGTAGTCGACGTTCACATAACACCACTAGAGGAAAAGACAACATACATCTCATCAAAATATCGAACGAATACCAAATTCACATGACTACTAATAGCAAGACTTCACCGATGTCCTCAGGAACAAACGTAACTACTCACAAAGCATATTCATATTCATAATCAGAGGGGTAATAATATGCATAAAGGATCTGAACATATGATCTTCCACCAAGTAAACCAACTAGCATCAACTACAAGGAGTAATCAACACTACTAGCAACCCACAGGTACCAATTTGTGGTTTTGATACAAGATTGGATACAAGAGATGAACTAGGGTTTTGAGAGGAGATGGTGCTGGTGAAGATGTTGATGGAGATTGACCCCCTCCCGATGAGAGGATCATTGGTGATGATGTTGTTGATGATTTCCCCCTCCCGGAGGGAAATGTCCCCGGCAGAACAGCTCCGCCAGAGCCCTAGATTGATTCTGCCAAGGTTCCGCCTCGTGGCGGCGGAGTTTCGTCCCGTAAGCTTGCCCACGATTTTTTCCAGGGTAAAAGTGATGATATAGCAGAAGATGGACGCCGGAGGCCCACCAGGGGGCCTAGGAGATAGGAGGCCGCGCCCTACAGGGGGGCGCGCCCCCTGTCTCCTAGACAGGGTGTGGGTCCCCTGGCCTATTTATTTTGCTCATAAATTCTTATTAAATCCAAAAAGTTGTTTCCTGGAGTTTCAGGACTTTTGGAGTTGTGCAGAATAAGTTTCCAATGTTTGCTCCTTTTCCAGCCAGAATTCCAGCTGCCGGCATTCCCCCTCTTCATGGTAAACCTTGTAAAATAAGAGAGAATAGCCATAAGTATTGAGATATAATGTGTAATAACAGCCCATAATGCAATAAATATTGATATAAAAGCATGATGCAAAATGGACGTATCAACTCCCCCAAGCTTAGACCTCGCTTGTCCTCAAGCGGAAGCCGAAATCGGAAAATATGTCCACATGTTTAGAGATAGAGGTGTCGATAAAAATAAAATACGGACATGAGAGCATCATGGTTATTCTAATAACAGCAACATATATAGATTTTGTCATATGATTTCCTATGTTCAAGTAATAAGTAATTCACAATGTCAAGTATGGTTCAAAAACTTCATTGGGAACTAACAAACTATAATATCAGTCATTGAAGCAATTGCAATTTATCGTAACATCAGAAAGAGTCAATAATAGAGTTTTTCAACAAGCTCACATACTCAACTATCTCGTAGTCTCCCATAATTGTTAACACTCACGCAATACTTGTAGTTATAGAGTTTCAGCCGGACACTGAGAAAGATAGGGGCTTCTTGTGTTGCCTCCCAATGTATTCACCTTTAGGTGATGTCAACAATAATAGCCTATGCCAACTTACATCCAATTGGATATATGTATCATGATCTTTCAAACACGAAGAGCTTGCCAAAGGATAAAGTGAAAAAGGGAAAGGTGAAGATCACCTTGACTCAAACATGAAGTAAAAACATAAAGTAAAAGATAGGCCCTTCGCAGAGGGAAGCAGAGGTTGTCATGCGCGTTTAGGGTTGATGCATAAAATCTTAGTGCAAAAGAACGTCACTTTATATTGCCCCTTGTATGTGGACCTTTATTATGCAGTCCGTCGCTTTTATTACTTCCACAACAAGTTCATACAAAGTTTATTTTCTCTGCACTAATAAGTCATACATATTTAGAGAGCATTTTTTATTGCTTGCCTGATGACAACTTACTTGAAGGATCTTACTCAATCCATAGGTAGGTATGGTGGACTCTCATGGCAAAACTGGGTTTGAGGATATTTGGAAGCACAAGTAGTATCTCTACTTGGTGCAAGGAATTTGGCTAGCATGAGGGGGAAAGGCAAGCTCAACATGTTTGGAAGGTCAATGATAATATACTTTAACTGAGATGTCGGAAAACATAAACCATTACGTTGTCTTCCTTGTCCAACATTAACTCTTTTAGCATGTCATACTTAATGAGTGCTTCACAATCATAAAAAATGTCCAAGATAATATATTTATATGTGAACCCCTCTTTCCTTATCACTTCCTATTACTTGCAACGATGACCAAGGCTACGTTCATCAACTCTCAACAATTTTTATGCCTCATACTTTCTATGTGTGAAGTTATCACTATCCATAAGATCAATATGAACTCTTCTATTCTTTCTACTTTATCAAGGTCATTGCAGTCATAACAAATCCCTTGACTCAACACTAATCTTTATTATAGATAGCACACGGACTCGATTACATAAAGAGATCATAATGCAAAACTCAAAACTACTTGATATCAAAAACTTCAAACTACTAGATCAAGATACTACTAAAAGGATCGAACTAAATAAAGCGGTAAAAATAGGAGTGTGATGGTGATACGACACCGGGGCACCTCCCCCAAGCTTGGCAGTTGCCAAGGGGAGTGCCCGTACCCATGTGATTATTTCTTCGGAGGTGATGGAGATGGTAATGACGGTAGAGTTGTTGCATTTTTCTTCTCTAGCTTGCGTCCGAGGCTAAAATTTTCCTCCATCAGATCCTCATTCTTGAGCTTAAGTTTCATTATCTTTTTGCATAGTGCTGCCTTGCTGTCCTGCAAAAACATGGTGGGATAGATTGGACCTTAGGGAGGCTTGACTTCTTGAACTCCACATGCATATCACCAGGTTGAGGTAGTGGATCATCCTCTTCATCGGAGCTTGTCTCATCCTTCCTCTTTGGATCATAGTCTTCTTCTTCCTCTGTGGTCTAGCCATAATGTTCCACATCCCCATATACTTTTGGGTTTGTAATATAATGAGGCACGTATCTCTCTCCCTCCGAATCTTGGGACGACATCTTGTTCCAAATCTGCAACAGGAACAACTCAAAATGAAAACAGAGGATATTTGCGTGATACAGTGGTCAAAACCTTCGGGAGTATATATAATGAATTTTTACCGACCAAGATATGTAACATACAAGAAAACAGAGTCCGGGAGGCACACGAGGTGCCCACGAGACAGGGGGCGCGCCCTCCAGGAGGGGGCGCGGCCTCCTCTCTCGTGGGAGCCTTGTGTCCCTTTCGGACTACTTCTTTCCTCCTAAAATTCCCAAATAATCCAAAACTGATAAAAAATGCCATTAGAGTTGTTTTGGAGTCAGTTTACTTACCGTACCATGTACCTATGCCTTTTCGGAGTCTGGAACATTCTGGAAAGTGTCTCTGATGTATTCCTCAGGGGTTATGGTTTCAATAATATTAGTTTCAACATTGATAGGATTACCTGAAATATAATGTTTAATTCTTTGACCATTTACCACCCTCGGATTTGTTCCTTCGAAGTTGTTGATTTTTATAGCACCAGAACGATAGACCTCCTCGATAACGTAGGGACCTTCCCATTTTGAGAGAAGTTTTCCTGCAAAAAATCTTAAACGAGAGTTGAATAATAACACATTATCTCCTATGTTAAACTCACGCTTTTGTATCCTCTTATCATGCCAGTGTTTGACTTTTTCTTTGAAAAGCTTGGCATTCTCATATGCTTGGGTTCTCCATTCATCAAGTGAGCTAATATCAAATAACCTTTTCTCACCAGCAAGTTTGAAGTCATAATTGAGCTCTTTAATAGCCCAATATGCTTTATGTTCAAGTTCAAGAGGTAAATGACATGCTTTTCCATAACCATCTTATAAGGAGACATACCCATAGGATTTTTGTATGCAGTTCTATAGGCCCATAATGCATCATCAAGTTTTTTGGACCAATTCTTTCTAGATCTATTTACAGTCTTTTGCAAAATTAATTTGAGCTCTCTATTGCTCAACTCTACTTGACCACTAGACTGCGGGTGATAAGGAGATGTGATTCTATGATTGACATCATACTTAGCGAGCATCTTACGGAAAGCACCATGAATAAAGTGCGAACCACCATCAGTCATAAGATATCTAGGGACTCCAAACCTCGGAAAAATAACTTCTTTAAGCATTTTAATAGAAGTGTTATGATCAGCACTACTAGTTGGAATAGCTTCTACCCACTTAGTAACGTAATCAACAGGAACTAAAATATGTGTATAACCATTGGAGGCAAGAAAAGGTCCCATATAATCAAAGCCCCAAACATCAAATGGTTCAATAACAAGAGAATAATTCATAGGCATTTCTTGACATCTACTAATGTTTCCTATTCTTTGACATTCATCACAAGATAAGACAAACTTACGAGCATCTTTGAAGAGAGTAGGCCAATAAAAACCAGATTGCAGTACCTTGTGTGCAGTTCTATCTCCAGCGTGGTGTCCTCCATAGGATTCAGAGTCACACTTACATAGGATTTGTTCCTATTCATGCTCAGGCACACAACATCTAATAATACCATCTACTCCTTCTTTATAAAGGTGTGGATCATCCCAGAAGTAATGTCTTAAATCATAAAAGAACTTTTTCTTTTGCTGGTATGTGAAACTAGGCGCTATATATTTAGCAACAATGTAATTAGCATAATCAGCATACCAAGGAGCAGTACAAGAAGCATTGACAACCGCTAATTGTTCATCAGGAAAGCTATCATTAATAGGCAGTGGGTCATCAAGAACATTCTCTAACCTAGACAAGTTGTCTGCAACGGGGTTCTCTGCTCCCTTGCTATCAATAATATGCAAATCAAATTCTTAGAGCAAGAGAACCCATCTAATGAGTCTAGGCTTAACATCTTTCTTTTCCATAAGATATTTAATAGCAACATGATCAGTGTGAATAGTAACTTTGGAATCAACAATATAAGGTCTAAACTTATCACATGCAAACACAACTGCTAAGAACTCTTTTTCAGTAGTAGCATAATTTCTCTGGGCAGTATCAAGAGTATTGCTAGCATATTGGATAACATTCAATTTCTTATCGACTCTTTGCCCTAAAACAGCACCTACAGCATAATCACTAGCATCGCACATAATTTCAAAAGGTAAATTCCAATTAGGTGGTTGAACAATAGGTGCAGTGATTAAAGCTTTCTTATGTGTTTCAAATGCTTCTACACAATCATCATCAAAGACAAAAGGAATATCTTTTTGCAATAAATTAGTCAGAGGCCTAGAGATTTTAGAAAAGTCCTTAACGAACCTCCTATAAAAACCGGCGTGACCAAGGAAACTTCTTATACCTTTTATGTCCTTGGGACTTGGCATATTTTCGCTAGCATCAACTTTGGCTTTAGCAACTTCAATACCTCTCTCGGAGATCTTGTGCCCCAAGACAATGCCTTCATTAACCATAAAGTGACACTTTTCCCAATTGAGGACGAGACTAGTGTCTTCGCATCTATGCAAAACTCGATCAAGGTTGCTCAAACAATCATCAAAAGAGGATCCATAGACGGAGAAGTCATCCATGAATACCTCACAAATCTTTTCACAAAAATCAGAAAATATAGCCATGATGCATCTTTGAAAGGTAGCAGGTGCATTACATAAACCAAAAGGCATACGTCTATAAGCAAAATTACCAAAAGGGCAAGTAAAGGTAGTTTCAGATTGATCCTTTGCTGACACAGGTATTTGAGAGAAGCCAAAATAACCATCTAGAAAGCAAAAATGTGTGTGTTTGGATAGCTTTTCTAACATTTGATCAATAAAAGGTAACGGGTAATGATCTTTCTTAGTAGCTTTATTTAACTTACGGAAATCAATTACCATCCTATAACCTGTAATAATTCTTTAAGGGATCAATTCATCTTTATCATTAGGGACAACGGTAATACCTCCCTTTTTAGGGACACAATGGACAGGGCTTACCCATTCACTATCAGCAACGGGATAAATAATACCTGCCTCAAGGAGCTTTAGTATCTCCTTTCTTACCACTTCCTTCATCTTGGGGTTTAATCGTCTTTGAGGATCTCTAACTGGTTTGGCATCTTTCTCCACTGAAATTTTGTGTTGACATAATGTGGGACTAATGCCCTTAAGATCATCCAGAGTATATGCAATAGCAGCTCTATGCTTCTTCGGAGTTTTCAATAATCTTTCTTCTTCTTTCTCTGAAAGGTTAACACTAATAATAACATGATATATTTCTTTTTCATCGAGACAAGCATACTTAAGATTATCAGGTAAGGGTTTGAGTTCAAACACGGGATCACACTTGGGTGGAGGGGGATACCCAAGAATTTCAACGGGAAGGTTATGTTTCAGCATAGGTTCTTGTTTAAGGAACACTTCATCTATTTCTTCCCTCTCCTTCATAAACATATCATTTTCATGGTCCAGCAAATATTGTTCTAACGGATCAGTTGGAGGAACAGCAATGGAAGTAAGACCAATAATTTCATCCTTACTAGGTGGTTCCCTTTCACGAGGTTGTCTACTAAACTTAGCAAAATTGAACTCATGAGACATACCATCTATGCCAATAGTGACGACCTTCCTTTCACAATTAATCTTAGCACTAGCAGTATTCAAGAAGGGTCTACCAAAAATAATGGGACAAAAATCATCTTGTGGGGAAGCAAGAACAAGAAAATCAGCAGGGTATTTAACCTTCCCGCACAAAACTTCAACATCTCTAACAATCCCAATAGGTTTAATGGTGTCCCTATTAGCAAGCTTAATAGTAACATCAATGTCTTCTAATTCAATAGGTGCAATATCGTGCATAATTTCTTTATAAAGATCATAAGGTATCGCACTAGCACTAGCACCCATATCACATAAGCCATGATAACAATGATCTCCTATTTTAACAGAAATAACAGGCGTGCCTACAACAGGTCTACGTGTCTTAGTATCGGGTCTAGCAATATTAGCAGTCTCACCGAAGAAAGGGATAACATGCCCATCTAAGTCCTCATCCAACATATCTTTAATCATAGCAATACCAGGTTCAACATTAATTTTCTCAGGAGGTGTATAGGTCCTAATATTACTCTTACGAACAACAGTCGAAGCTTTAGCATGATCTTTTATCCTAACAGGAAAAGGTGGTTTTTCAACATAAGCAGTAGGAATAATAGGATCACTATATGTAATAGTCTTTTCTTCGACTGTAATAGGTGCAACTACTTTCACTTCAACATGTGGATTATATTTAAACCACTTATCTTTAGGGAGATCAACATGAGTAGCAAAGTTTCACAAAAAGTAGCTATTATCTCAGAGTCAAGTCCATACTTAGAGCTAAATCCACGGAAAGCATCGGTATCCATAAAAGATTTAACACAATCGAACTTAGATGTCGTACTTGACTCCTTACCATCGTCGGAACCCCAATCTTCAGAGTTGTGTTTAATTCTTTCCAATAAGTCCCATTTGAAATCAATAGTCTTCAGCATATAAGAACCAACAAAGGATGTATCGAGCAGGTTGCGATTATCAAGAGAAAGCCGAGCTTAAAAATTCTGAATAATCATTTCCCGAGAGAGCTCATGATTGGGGCATGAATACAACATTTACTTAAGCCTCCTCCAAGCTTGAGCGATGCTTTATCCTTCGCGAGGCCAGAAATTATATATGTAATTACAATCACAATGAACAAGATGCATAGGATAGAACTTCTGGTGAAATTCCAACTTCAATCACTTATAATTCCAGGATCTCGTATCATCACATAGCCTATACCATGTCATTGCATCTCCCTTCAAAGATAAAGGGAAGACCTTCCTTTTGACAACATCATCCGGAATACCTGCAAGCTTAAATAATCCACAAACTTCATCCACAAAGATAAGGTGTAAATATGGATGCAATGTTCCGTCTCCTGCAAAAGGATTAGCTGGCAGTTTTTCTATCATACCCGGAGGAATCTCAAAGTGAATATTTTCACGAAGTTCAATAGGTTGAGGAGCATCTCTTTTCTCTTCTGGTTGGGGTGAAGATACCCCAAACAAGCCCCTCAAAGGATTAGTTTGCATAGTGACAAGTAACAGAAAATTTCAGCACACTATATAAATGTTTCCTTACCAAGTTCCACTCACCAAAATCGTTACGCTCGCCGGCAACGGCGCCAGAAAAGAGTCCTGATGACCCACAAGTGTAGGGGATCTATCATAGTCCTTTCGATAAGTAAGAGTGTCGAACCAAATGAGGAGCAGAAGGAAATGATAAGCGGTTTTCAGTAAGGTTTTCTCTGCAAGCACTGAAGTAGTAGGTGATAGATAGTTTTGTGATATGATAAATAGTAACGAGCAAAAAGTAAATAAAGTAAATAAAGTGCAGAAAGGTGTCCCAATCCTTTATTTAGCAAAGGATAAGCCTGGAAAAATTCTAATAATGAAGAAGGAGCTCCCGAGGACATATTAGGAATTATCGACAAGCTAGTTTTCATCACGTTCGTAAGATTCGCGTTCGGTACTTTGATAATTTGATATGTGGGTGGACTGGTACTTGGGTACTGCCCTAACTTGGACAAGCATCCCACTTATGATTAACCCCTATTGCAAGCATCCACAACTACAAAAAGGAGTATTAAGGTAAACCTAACCACAACATTAAACATATGGGTCCATATCAACCCCTAACGAAGCAACGCATAAACTAGGGTTTAAGCTTCTGTCACTCTAGCAACCCATCATCTACTTATTACTTCCTCATGCCTTCCTCTAGGCCCAAATAATGGTGAAGTGTCATGTAGTCGACGTTCACATAACACCACTAGAGGAAAAGACAACATACATCTCATCAAAATATCGAACGAATACCAAATTCACATGACTACTAATAGCAAGACTTCACCCATGTCTTCAGGAACAAACGTAACTACTCACAAAGTATTCATATTCATAATCAGAGGGGTAATAATATGCATAAAGGATCTGAACATATGATCTTCCACCAAGTAAACCAACTAGCATCAACTACAAGGAGTAATCAACACTACTAGCAACCCACAGGTACCAATTTGTGGTTTTGGTACAAGATTGGATACAAGAGATGAACTAGGGTTTCGAGAGGAGATGGTGCTGGTGAAGATGTTGATGGAGATTGAACCCCTCCCGATGAGAGGATCGTTGGTGATGACGTTGGTGATGATTTCCCCCTCCCGGAGGGAAGTGTCCCCGACAGAACAGCTCCGCCAGAGCCCTAGATTGAGACCGCCAAGGTTCTGCCTCGTGGCGGCGGAGTTTCATCCCGTAAGCTTGCCCACAATTTTTTCCAGGGTAAAAGTGATGATATAGCAGAAGATGGACGCCGGAGGCCCACCAGGGGGCCCAGGAGATAGGAGGCCGCGCCCTACAGGGGGGCGCCCCTGTCTCCTGGATAGGGTGTGGGCCCCCTGGCCTATTTCTTTTGCTCATAAATTCTTATTAAATCCAAAAAGTTGTTTCGTGGAGTTTCAGGACTTTTGGAGTTGTGCAGAATAAGTTTCCAACGTTTGCTCCTTTTCCAGCCAGAATTCCAGCTGCCGGCATTCCCCCTCTTCATGGTAAACCTTGTAAAATAAGAGAGAATAGCCATAAGTATTGAGATATAATGTGTAATAACAGCCAATAAGGCAATAAATATTGATATAAAAGCATGATGCAAAATGGACGTATCACTAACCGATAATTGTTGAAGAAGAAAGGTGGGATGCCTACCGGGGCGTTGCTACGTCTCCAACGTATCTATAATTTTTGATTGCTCCATGCTACTTTATCTACTGTTTTGGACTATATTGGGCTTTATTTTCCACTTTTATATTATTTTTGGGACTAACCTGTTAACCGGAGGCCCAGCCCAGAATTGCTGTTTTTTGCCTATTTCAGTGTTTCGAAGAAACAGAATATCAAATGGAGTCCAAACGGAATGAAACCTTCGGGATCGTGATTTTCCAACCGAATGTGATCTAGGAGACTTGGACCCTACTCCAAGCAGTGTCTGAGGAGGTCATGAGGGTGCAGGGCGCCCCCTGGGCGCGCCCCTACCTCGTGGGCCCCCTGACGCTCCACCGACGTACTCCTTCCTCCTATATATACCTACGTATCCCCGAACGATCAGAACAGGAGCAAAAAACCTAATTCCACCGCCGTAACCCTCTGTATCCACGAGATCCCATCTTGGGGCCTGTTTCGGAGCTCCGACGGAGGGGGCATCCACCATGGAGGGCTTCTACATCATCACCATAGCCCCTCCGATGAAGCGTGAGTAGTTTACTTCAGACCTTCGGGTCCATAGCTAGTAGCTAGATGGCTTCTTCTCTCTTTTTGGATCTCAATACAATGTTCTCCCCCTCTCTCGTGGAGATCTATTCGATGTAATCTTCTTTTTGCGGTGTGTTTGTTGAGACCGATGAATTGTGGGTTTATGATCCAGTATTATCTATGGAAAATATTTGATTCTTCTCTGATTTCTTTTATGTATGATTGAGTTATCTTTGCAAGTCTCTTTGAATTATCCTTTTTGGTTTGGCCAACTAGATTGGTAGTTCTTGCAATGGGAGAAGTGCTTAGCTTTGGGTTCAATCCTGCGGTGTCCTTACTCAGTGACAGAAAGAGTTGCAAGGCACGTATTGTATTGTTGCCATCAAGGATAACAAGATGGTTTTTTATTATATTGCATGAATTTATCCCTCTACATCATGTCATCTTGCTTACGACGTTATTCTGTTTTTAACTTAATACTCTAGATGCATGCTGGATAGCGGTCGATGAGTGGAGTAATAGTAGTAGATGCAGAATCGTTTTGATCTACTTGTTTTGGACGTGATGCCTATATACATGATCATTGCCTAGATATACTCATAACTATGTTCAATTCTGTCAATTGCTCAACAGTAATTTGTTCACCCACCGTAGAATACTTATGCTCTTGAGAGAAGCCACTAGTGAAACCTATGGCCCCCGGGTCTATTCTCATCATATCAATCTCTATCACTTTATGTACTTGCTTTGTTTTACTTTGCCTTTTACTTTTTACTTTGCATCTATCTATCAAAAAATACCAAAAATATTATCTCTATCAGATCTCACTCTCGTAAGTGACCGTGAAGGGATTGACAACCCCTAAGCATTGGTTGCAAGTTGCTATCGTTTTGTGTAGGTACGAGGGACTTGTGCGTGGTCTCCTACTGGATTGATACCTTGGTTCTCAAAAACTGATGGAAATACTTACGCTACTTTGCTGCATCATCCTCTCCTCTTCGGGGAAATCCAACGCAGTGCTCAAGAGGTAGCAAGAAGAATTTCTGGCGCCGTTGCCGTGGAGGCTCACGCAAGCAAGTCAACAATACCAAGTACCCATCGCAATCCCTATCTCTCGCATTACATTATTTGCCATTCGCCACTCGTTTTCCTCTCCCCCACTTCGCCCTTGCCGTTTTATTTGCCCTCTCTTTCCCAATCTCCTCCTCTCTTTCCCGTTTGCCTTTTCCCGTTGCCTTTCTGTTTGCTTGTGTGTTGGATTACTTGTTGCCATGGCGCAATATAATACCAAATTGTGTGATTTCTCGAATACCAATAATAATGATTTGCTTAGTACTCTGATTGCTCCTCTTAATAATGATGAGTCTTGTGAAATCAATACCGCTTTGCTGAATCTTGTTATGAAAGATCAATTCGCCGGCCTTCCTAGTGAAGATGCCGCTACTCATCTAAACAATTTTGTTGATTTGTGTGATATGCAAAAGAAGAAAGATACGGATAACAATATTGTCAAATTGAAGTTATTTCCGTTTTCACTTAGAGATCGTGCTAAAGTTTGGTTTTCGTCTTTGCTTAAAAATAGTATTGATTCTTGGAACAAGTGCAAAGATGCTTTTATCTCTAAGTATTTTCCTCCCGCTAAGATTATCACTCTTAGGAACGATATCATGAATTTTAAACAACTTGATCATGAGCATGTTGTCCAATCTTGGGAAAGAATGAAATTAATGCTTCGCAGTTGCCCTACTCATGGTTTGAATTTATGGATGATCATACAAAATTTTTATGCCGGATTGAATTTTGCTTCTAGAAATCTTTTAGACTCGGCCGCGGGAGGCACTTTTATGGAAATTACGTTAGGAGATGCTACCAAATTGCTTGATAATATTATGGCTAATTATTCTCAATGGCACACCGAAAGATCTTCTAGTAAGAAAGTGCATGCTATAGAAGAAATCAATGTTTTTAGTGAAAAGTTGGATGAACTTATGAAGATGTTTGCTCCTAAAAATACTCCTGTTGATCCCAATGATATGCCTTTATCTACTTTGCTTGAGAATAATAATGAATCTATGGATGTGAATTTTGTTGGTAGGAATAGTTTTGGAAACAACGCTTATAGAGGGAATTTTAATCCTAGGCCTTATCCTCGTAATCCTTCTAATAATTATGGAAATTCCTACAACAACTCTTATGGAAATTTTAATAAGATGCCCTCTGAATTTGAGAGTAGTGTGAAAGATTTTATGAATTCACAAAAGAATTTTAATGCTTTGCTTGAAGAGAAATTGCTTAAAGTTGATGATTTGGCTAGGAACATTGATAGAATTTCTCTTGAAATTGATTCTTTAAAGCTTAGATCTATTCCTCCTAAGCATGATATCAATGAGTCTCTCAAAGCCATGAGAATTTCCATTGATGAGTGCAAGGAAAGAACCGCTAGGATGCGTGCTTCCAAAGATGCCTTTATTAAAGCGTGTTCTTCCAACCCTTATGAAAATCAAGATGAAGATCTAAAAGTTATTTATGTGTCCCCCATTAAATCTTTGTTTTGCAATATGAATCTTGATGAATCTGAATATGATCTTCCTTTACCTAGAAGGCGTTCTAAGAATTCGGAGTTTCTAGATCTTGATGATGAATTTGATGAAAATGGGATTGAAAGAAATAAAAACCGTGATGTTGCTAAACCCACTATTTTGGATCTCAAGGAATTTTATTACGAGAATTGCTCTTTGATTGGTTGTATTTCCTTGTTGTAATCCGTGCTATATTCTCCTCATGCTTATAGTCAAAATAAGGCCTTTACCGAACATATTGTTGATGCTTTGATGCAATCTTATGACTAAAAACTTGAGTTGAAAATTTCTATCCCTAGAAAACTCTATGATGAGTGGGAACCTAATATTAAAATTAAAATTAAAGATTTTGAGTTTCATGCTTTGTGTGATTTGGGTGCTAGTGTCTCTACTATTCCCAAAACTTTATGTGATTTGCTAGATTTCCGTGATTTTGATGATTGCTCTCTAAACTTGCATCTTGCGGATTCCACTATTAAAAAACCTATGGGAAGAATTAATGATGTTCTTATTGTTGCAAATAGGAATTATGTGCCCGTAGATTTTATCGTTCTTGATATAGATTGCAATCCTTCATGTCCTATTATTCTTGGTAGACCTTTCCTTAGAACGATTGGTGCAATTATTGATATGAAGGAAGGGAATATTCGATTCCAATTTCCCTTAAAGAAGGGTATGGAACACTTCCCTAGAAACAAAATAAAATTACCATATGAATCTATCATGAGAGCCACTTATGGATTGCCTACCAAAGATGGCAATACCTAGATTTATCCTTGCTTTTATGCCTAGCTAGGGGCGTTAAACGATAGAGCTTGTTGGGAGGGAAACCAATTTTATTTTGTGTTTTTTGTTTTTACTTCTGTTTAGGAATAATTAATCCATCTACCTTCTGTTTGGATGTGGTTCTATGTTTTAATTAGTGTTTGTGCCAAGTAGGACCTATAGGATAACCTACGATGATAGTTGATTTGATTCTGCTGAAAAACAGAAACTTTGCGCGCACGAATTTAGTTATGATAAATCACAGAAAAGTGATTTTGCGTTGATTCTTTTTTCTGCTGGTCAATAAAACAATTGTCCAGGACTTCCTATTTTGGTAGAAGTTTTAGAGTTCAAGAAGTTTGCATTAGTTACAGATTGCTACAGGCTGTTCTGTTTTTGACAGATTCTGTTTTTCGTGTGTTGTTTGCTTATTTTGATGAATCTATGGCTAGTAAAATAGTTTATAAACCATAGAGAAGTTGGAATACAGTAGGTTTAACACCAATATAAATAAAGAATGAGTTCATTACAGTACCTTGTGTTGGGGAACATTGCATAAAATAAAACTTTTCCTACGTTCACCAAGATCAATCTATGAGTTCATCCAGCAACGAGAGAGAGGAGTGCATCTAAATACCCTTGTCGATCGTGACCGGAAGCGTTCAAGAGAACGGGATTGAGGGAGTCGTACACATCGTGATCCAAATCACCGGAGATCCTAGTGCCGAACGGATGGCACATCCGCGTTCAACACACGTACGGTCAGCGTGACGTCTCCTCCTTCTTGATCCAGCAAGGGGGAAGGAGAGGTTGATGAAGATCCAGCAGCACGACGGCGTGGTGGTGGATGCAGCAGGGATCCGGCAGGGCTTCGCCAAGCGTCTACGGGAGGAGGAGGTGTAGCAAGGGGGAAGGGACGCGCTAGGGGCAAGGGTGCGGCTGCCCTCCCTCCCCCCTCTTTATATAGGGTCCCCACGGGGGACGCTGGCCCTAGGAGATGGGATCTCCTAGGGGGGAGCCTTGCCCCCCAAGGCAAGTGGAGGCGCCCCCTCCCCTAGGGTTCCCAACCCTAGGCGCAAGGGGGCCCAAGGGGGGGCGCACCAGCCCACTAGGGGCTGGTCCCCTCCCCACTTCAGCCCACGGGGCCCTCCGGGATAGGTGGCCCCACCCGGTGGACCCCCGGGACCCTTCCTGTGGTCCCGGTACAATACTGGTGACCCCCAAAATTCTCCCGATGGCCGAAACAGCACTTCCTATATATAATTCTTCACCTCCGGACCATTCCGAAACTCCTCGTGACGTCCGAGATCTCATCCGGGACTCCGAACAACTTTCGGTTTGCTGCATACTAATATCTCTACAACCCTAGCGTCACCGAACCTTAAGTGTGTAGACCCTACGGGTTCGGGAGATATGCAGACATGACCGAGACGCCTCTCCGGTCAATAACCAACAGCAGGTCTGGATGCCCATGTTGGCTCCCACATACTCCTCGATGATCTCATCGGATGAACCACGATATCGAGGATTCAATTAACCCCGTATTCAATTCCCTTTGTCAATCGGTACGTTACTTGCCCGAGACTCGATCGTCGGTATCCCAATACCTCGTTTAGTCTCGTTACCGGCAAGTCACTTTACTCGTACCGTAATGCATGATCCCGTGACCAGACACTTGGTCACATTGAGCTCACTATGATGATGCATTACCGAGTGGGCCCAGAGATACCTCTCCATCATACGGAGTGACAAATCCCAGTCTCGATTCGTGCCAACCCAACAGACACTTTTGGAGATACCCGTAGTGCACCTTTATAGTCACCCAGCTACGTTGCGACGTTTGGCACACCCAAAGCACTCCTACGGTATCCGGGAGTTGCACAATCTCATGGTCTAAGGAAATGATACTCGACAATTGGAAAAGCTCTAGCTAAACGAACTACATGATCTTTGAGCTATGCTTAGAATTGGGTCTTGTCCATCACATCATTCTCCTAATGATGTGATCCCGTTATCAATGACGTCCAATGCCCATAGTCAGGAAACCATGACTTTCTGTTGATCAATGAGCTAGTCAACTAGAGGCTCACTAGGGACTTGTTGTGGTCTATGTATTCACAGGTGTATTATGATTTCCGGATAACACAGTTATAGCATGAATAATAGACAATTATCATGAACAAAGAAATATAATAATAACCATTTTATTATTGCCTCTAGGGCATATTTCGAACAGTCTCCCACTTGCACTAGAGTCAATATTCTAGTTACATTGTGATGAATCGAACACCCATTGCATTCTGGTGTTGATCATGTTTTGCCCTAGGAAGAGGTTTAGTCAACGAATCTGCTACATTTAGGTCCGTATGTACTTTACAAATATCTTTGTCTCCATCTTGAACATTTTCACGTATGGAGTTGAAGCGACGCTTGATGTGCCTGGTCTTCTTGTGAAACCTGGGCTCCTTGGCAAGTGCAATAGCTCCAGTGTTGTCACAGAAGAGTGCGATTGGCCCCAACGCATTGGGTATGACTCCTAGGTCGGTGATGAACTCCTTCACCTAGATAGCTTCATGCGCTGCCTCCGAGGCTGCCATGTACTCCGTTTCACATGTAGATCCCGCCATGACGCTCTGCTTGCAACTGCACCAGCTTACTGCCCCACCATTCAAAATATACACGTATCCGGTTTGTGACTTAGAGTCATCCAGATCTGTGTCGAAGCTAGCGTCGACCTAACCCTTTACGACAAGCTCTTCGTCACCTCCATACACGAGAAACATGTCCTTAGTCCTTTTCAGGTACTTAAGGATGTTCTTGACCGCTGTCCAGTGTTCCTTGCCGGGATTACTTTGGTACCTTCCTACCAAACTTACGGCAAGGTTTATATCAGGTCTGGTACAGGTCATAGCATACATGATAGACCCTATGGCTGAGTCATAGGGGATGACACTCATCTCTTCTTTATCTTCTGCCATGGTCGGGCATTGAGCCGAGCTCAATTTCACACCTTGCAACACAGGCAAGAACCCCTTCTTGGACTGATCCATATTGAACTTCTTCAGTATCTTATCAAGGTATGTGCTTTGTGAAAGACCTATGAGGCGTCTCGATCTATCTCTATAGATTTTGATGCCTAATATGTAAGCAGCTTCTCCAAGGTCCTTCATTGAAAAACACTTATTCAAGTAGGCCTTTATGCTGTCCAAAAGTTCTATATCATTTCCCATCAAAAGTATGTCATCCACATATAATATGAGAAATGCTACAGAGCTCCCACTCACTTTCTTGTAAAAGCAGGCTTCTCCATAAGTCTGCATAAACCCAAACGCTTTAATCATCTCATTAAAACGAATGTTCCAACTCCGAGAAGCTTGCACCAGCCCATAAATGGATCGCTGGAGCTTGCATACCTTGTTAGCATTCTTAGGGTCGACAAAACCTTCCGGCTGCATCATATACAGTTCTTCCTTAAGTTGACCGTTAAGGAATGCCGTTTTGAAGTCCATTTGCCATATCTCATAATCATAGTATGCGGCAATTGCTAACATGATTCAGACGGACTTCAGCTTCGCTACGGGAGAGAATGTCTCATCGTAGTCAATCCCTTGAACTTGTCGATAAACCTTAGCGACAAGTCGAGCTTTATATATGGTGACATTTCCATCTGCGTCCGTCTTCTTCTTAAAGATCCATTTGTTTTCTATCGCTCGCCGATCATCGGGCAAGTCTGTCAAAGTCCATACTTTGTTTTCATACATGGATCCTATCTCGGATTGCATGGCTTCAAGCCATTTGTTGGAATCTGGGCCCGCCATCGCTTCTTCATTGTTCGAAGGTTCACCGTTGTCCAACAACATGATTTCCAAGACAGGATTGTCGTACCACTCTGGTGCGAAACGTGTCCTTGTGGACCTTCGAAGTTCAGTAGGAGCTTGATCTGAAGTATCTTGATCATCATCATTAACTTCCTCTCTTGTCGGTGCTAGCACCACAGGAACATTTTCCCGAGTTGCGCTACTCACCGTTTCAAGAGGTAGTACTTCATCAACCTCTACTTTCCCCCCACATAATTCTTTCGAGAGAAACTCTTTCTCCAGAAAGGACCCGTTCTTGGCAACAAAGATCTTGCCTTCAGATCTTAAGTAGAAAGTATACCCTATGGTTTCCTTAGGGTATTCTATGAATACGCATTTTTCCGACTTGGCTTCGAGCTTCTCAGGTTGAAGTTTCTTGACATAAGCATCACATCTCCAAAATTTTAGAAACGACAGCTTAGGTTTCTTCCCAAACCATAATTCATACGGTGTCGTCTCAACGGATTTAGACGGTGCCCTATTTAAAGTGAATGTAGCTGTCTCTAGAGCGTATCCCCAAAATGATAGCGGTAAATCAGTAAGTGACATCATAGATTGCACCATATCCAATAGAGTGCGATTACGACGTTCAGACACACCATTTCGCTGAGGTGTTCCAGGCAGCGTGAGTTGTGAAACGATTCCACATTTTCTTAAGTGCGTACCAAATTCGTGACTTAAATATTCTCCCTGACGATCTGATCGTAGGAACTTTATCTTTCGGTCACGTTGATTCTCTACCTTATTCTGAAATTCCTTGAACTTTTTAAAGGTCTCAGACTTGTGTTTCATCAAGTAGACATACCCATATCACTCAAGTCATCAGTGAGAGTGATAACATAACGATATCCTCCGCGAGCCTCAACGCTCATTGAACCGCACACATCAGTATGTATGATTTCCAATAAGTTGGTTGCTTGCTCCATTGTTCCGGAGAACGCAGTCTTGGTCATCTTGCCCATGAGGCATGGCTCGCATGTGTCAAACGATTCATAATCTATAGACTCTAAAAGTCCATCAGCATGGAGCTTCTTCATGTGCTTGACACCAATGTGACCAAGGCGGCAGTGCCACAAGTATGTGGGACTATCGTTATCAACTTTACATCTTTTGGTATTCACACTATGAATATGTGTAACATTACGCTTGAGATTCATTAAGAATAAACCATTCACCAGCGGGGCATGACCATAAAACATATCACTCATATAAATAGAACAACCATTATTCTCGGATTTAAATGAGTAGCCATCTCGAATTAAACAAGATCCTGATACAATGTTCATGCTCAAAGCTGGTACTAAATAACAATTATTGAGGTTCAAAACTAATCCCGTAGGTAAATGTAGAGGTAGCGTGCCGAGGGTGATCACATCGACCTTGGAACAATTCCCGACGCGCATCGTCACCTCGTCCTTCGCCAGTCTCCACTTATTCCGCAGCTCCTGCTTTGAGTTACAAATATGAGCAACCGCACCGGTATCAAATACCCAGGAGCTACTACGAGCACTGGTAAGGTACACATCAATTACATGTATATCACATATACCTTTGGTTTTGCCGGCCTTCTTGTCCGCTAAGTACTTGGGGCAGTTCCGCTTCCAGTGACCACTTCCCTTGCAATAAAAGCACTCAGTCTCAGGCTTGGGTCCATTGCTTGACTTCTTCCTGGCAACTGGTTTACCAGGCGCGGCAACTTCCTTGCCGTCCTTCTTGAAGTTCTTCTTTCCCTTGCCTTTCTTGAACTTAGTGGTTTTATTCACCATCAACACTTGATGTTCCTTTTTGATCTCTACCTCTGCTGATTTTAGCATTGAATATACCTTAGGAATGGTCTTTTCCATCCCCTGCATATTGAAGTTCATCACAAAGCTCTTGTAGCTTGGTGGGAGCGACTGGAGGATTCTGTCAATGACCGTGTCATCCGGGAGATTAACTCCCAGCTGAGTCAAGCGGTTGTGCACCCAGACATCTTGAGTATGTGCTCACTAACAGAACTGTTTTCCTCCATCTTACAGCTGAAGAACTTGTTGGAGACTTCATATCTCTCGACCCGGGCATGAGCTTGGAAAACCATTTTCAGCTCCTCGAACATCTCATATGCTCCGTGTTGCTCAAAACACTTTTGGAGCCCCGGCTCTAAGCTGTAAAGCATGCTGCACTAAACGGGGGAGTAATCATCAGCACGAGACTGCCAAGCGTTCATAACGTCTTGGTTCTCTGGGATTGGTGATTCACCTAGCGATGCTTCTAGGACATAATCTTTCTTGGCTGCTATGAGGATGATCCTCAGGTTTCGGACCCAGTCCGTATAGTTGCTTCCATCGTCTTTCAGCTTGGTTTTCTCTAGGAACGCGTTGAAGTTCAGTTGGACATGAGCGTTGGCCATTTGATCTACAAGACATATTGTAAAGATTTTAGACTAAGTTCATGATAATTAAGTTCATCTTAATCAAATTATTTAATGAACTCCCACTTAGACAGACATCCCTCTAGTCATCTAAGTGAAACATGATCCGAGTCAACTAGGCCGTGTCTGATCATCACGTGAGACGAACTAGTTAACATCGGTGAACATCTTCATGTTGATCGTATCTTCTATACGACTCATGCTCGACCTTTCGGTCTTCCGTGTTCCGAGGCCATGTCTGTACATGCTAGGCTCATCAAGTCAACCTAAGTGTATTGCGTGTGTAAATCTGGCTTACACCCGTTGTATTCGAACGTTAGGATCTATCACACCCGATCATCATGTGGTGCTTCGAAACGACGAACCTTCAACGGTGCACAGTTAGGGGGAACACTTTTCTTGAAATTAGTATGATGGATCATCTTACTTACTACCGTCGTTCTAAGTAAACAAGATGAAAAACATGATAAACATCACATCCAATCATAATAGTGACATGATATGTCCAATATCATATAGCTCCTTTGATCTCCATCTTCGGGGCTCCATGATCATCTTTGTCACCGGCATGACACCATGATCTCCATCATCATGATCTCCATCATCGTGTCTTCATGAAGTTGTCACGCCAACGACTACTTCTACTTCTATGGCTAATGCGTTTAGCAATAAAATAAAGTAATTTACATGGCGTTCTTCAATGACACGCAGGTCATACAAAAATAAAGACAACTCCTATGGCTCCTGCCGGTTGTCATACTCAATGACATGCAAGTCGTGATTCCTATTACAAGAACATGATCTCATACATCACATATATATCATTCATCATTCATCACAACTTTGGCCATATCACATCACAAGACACTTGCTCCAAAAACAAGTTAGACGTCCTCTAATTGTTGTTGCAAGTTTTTACGTGGCTTCTATTGGTGATCTAGCAAGAACGTTTTCTTACCTACGTTAAAGCCACAACGTGATTTGCCAACTTCTATTTACCCTTCATAAGGACCCTTTTCATCGAATCCGCTCCAACTAAAGTGGGAGAGACAGACACTCGCTAGCCACCTTATGCAACTAGTGCATGTCAGTCGGTGGGACCTGTCTCACGTAAGCGTACGTGTAAGGTTGGTCCGGGCCGCTTCATCCCACAATACCGCTAAAGCAAAATAAGACTAGTAGTGGCAAGAAAGTTGACAACATCTACGCCCACAACAAATTGTGTTCTACTCGTGCAAAGAGAACTACGCATAGACCTGGCTCATGATGCCACTGTTGGGGAACGTTGCATAAAATAAAAAATTTCCTATGTTCACCAAGATCAATCTATGAGTTCATCCAGCAATGAGAGAGAGGAGTGCATCTACATACCCTTGTATATCGCGAGCCGAAGCGTTCAAGAGAACGGGGTTGAGGGAGTCGTACACGTCGTGATCCAAATCACCGGAGATCCTAGCGCCGTACGGACGGCACCTCCGCGCTCAACACACGTACGGTCAGCGTGATGTCTCCTCCTTCTTGATCCAGCAAGGGGGAAGGAGAGGTTGATGAAGATCCAGCAGCACGACGGCGTGGTGGTGGATGCAGCTGGCATCCGGCAGGGCTTCGCCAAGCGTCTGCGGGAGGAGGAGGTGTAACAAGGGGGAAGGGAGGCGCCAGGGGCAAGGGTGCGGCTGCCCTCCCTCCCCCCTCTTTATATAGGGTCCCCAGGGGGGGCACCGGCCCTAGGAGATGGGATCTCCTAGGGGGGCGGCGGCCAAGGGGGGAGCCTTGCCCCCCAAGGCAAGTGGAGGCGCCCCCTCCCCTAGGGTTCCCAACCCTAGGCGCAGGGGGCCAAGAGGGGGGGCGCACCAGCCCACCAGGGGCTGGTCCCCACCCCACTTCAGCCCACGGGGCCCTCCGGATAGGTGGCCCCACCCGGTGGACCCCCGGGACCCTTCCGGTGGTCCCGGTACAATACCGGTGACCCCCGAAATTCTCCCGATGGCTGAAAAAGCACTTCCTATATATAATTCTTCACCTCCGGACCATTCGGGAACTCCTCGTGACGTTCGGGATCTCATCCGGGACTCTGAACAACTTTCGGTTTGCTGCATACTAATATCTCTACAACCCTAGCGTCACCGAACCTTAAGTGTGTAGACCCTACGGGTTCGGGAGATATGCAGACATGACCAAGACGCCTCTCCGGTCAATAACCAACAGCGGGATCTGGATACCCATGTTGGCTCCCACATACTCCTCGATGATCTCATCGGATGAACCACGATGTCGAGGATTCAATTAACCCCGTATTCAATTCCCTTTGTCAATCGGTACGTTACTTGCCCGAGACTCGATCGTCGATATCCCAATACCTTGTTTAGTCTCGTTACCGGCAATTCACTTTACTCGTACCGTAATGGATGATCCCGTGACCATACACTTGGTCACATTGAGCTCATTATGATGATGCATTACCAAGTGGGCCCAGAGATACGTCTCCATCATACGGAGTGACAAATCCCAGTCTCGATTCGTGCCAACCCAACAGACACTTTCGGAGATACCCGTAGTGCACCTTTATAGTCACCCAGTTACGTTGTGACGTTTGGCACACCCAAAGCAC
Organism: Triticum dicoccoides; assembly: GCF_002162155.2. NCBI lineage: Eukaryota > Viridiplantae > Streptophyta > Magnoliopsida > Poales > Poaceae > Triticum > Triticum dicoccoides. The sequence goes on from NC_041386.1 coordinate 721,287,212, forward strand.
TCCTACGGTATCCGGGAGTTGCACAATCTCATGGTCTAAGGAAATGATACTCGACAATTGGAAAAGCTCTAGCTAAACGAACTACACGATCTTTGAGATATGCTTAGAATTGGGTCTTGTCCATCACATCATTCTCCTAATGATGTGATCCCGTTATCAATGACATCCAATGCCCATAGTCAGGAAACCATGACTATTTGTTGATCAACGAGCTAGTCAACTAGAGGCTCACTAGGGACTTGTTGTGGTCTATGTATTCACACGTGTATTATGATTTCCGGATAACACAGTTATAGCATGAATAATAGACAATTATCAAGAACACAGAAATATAATAGTAACCATTTTATTATTGCCTCTAGGGCATATTTCTAACACCTTGAAGTAGTCCTTTGTTTTCTTTCTCTAACGGAGCTCACGAGATTTCTGTTGAGTTTTGTGTTGTGAAGTTTTCAAGTTTTGGGTGAATTCTTTTGGTGGATTATGGAACAAGGAGTGGCAAGAGCCTAAGCTTGGGGATGCCTATGGCACCCCCAAGATAATCCAAGGACACCAAAAAGTCAAAGCTTGGGGATGCCCCGGAAGGCATCCCCTCATTCGTCCACTTCCATCGGTAATTTACTTGGAGCTATATTTTTATACACCAACATGATATGTGTTTTGCTTGGAGCGTCTTGTATTATTTGTGTCTTTGCTTGTTAGTTTACCACAATCATCCTTGCTATACACACCTTTTGAGAGAGCCATACATGAATTGGAATTTGTTAGAATACTCTATGTGCTTCACTTATATCTTTTGAGCTTGATAGTTTTGCTCATAGTGCTTCACTTATATCTTTTAGAGCACGGTGGTGGATTTGTTTTAAAGAAACTATTGATCTCTCATGCTTCACTTAGGTTATTTTTGAGAGTCGTTAATAGCGTGGTAATTTGCTTAATGTTAATATACTTAGTGTTCAAGACATGTGAAACTTTCTTTTGAGTAAATTGAATACTAAGATAAGTTTGATGCTTGATAATTGTTTTGAGATATGGAGGTAATAATAATATCAAAGTCGTGCTAGTTGATAATTGTGAATTTGAGAAATACTTGTGTTGAAGTTTGCGAGTCCCGTAGCATGCACGTATGGGTAAACTTGTGTAACAAATTTGAAACATGAAGTGTACCTGGCTTGTGCATCCTTATGAGTGGCGGTCGGGGACGAGCGATGGTCTTTTCCTCCAATCTATCCCCCTAGGAGCATGTGCGTAGTACTTGAATTTTTTGATGGCTTCTAAATTTTTGCAATAAGTATATGAGTTCTTTTGACTAATGTTGAGTCCATGGATTATACGCACTCTCACCTTTCCGCCTTTTCTTGCCTCTTCGGTACCGTGCATTGCCCTTTCTCACCTTGAGAATTGGTGCAAACTTCGCCGGTGCATCCAAAGCCCGTGATATGATTCGCTCTATCACACATAAACCTCCTTATATCTTCCTCAAAACAGCCACCATACCTACCTATCATGGCATTCCATAGCCATTCCGAGATATATTGCCATGCAACTTCCACCATCATCATCATGACATACATTACTTTTATCATATTGCCATTGCATGATCATGTAGTTGACATCGTATTTGTGGCAAAGCCACCATGCATTATTTTCCATACGTGTCACTCTTGATTCATTGCACCATCCTGGTACACCGTCGGAGGCATTCATATAGAGTCATCCTTTGTTCTAAGTATCGAGTTGTGATTGTTGAGTTGTAAGAGAAATAAAAGTGTGATGATCATCATTACTAGAGCATTGTCCCAAGTGAGGAAAGGATGATGGAGACTATGATTCCCCATAAGTCGGGATGAGACTCCGGACAAATTTTT
>NC_041386.1:721306647-721310401 GCF_002162155.2 Triticum dicoccoides
AAAGACAACTCCTATGGCTCCTGCCGGTTGTCATACTCAATGACATGCAAGTCGTGATTCCTATTACAAGAACATGATCTCATACATCACATATATATCATTCATCATTCATCACAACTTTGGCCATATCACATCACAAGACACTTGCTCCAAAAACAAGTTAGACGTCCTCTAATTGTTGTTGCAAGTTTTTACGTGGCTTCTATTGGTGATCTAGCAAGAACGTTTTCTTACCTACGTTAAAGCCACAACGTGATTTGCCAACTTCTATTTACCCTTCATAAGGACCCTTTTCATCGAATCCGCTCCAACTAAAGTGGGAGAGACAGACACTCGCTAGCCACCTTATGCAACTAGTGCATGTCAGTCGGTGGGACCTGTCTCACGTAAGCGTACGTGTAAGGTCGGTCCGGGCCGCTTCATCCCACAATACCGCTAAAGCAAAATAAGACTAGTAGTGGCAAGAAAGTTGACAACATCTACGCCCACAACAAATTGTGTTCTACTCGTGCAAAGAGAACTACGCATAGACCTGGCTCATGATGCCACTGTTGGGGAACGTTGCATAAAATAAAAATTTTCCTATGTTCACCAAGATCAATCTATGAGTTCATCCAGCAATGAGAGAGAGGAGTGCATCTACATACCCTTGTATATCGCGAGCCGAAGCGTTCAAGAGAACGGGGTTGAGGGAGTCGTACACGTCGTGATCCAAATCACCGGAGATCCTAGCGCCGTACGGACGGCACCTCCGTGCTCAACACACGTACGGTCAACGTGATGTCTCCTCCTTCTTGATCCAGCAAGGGGGAAGGAGAGGTTGATGAAGATCCAGCAGCACGACGGCGTGGTGGTGGATGCAGCTGGCATCCGGCAGGGCTTCGCCAAGCGTCTGTGGGAGGAGGAGGTGTAACAAGGGGGAAGGGAGGCGCCAGGGGCAAGGGTGCGGCTGCCCTCCCTCCCCCCTCTTTATATAGGGTCCCCAGGGGGGGCACCGGCCCTAGGAGATGGGATCTCCTAGGGGGGCGGCGGCCAAGGGGGGAGCCTTGCCCCCCAAGGCAAGTGGAGGCGCCCCCTCCCCTAGGGTTCCCAACCCTAGGCGCAGGGGGGCCAAGAGGGGGGGCGCACCAGCCCACCAGGGGCTGGTCCCCACCCCACTTCAGCCCACGGGGCCCTCCGGATAGGTGGCCCCACCCGGTGGACCCCCGGGACCCTTCCGGTGGTCCCGGTACAATACCGGTGACCCCCGAAATTCTCCCGATGGCTGAAAAAGCACTTCCTATATATAATTCTTCACCTCCGGACCATTCGGGAACTCCTCGTGACGTTCGGGATCTCATCCGGGACTCTGAACAACTTTCGGTTTGCTGCATACTAATATCTCTACAACCCTAGCGTCACCGAACCTTAAGTGTGTAGACCCTACGGGTTCGGGAGATATGCAGACATGACCGAGACGCCTCTCCGGTCAATAACCAACAGCGGGATCTGGATACCCATGTTGGCTCCCACATACTCCTCGATGATCTCATCGGATGAACCACGATGTCGAGGATTCAATTAACCCCGTATTCAATTCCCTTTGTCAATCGGTACGTTACTTGCCCGAGACTCGATCGTCGATATCCCAATACCTTGTTTAGTCTCGTTACCGGCAATTCACTTTACTCGTACCGTAATGGATGATCCCGTGACCAGACACTTGGTCACATTGAGCTCATTATGATGATACATTACCAAGTGGGCCCAGAGATACGTCTCCATCATACGGAGTGACAAATCCCAGTCTCGATTCGTGCCAACCCAACAGACACTTTCGGAGATACCCGTAGTGCACCTTTATAGTCACCCAGTTACGTTGTGACGTTTGGCACACCCAAAGCACTCCTACGGTATCCGGGAGTTGCACAATCTCATGGTCTAAGGAAATGATACTCGACAATTGGAAAAGCTCTAGCTAAACGAACTACACGATCTTTGAGATATGCTTAGAATTGGGTCTTGTCCATCACATCATTCTCCTAATGATGTGATCCCGTTATCAATGACATCCAATGCCCATAGTCAGGAAACCATGACTATTTGTTGATCAACGAGCTAGTCAACTAGAGGCTCACTAGGGACTTGTTGTGGTCTATGTATTCACATGTGTATTATGATTTCCGGATAACACAGTTATAGCATGAATAATAGACAATTATCAAGAACACAGAAATATAATAGTAACCATTTTATTATTGCCTCTAGGGCATATTTCTAACACCTTGAAGTAGTCCTTTGTTTTCTTTCTCTAACGGAGCTCACGAGATTTCTGTTGAGTTTTGTGTTATGAAGTTTTCAAGTTTTGGGTGAATTCTTTTGGTGGATTATGGAACAAGGAGTGGCAAGAGCCTAAGCTTGGGGATGCCTATGGCACCCCCAAGATAATCCAAGGACACCAAAAAGTCAAAGCTTGGGGATGCCCCGGAAGGCATCCCCTCATTCGTCCACTTCCATCGGTAATTTACTTGGAGCTATATTTTTATGCACCAACATGATATGTGTTTTGCTTGGAGCGTCTTGTATTATTTGTGTCTTTGCTTGTTAGTTTACCACAATCATCCTTGCTGTACACACCTTTTGAGAGAGCCATACATGAATTGGAATTTGTTAGAATACTCTATGTGCTTCACTTATATCTTTTGAGCTTGATAGTTTTGCTCATAGTGCTTCACTTATATCTTTTAGAGCACGGTGGTGGATTTGTTTTAAAGAAACTATTGATCTCTCATGCTTCACTTAGGTTATTTTTGAGAGTCGTTAATAGCGTGGTAATTTGCTTAATGTTAATATACTTAGTGTTCAAGACATGTGAAACTTTCTTTTGAGTAAATTGAATACTAAGATAAGTTTGATGCTTGATAATTGTTTTGAGATATGGAGGTAATAATAATATCAAAGTCGTGCTAGTTGATAATTGTGAATTTGAGAAATACTTGTGTTGAAGTTTGCGAGTCCCGTAGCATGCACGTATGGGTAAACTTGTGTAACAAATTTGAAACATGAAGTGTACCTGGCTTGTGCATCCTTATGAGTGGCGGTCGGGGACGAGCGATGGTCTTTTCCTACCAATCTATCCCCCTAGGAGCATGTGCGTAGTACTTGAATTTTTTGATGGCTTCTAAATTTTTGCAATAAGTATATGAGTTCTTTTGACTAATGTTGAGTCCATGGATTATACGCACTCTCACCTTTCTGCCTTTGCTTGCCTCTTCGGTACCGTGCATTGCCCTTTCTCACCTTGAGAATTGGTGCAAACTTCGCCGGTGCATCCAAAGCCCGTGATATGATTCGCTCTATCACACATAAACCTCCTTATATCTTCCTCAAAACAGCCACCATACCTACCTATCATGGCATTCCATAGCCATTCCGAGATATATTGCCATGCAACTTCCACCATCATCATCATGACATACATTACTTTTATCATATTGCCATTGCATGATCATGTAGTTGACATCGTATTTGTGGCAAAGCCACCATGCATTATTTTCCATACGTGTCACTCTTGATTCATTGCACCATCCTGGTACACCGTCGGAGGCATTCATATAGAGTCATCCTTTGTTCTAAGTATCGAGTTGTGATTGTTGAGTTGTAAGAGAAATAAAAGTGTGATGATCATCATTACTAGAGCATTGTCCCAAGTGAGGAAAGGATGATGGAGACTATGATTCCCCATAAGTCGGGATGAGACTCCGGACAAATTTTT
>NC_041386.1:721310411-721311464 GCF_002162155.2 Triticum dicoccoides
AAAAAAAGAGGCCATAAAAAAGAGAAGAGAAAAGGCCCAAACAAATAAAAAAAGAGAAAAGAGAGAAAAAGAGAGAAGGGACAATGCTACTATCCTTTTACCACACTTGTGCTTCAAAGTAGCACCTTGTTCTTCATGTAGTGAGTCTCATATGTTGTGCTTCAAAATAGCACCAAGATCTTCATGATAGTGAGTCTCATAAGTTATCTTTTTATACTAGTGGGAATTTTTCATTATAGAACTTGGCTTGTATATTCCAATGATGGGCTTCCTCAAAATGCCCTAGGTCTTCGTGAGCAAGCGAGTTGGATGCACACCCACTAGTTTTGTTTTGTTGAGCATTCATAGCTCTGGTGCATCCATTGCATGGCAATCCCTACTCCTCATTTTGACATCAATTGATGGGCATCTCCATAGCCCGTTGATTAGCCTCGTCAATGTGAGACCTTCTCCTTTTTTGTCTTCTCCACACAATCCCCATCATCATATTCTATTCCACCCATAGTGCTATATCCATGGCTCGCGCTCATGTATTGCGTGAAAGTTGAAGAAATTTGAGATTATTTGAGTATGAAACAATTGCTTGGCTTGTCACCGGGGGTATAGAAGTTGGGAACATCTTTGTGTGACGAAAATGAAGCATAGCCTAACCATATGGTTTTGTAGGGATGAACTTTCTTTTGCCATGTTATTTTGAGAAGACATGATTGCTTTGATTAGTATGCTTGAAGTATTATTATTTTTGTGTAAATATGAACTTTTGTCTTGAATCTTTTGGATCTGAATATTCCTATCACAATTAAGAAGATTTATATTGAAATTATGCCAAAGTATCACTCCGCATCAAAAATTCTTTTTTATCATTTACCCACTTGAGGACGAGCAGGAATTAAGCTTGGGATGCCTGATACGTCTCCAACGTATCTATAATTTTTGATTGCTCCATGCTACTTTATCTACTGTTTTGGACTATATAGGGCTTTATTTTCCACTTTTATATTACTTTTGGGACTAACCTATTAACCGGAGGCCCAGCCCAGAATTGCTGTTTTT
>NC_041386.1:721311521-721340418 GCF_002162155.2 Triticum dicoccoides
TTTTTGCCTATTTCAGTGTTTCGAAGAAACAGAATATCAAACGGAGTCCAAACGGAATGAAACCTTCGGGATCGTGATTTTCCAACCGAATGTGATCCAGGAGACTTGGACCCTACTCCAAGCAGTGCCCGTGGAGGTCACGAGGGTGGAGGCCCCCCTGGGCACGCCCCCCTACCTCGTGGGCCCCCTGACGCTCCACCGACATACTCCTTCCTCCTATATATACCTACGTATCGCCGAACGATCAGAACAGGAGCCAAAAACCTAATTCCACCGCCGTAACCTTCTGTATCCATGAGATCCCATCTTGGGGCATGTTTCGGAGCTCCGCCGGAGGGGGCATCCACCATGGAGGGCTTCTACATCATCACCATAGCCCCTCCGATGAAGTGTGATTAGTTTACTTCAGACCTTCGGGTCCATAGCTAGTAGCTAGATGGCTTCTTCTCTCTTTTTCGATCTCAATACAATGTTCTCCCCATCTCTCGTGGAGATCTATTCAACGTAATCTTCTTTTTGTGGTGTGTTTATTGAGACCGATGAATTGTGGGTTTATGATCCAGTATTATCTATGGAAAATATTTGATTCTTCTCTGAATCCTTTTATGTATGATTGAGTTATCTTTGCAAGTCTCTTCGAATTATCCTTTTTGGTTTGGCCAACTAGATTGGTAGTTCTTGCAATGGGAGAAGTGCTTAGCTTTGGGTTCAATCTTGCGGTGTCCATACTCAGTGACAGAAAGAGTTGCAAGGCACGTATTGTATTGTTGCCATCGAGGATAACAAGATGGGGTTTTTATCATATTGCATGAATTTATCCCTCTACATCATGTCATCTTGCTTATGACGTTACTCTGTTTTTAACTTAATACTCTAGATGCATGCTGGATAGCGATCGATGAGTGGAGTAATAGTAGTAGATGCAGAATCGTTTCGATCTACTAGTTTTGGACGTGATGCCTATATACATGATCATTGCCTAGATATACTCATAACTATGCTCAATTCTGTCAATTGCTCAACAGTAATTTGTTCACCCACCGTAGAATACTTATGCTCTTGAGAGAAGCACTAGTGAAACCTATGGCCCCTGGGTCTATTCTCATCATATCAATCTCTATAACTTTATTTACTTGCTTTGTTTTACTTTGCCTTTTACTTTTTACTTTGCATCTATCTATCAAAAAATACCAAAAATATTATCTCTATCAGATCTCACTTCGTAAGTGACCGTGAAGGGATTGACAACCCCTAAGCGTTGGTTGCGAGTTGCTATCGTTTTGTGTAGGTACGAGGGACTTGTGCGTGGTCTCCTACTAGATTGATACCTTGGTTCTCAAAAACTGGGGGAAATACTTACGCTACTTTGCTGCATCATCGTCTCCTCTTCGGGGAAATCCAACGCAGTGCTCAAGAGGTAGCAGGCATCCCCAAGCTTGGATGCTTGAGACTTCTTGAAATATTATCTTGGGGTGCCTTGGGAATCCCCAAGCTTGAGCTTTTGTGTCTCCTTAATTCCTTTTATATCTCGGTTTCCTAAATCTCGAAAGCTTCATCCACACCAAACTCAACAAGAACTCGTGAGATAAGTTAGTATAAACCAATGCAAAAACCTTATCATTTTCTACTGTAACAAATCACAAAAATTATTATTCAACATTGCATACTAAATGTCTCTGCATATTTAATACTCCTATCCTCAAATAGAATCATTAAACAAGCAGACATATGCAAACATAACAGCAATCTGCCAAAACACTACAGTCTGTAAAGAATGCAAGATTCGTCATACTTCCCTAACTCCAAAAATTATGAAAGCCTACCACATTGTAGAAGATTTATCAGAACTCAATACGCAAAAACTTTCAACATTACACTACTAGGGAAAAGCCTAGCAGCAGCGCGGGTTTTGGGCCTATTAGTAGCGCGGGGGCCGGCGCTACTAATAAGGCGCTACAGCTAACTTATAGCAGTAGCGCGGGTGCCACCCGCGCTACAGCTAACGTATAGCAGTAGCGTGGGTAAAAACCCGCGCTACTACTAATCTGTAATCTCTGATTTTTTTTATGAATTTTTTTGATTTTTTTTTGATTTTTTTCAAAATTCTGAATTATTTTAACCTCAAATCTCTGATCACCCCTCATCGCTGCTCAATTTAATCTCTAATCACATTCTAGAAGATTTATGAGAACTCAATACGCAAAAGGTTTCAACATTACACTACTAGGGAAAAGCCTAGCAGCAGCGCGGGTTTTGGGCGTATTAGTAGCGCGGGGGCCGGCGCTACTAATGAGGCGCTATAGCTAACTTATAGCAGTAGCGCGGGTGCCACCCGCGCTACAGCTAACGTATAGCAGTAGCGTGGGTAAAAACCCGCGCTACTACTAATCTGTAATCTCTGATTTTTTTTATGAAATTTTTTGATTTTTTTTGATTTTTTTCAAAATTCTGAATTATTTTAACCTCAAATCTCTGATCACCCCTCATCGCTGCTCAATTTAATCTCTAATCACCCCTCATCATTCCAAATCATCTAACTTCCCGGACGGTCACCCATCCTCTCACTACTCCAGCCTGAGCATGCTTAACTTCCGGGTTCTATTCTCCCTGTTTCCAAGTCTGCACTTGTTGTTTTCCTGACAATAGTAAGATGTCAATCCTATTAACCTCAGGAATTTAGCTTGAGCATGTAGTCACACATTTCACTGTTTGAGTTTGAAACTATTGTTCTAAAAAATTAGTAACACTAATATTTCTTGAATAATTAGCTTGACCACATTTGACCATAGTTTGACCAGATTTGACCACAGTTTGACCAGATTTGACCAAAATTCAAAAAAACTAAAATAATTATTTAGTAACACTAATATTCTTGAATAATTAGTTTGACCATAGTTTGACCAGACTTAACAAAAATTAAAAAAACTGAAATTAGATGAATTTTTTTGCCTCCAGATCTTAAAAGCCCCGTAACATTTTTTCTGTTAGGTTTTTGAGGATTTTGAAAATGTTTAATGGGGTTCCCCCTATTAAATTCGGATTTAACTTTTTGAGTAGATGATTTTTCATATAAAAAACTTTTTCATCCGAGTTAGTATGCAAAAGTTATGCCCATTTTTACAAATTCTCGAGAGATTTTGCAAATAAAGTCGAAAGTCATATTTGCAAATTTTCCCAACAACTAGACCACACATCACATGGGAAACTTATTTTCTTTTATTTTTTTGACATTTTCATCATTTTATTTTATTTTTCTAAAACTGAAAAGGCGATCCACAAGGGGGGGTAGAGTTTGAAAATGGGACCTTTAGTAGTAGCGCGGGTTTTTAACCCTTGCTACTGCTATGGCACCACTTAGTAGTAGCGAGGGCTAAAAACCAGTGCTACTGCTATCTCCCTTAGTAGTAGCGAGGGTTAAAAACCCGCGCTACTACTATGGCATGTCCCGGGGGGCACGGTAGAGACCGCTTAGTAGTAGCCTGGGTTATAAACCCGCGCTACTGCTATCAACTTAGTAGTAGCGAGGTTTAAAAACCTGCGCTACTAGTAAGTAGCAGTAGCGAGGGTTTTTAACCCTCGCTGCTGCTAAGATTCTGTGTATAGGCTTTTCCCTAGTAGTGTTATATCATTTTCTGACTTTTCTAGGGAATTTTTGGAACAGCGGTAAACTTTCTGATTTGAAACAGCAACATGTATACTTGCAAAATAAGCATGGTAAAGGCTATCCTTAAAATATAGATGCAAAAAATTATTCTAAATAATAGAAAGCAAATACTAACAAAAGAAAATGACGCTCCAAGCAAAACACATATCATGTGGTGAATAAAAATGTAGCCTCAAGTAAAGTTACCAATGAACGAAGACGAAAGAGGGGATGCCATCCGGGGCATCCCCAAGCTTAGTTGCTTGGTTGTCCTTGAATATTACCTTGGGGTGCCTTTGGTCATCCCCAAGCTTAGGCTCTTGCCACTCCTTATTCCATAGTCCATCGAAACTTCACCCAAAACTTGAAAACTTCACAACACAAAACTCAACAGAAAACTCGTAAGCTCCGTTAGTATAAGAAAATAAATCACCACTTAGGTACTGTTGTGAACTCATTATAAATTCATATTGGTGTAATATCTACTGTATTCCAACTTCTCTATGGTTCATACCCTCCGATACTACTCATAGATTCATCAAAATAAGCAAACAACACATAGAAAACAGAATCTGTCAAAAACAGAACAGTCTGTAGTAATCTGTAACTCTAGAATACTGCTGTAACTCCTAAAATTCTACCAAATTAGGAAAACCTGAGAAATTTGCATACCAATACATAGCAAGAGGAATCAGATCAAAATCACGTTTCTGTGAATTACCAAAACTACTTTACTGGGTGCAAAAGTTTCTGATTTTCAGCAGAATCAACACAACTATCACCGTAAGCTATCCTAAAAGTCTTACTTGGCACTTTATTGAAACAAAAGCTATAAACCATTATTAATACAGTAGCATAATCATGTTAACACACAAAAACAGTAAAGGTAAATATTGGGTTGTCTCCTAACAAGCGCTTTTCTTTAATGCCTTTTAGCTAGGCATGATGATGACAATGATGTTCACATAAAAGATAAGAATTGAAACATAACGGGAGCATCATGAAGCATATGACTAGCACATTTAAGCCTAACCCACTTCCAATGCATAGGGATTTTGTAAGCAAACAACTTATGGGAACAATAATCAACTAGCATAGGAAGGCAAAATAAGCATAACTTTAAAACTTTAAGCACATAGAGAGGAAACTTGATATTATTGCAATTTCTACAAGCATATGTTCCTCGCTCATAATAATTTTCAGTAGCATCATGAATAATTTCAACAATATAACCATCACCTAAAGCATTCTTTTCATGATCTACAAGCATATAAATTTTATTAATCTCCACATAAGCAAAATTCTTCTCACGAATAGTAGTGGGAGCAAACTCAACAAAATAACTATCATGTGAGGCATAATCCAATTGAAGATTAAAATCAAGATGAAAAGTTTCATGGTTATCATTGTTCTTTATAGCATAAATGTCATCACAATAATCATCATAGATAGGAGGCATGCTTTCATCATAATAAATTTGCTCATCAAAACTTGGGGGACAAAAGATATCATCTTTATCAAACATAGCTTTCCCAAGCTTGTGGCTTTGCATATCATTAGCATCATGGATATTCAAGGAATTCATACTAACAACGTTGCAATCATGCTCATCATTCAAAGATTTAGTGCGAAACATTCTAATGCATTCTTCCTCTAGCAATTGAGCACAATTATCGGAATCCTTATTTTCATGAAAGATATTAAAAAGATGAGGCTTATTAGGCACCCTCAATTCCATTTTTAATTTTCTTTTATAAACTAAACTAGTGATAAAACAAGAAACAAAAAGATTCAATTGCAAGATCTAAAGATATACCTTCAAGCACTCACCTCCCTAGCAACGGCGTCAGAAAAGAGCTTGATGTCTACTACGCAACCTTCTCCTTGTAGGCATTGTTGGGCCTCCAAGTGCAGAGGTTTGTAGGACAGTAGCAAATTTCCCTCAAGTGGATGACCTAAGGTTTAACAAACCGTGGGAGGCGTAGGATGAAGATGGTCTCTCTCAAACAACCCTGCAACCAAATAACAAAGAGTCTCTTGTGTCCCCAACACACCCAATACAATGGTAAATTGTATAGGTGCACTAGTTCGGCGAAGAGATGGTGATACAAGTGCAATATGGATGATAGATATGAGTATTTGTAATCTAAAAATATAAAAACAGCAAGGTAATAAGTGGTAAAAGTGAGCGTAAACGGTATTGCAATGCTAGGAAACAAGGCCTAGGGTTCATACTTTCACTAGTGCAAATTCTCTCAACAATAATAACATAATTGGATCATATAACAATCCCTCAACATGCAACAAAGAGTCACTCCAAAGTCACTAATAGCGGAGAACAAACGAAGAGATTATTGTAGGGTACGAAACCACCTCAAAGTTATTCTTTCTGATCGATCTATTCAGGAGTCCGTAGTAAAATAACACGAAGCTATTTTCCGTTCGATCTATCCTAGAGTCCGTACTAGAATAAAACCTTAAGATACAAATCAACCAAAACCCTAATGTCACCTAGATACTCCAATGTCACCTCAAGTATCCGTGGGTATGATTATATGATATGCATCACACAATCTCAGATTCATCTATTCAACCAACACAAAGAACTTCAAAGAGTGCCCCAAAGTTTCTACGGGAGAGTCAAGACGAAAACGTGTGCCAACCCCTATGCATAAGTTACACAAGGTCACTGAACCCGCAAGTTGATCACCAAAACATACATCAAGTAGATCATGTGAATATTCCAGTGTCACCACAGATAAGCACATGCAAGACATACATCAAGTGTTCTCAAATCCTTAAATACTCAATCCGATAAGATAACTTCAAAGAGAAAACTCAATCCATTACAAGAGAGTAGAGGGGGAGAAACATCATGAGATCCAACTATAATAGCAAAGCTCGCGATACATCAAGATCGTACCGAATCAAGAACACGAGAGAGAGTGATCAAAGACATAGCTACTGGTACATACCCTCAGCCCCGAGGGTGAACTACTCCCTCCTCGTCATGGGGAGCGCCGGGATGATGAAGATGGCCACCGGTGATGGATTCCCCCTCCGGCAGGGTGCCGGAACGGGCTCCCGAGAGGTTTTTGATCGCTACAAAGGCTTGCGGCGGCGGAACTCCCGATCTAGGTTACGTTCTGGAAGTTTGGGTATATATAAGAGGTGTTGGCGCCGAGGACAAGTCAGGGGGGTCTCCGAGGCGGCCACGAGATAGGGGGCGCGCCCAGGGGGATAGGGCACCCCCCACCCTCGTGGGTGCCACGGGAGAAAGATGCAGGGGTGAGAAAGATGCCATTTACTAGTCGTGCTTGCCTCCGAGTCAACTGATGTTTTCTCTATGAGAATCTGGTATACTAAGTACTCCCTTCGTCCGAAAATACTTGTCATCAAAATAGATAAAAAGAGATGTATCTAGAACTAAAATATGTCTAGATACATCCCCTTTTATCCATTTTGTGACAAGTATTTCCGGCCGGAGGGGTACATGATAAGAGCAACTCCAATGCAGCGACCCAAATCGTCCGCCTGCGTCCGTTTGGGTCGGCGCGAATAAAAGTGGAGGCCCAACGCGCCGACCCAAAACCAAAACGCGTCCGCGCCGACACATTCGGCACGGACACGAAGCGGACGCGCCGCGCGTCCCATCGGTGTCTGCGGCGGCCCCACTTGGCGGCCACACAACTACCCTCCATCATCTAATTTATAACGACCACCGACACTGGGCCCTTTAGTCAGCCAGTGCAACCGTCATTTTTTAACCCACGCGTGCGAGGGGGCCGTCCTCATCCACTTTCGTCCACATCTGGCCCCCACTAGCCCCTTCTTGCTTCCTCGTCGGCGACAACCCGAAAACCTAGCCATGGGCCTTTTTGCCAGCAGCTCCAGTAGCACCAAGGTCACCCCTAGCGCATCACCCTCCCGTGCTCCCCCCTCCTCCTCCACCGCCGGCGCATGCGCTCCCAGGTCAGCAGCGTCTGCACATCCCGATGCACCAAGTGCGGTGTCACTGGAAGTACATGCAGCCGATGCCTTACCCTGACATGACGCTGCCGCACCACTGGCACCTCGATCCGCAGCTGATCCCGGTGCCCTGGTTCTGCAGACACAGCGGGCGCACGACGAGGAGGTGCACAGGCGCCAAGCGCAGCTCACGCCGGCGCAGCGGCGGATGCCCTAGTACGCCGCAGACTCTCCCAACTGGGAGGCCTTTGCCCGCGAGCACGAGGAGCAACATCGGCATGGTGTCCACATCAACCAGACCTGCCGCTACTGCCCCTACGGGTAAAGTTGGAGGAAGAGGAGGCAGAGGCGGAGTACCAAGCCGCCCTCGAGGAGGCACTACAGCACGCGCTGGAGGCGAGCCGGCTCGAGGAGGACGCCCATTGGGATGGGCTAGAGCAAGCCCTTGCTCTGTCCGCGGTAGGGGACTCCGTCCAGGCACCCCTGTTCGTGCTGCCACCGTCCCGTCGTCGCCCTCGTCGAGCCCAAGCCCGAGCCGGAGCGCGAGCTAACTTCCACGCGCAAGCGCACTACTAGGGAAAAGCCTAGCAGCAGCGCATGTTTTGGCCCTCTCAGTAGCGCGGGTACCGGTGCTACTAATAAGGCGCTACAGCTAACGTATAGCAGTAGCGCCTGTTGACCCACGCTACTGCTACACATGAATAGCTGCAGCGCTCTTTAGAAAAGGGCGCTACTGATATTATCTGCAGCGCTGTTTACAGGGAAGCGCTACTGGTAAGGCGGCGCTACTGCTAAATTTCCCCCCTCGCTACTACTAGTTTTATTAGTTTTTTTCCTGCATATTTGTTTTTTATTTGTTTTGTATTTGAATAGGCTTTATATACAATAATCTTTAGCATATCATCCACATACAAATGTAATCATAGCATATACATACAATTAGTCTCATCAAATCATGTCATCATCATAATCATCATCCAACACAAAGTGGTCTCTCGTCATCAATCTCGAAAATAGCGATACAAGTCTCGATTACTTGCAAATACATCGTCATCCATCTAAACAATGATATACGCGAGAATAGCTATCACTTTGACTACATGAGTTCGTATCCCTCTCTCGCATTAGCGTGAACCTAAACTAAGTACTGCGTGTCGCTTGGAAACCGAAAACCGGTACACCTGGGCCTGACACTCCGGCCACTTGTCATATATATACTCCTGGCGTAGCACTTCTTCGCCATCTATGATCTATGCACCTGCATCGTCACATGAGTCGATGATATGCAACATATATAGTTGAGCAACAGAAAGAGACAGAGTTGGCAAAAATAGAAACAACATATCATAAGCATAAATAACAAAGTTCATCGTACCCAAAATAACCTAACTAGAGTGATTTTCGCTAGTCAAGGAGGAGGACGTTTAATTACATCACAAATAAAGTTTCACCGTGCATAACTCAAAGTTTTGTCATAAAAGAAAGTATGGACTAAACGGACACATTGTCATATATCGACAATCACTCCATCATGTCGTGCCATCCATCCATGTCAGGGAGATAGTCATCGAGCTTAGTGAAAGGCTTCATGTCGAGAGGAAGAACTTATCCGCGGGGAAGCCATCGACGTACGACATTTGCCACGGAACGTTAACCACGTAGAGTGGCTATCCTGGATCTTTCAAGGCGACGAGGGCTTTCTCTACCCATAGCACATCGTCATGAAGTCTCCTTAGATCGCCGAATCTGGCCCGTAGCGCTGTTTCAGGTAGGATTGGTCGACCGGGGATATGCCATTTATCCGCATCGAGGATATCTACACGGTCCTGAAGCCGAGGCTGCCGAGGCGGCTGGATCATAGAATCAGCTTTTTTGCCTTTCCTCGCTCTCTTCCTAGGCTTCTTTACCACCGGATGGTCGTCAATAACACGTTGAGACGGTAATTCAGGCACCGACTCATGATGCTCAAACCCTGAGGAGGCGCCAGTATAGACATACTGTTCAGCGCCATCGTCATCCTCATCCTCATCCATGGCGATGTCATCAGCGACTAATGGAGCCACCTGCTTACCCCGTCCGCTATCACCCAACCCGACACCCGACGCTAATTGGGTAGGTGGGGTGTTGATGTTCATACCTTGCTGAGGCTGCGTGCTCGTGGGTGTGCTCCCGGCCGCCTCTAGACGAAGCAGACTCTTTGGCCACAACAGGACCCACCCATTGCAACAATCACCAAGCCGCCGCGAGGTCTCGTCGTCATCCCCCACTAGTATTAGAGGAGGCAAATTCTCGTGGCCCGGTTTGACAATGGCCACGGAAACCTTGAAGACGTTCGGGGGGATCGACCGGCTGTGGAACAATGGTTCCTTCGGCTCCATTATCGTCCCCTTCCCCACGTCCACCTTCTGTTCGCCGATGGTGTACAATATGGTGCACGGGGTTTCGTCGGCCTGCAAAGAAAAGTCTGCGATGTGAGACATCCGAAAGGCAACGAAAACGGGAGATTATACATTTATATTTAAGGGGGCCAGTGTGGCAGATACCGTGAGGGCGTCGAGCTCAGCCAAAGAGGAGGCGCCACCGAGCACGTCTGGTGCGGCAGTCGGTGCGGGAGCCGATGCGGGAGCAGGTGCAGGAGCCGGTGCGGGAGCAGGTGCGGGAGCCGGTGTGGGAGCCAGTGCGGGAGCAGGTGCGGGAGCATGTGCTGCCAAGAAGTCAGCAAGGGGAAAGTCCTCTGCATTTTTTTTGGATTTTGTCTTGTCCAAGTGTGAACGCCCGTCACCAAGGAAGTAGATATATCTACAATTGCCTGTTTTGCGGCAGCTACCGCTGTTGCGACTGTTTGAGATGATTTCTTCTCAACCGCAATCTCAACCTTCTTGTCGATGCTTTCTTCAGTTAACCTCCGTCTTCCTTTTTCTCCTCCGTGGTCTCACGGTAGTACTTCTTCCACGTGGCACCGTCTCCGACACCGTGCACGCGTCCATACGACGGTCGAGTATCCACCGGTTGTTGTTTCAATATGTTCAACGCCCGGTTGAATGGAGTGTCCCACTTGTGCGAGTCGCTTTGGGCCGCAATCCGGTGCTGCTCTCTCTGCAAAAGGCACAAGGATCGTTTACAAATATGACTAACTTGTGCAGTCGAATTGATCAGAAACTAAAATTACCACCAATCTCATGAACTCCGTAATGACCGGTGTTGTCTCATAAACCTTCTTCACTAGGTCCCAACGGTGCCGGGCCCTCAGAACATCACGCTCCTGCGGGACGGTGAAATCCGCCAAGGGGTCTGGGATGCCCAGACTCGCGGCTTCCGCGTCCTCCTTGGCCCATTTGGACCTCTTTCCGCCGTAACCACGGCTTCCGAGGTGGTGGGTCCCAATGTTCCTCTTTTGAAGCCCCTTCATGTACTTAGACTTTTCTTTGGCAGCTTCGGCCTCACAAGCCTCCTTGAATATTTGAAACTGCTCTTCCGTGATTGTCAGACTTTCCTTTACAATCTCGGAGTAGGGTTCCCCGTCGTTGATCTTTGCTTTCACTCGATTTTTCCAGGCGGCCAACGCGTTACTAAACTTGGTCATGGCGTGTTTGTTTATCTTCTTCATTGCCGGGTCCTTGTCTGGATCTTCATAATCCTTCTCATTCCGGCCCGGGAACAAGAATATCTGGTGAAACTTCTTTAGGAGGGAGCTCATCATATTTTCTATCTTCTTTAGATTCTCATCGTTGATGGTGGCGGTTGTCCGTATGATGCAGCCTATTTGATTGCCATAGCACGCGCGCGCTTCCTCGGGCGCCTTCGACTCAAAATTGCCGTTGTCCACCTCCGTGACCACCAGTCTAGTAGTACTGAGTTTGTTAGGAACCTGTTGCCTCTTTGCTTTCGGTTCTACACCGGCTCCGCTCCCCGAGGCAGCACCGGTCTCAGCGCCGGTCTCGATGCCGGTCTGAATCTCAGCGCCGGTCTCAGTCTCAGCACCGGTCTGCGTGTCGGTCTCAGTCCCCGATGCCACCGGTGGGCCCATCAACAACATCTGTTGATCGTCGGTAAGGCTAAAAAATTCGTTTGCCACCCGGTAGACGTCGTCGCAATAACCAGAACCCTGTCCTTCATCGTTGCTAGCCATGTTTCCTATGATTAAATCTAGTCAATTAATTCTAGACCTAATAAAATGAATAATGACATAAAAAAAGGACAATTGTTTTGCAGGAATGTTGACTCCTTCCTGGTGCGGCAAATCCCGGGCACTCGATATGTCCTAGTTTGTAGCACAAGTCATGCCGAAATTCATGGGAAATTTCGGCATGACCTTTGCTAAAAAGTGGACAAATCGAGAACCTGAAATTTGCCGGAACAGAAATGAATCAACATTCCGGCAAAACATAGGCCACTCAGCATCATTCCCTAGAAACAACAAAGCCACTTGGGCACAATCGAACAACTTCAATGAAAAGATATAACATGACCACTTCAATGAAAAATAAAATTTGCCTAAATTCTTTTCCTTGAAAAATAGTGGTCTTTTCAAAAATCAAAAACCTTTGCCAATCTACTTAACCTAGCTTGTTAATCCAACGAACCTAATTAACCTACCTATTTAACCTAGTTAGTTAATCTAGTTTACCTAGATAATTAACCCTAATTAAATTAGTTAACGCAGCTAGTTCTCTGTCAAAGCCTAAAATAAATTTTTGCACTAATTAACCTAATTAAACTAGTTAACCTGACTAGTTCTCTGTCAAAGCCCTAACTAAGTTTTTGCACTAACCTAGATAATTAACCTAATTAAACTAGTTAACCTAACTACTTCTCTGTCAATGCCCTAACTAAACTTTTGCCCTAACCTAGATAATTAACCTAATTAAACTGGCTAACCTATGCATGAGAGAGAGAGGAGGGGTGGGGGCTTACAGATGATGGCTCCGGTGGTGGCGACGGAGGCAGTGGTGGCGAGGGAGGCAAGGGCGTCTCCGGTGACGGCGAGGGAGGCAGGGGCATCTCCGGTGACGGCGAGGAAGGTGGCGTCGACGGCGGCTCCGGTGGCGTTGACGAGGCCGCGCGGCTCCGTGGCGTTGGGGGCGGCTCCGGTGTCGTCGACGGTGCACGGCTCTGGTGGCGTCGTCAGCGGCGGCGAAGTGGGGCGACGGTGAATCGGGGAGACGGCGGCGCGCAGGGTGGGTTGAGGGATTTGGGGGAGAAGTGGTGGCCGGGGGGAAACGGTTTTTTGATTAAGTCAAACTTAGCGGTAGCGCGTTTCGCAAAACACGCTATAGCTAAGATAGCTATAGCGGTTTCTACAAAACGCGCTGCTGCTATAGCTATGTAAATTTCTTCCTTTTTTAATTTCCTTTTCTGTTTCTATAGCGGGGGTCTAGGACACGCGCTGCAGCTACGTTAGCTATAGCGCCTCTTACAAACAAACGCTGTTGCTATGCCTTCCTCCGATTTTTCGCTTTTTCGTTTATTTTGCTTTACATTTTATTTTTCCCTTTCTCCTTTTTCTATTTCTTTCATTTTCATTTACTTTTCTATTTGTTTTTCATCTTATTTTATTTCCGTTAGTGCGCTCTTCTCAGGAAACGCGCTGCTAATTATGCTCTAGCGGTAGCGCGTTTCTTCGAAGCCCGCTACTGCTATGCGTAGCCTAGCATTCTGCCAATGGGAATATTAGTAGTAGCGCTTTCTCGGCCGCAAGCGCTACTGCTAAGTTTGTATCTGTAGTGCGGTTTTTCTTAGATCGCTACTGCTATATAGCACTAGCGCGCTTTTTTGACCCACGTTGTTGCTAAATTTCTGTGTATAAGGTTTTCCCTAGTAGTGGCGGTCACGGCCGCCGCCCACTTGGCCGGAGCAATCCTATTCATGGACCGGCCAGTACTATGAGTGGGCGAGCGCGCCTCCCTGCCCACTACTAGGAAAACGGCTATAGATGAAATGGACACTAATGGCGCACCATATGTGTGGTGCGCCATTAATAATATATTACTAATGGCGCACCTGGTGTGTGGTGCGCCATTAGAAGTTTCAAAAAAAATTTGTTACTAATGGCGCACTGTGGGATAGTGCGCCATTACTAGTTGACATAGTAATGGCGCACCACACCCACCGTGCGCCATTAGTAGTTTCGGAAAAAAAGTAAAAAAAAAATAAAAAAAATTTTGTTAGTAATGGCGTGCATGTGGACAGTGCGCTATTACTAGTTTTAACTAGTAATGGCGCACTGTCCACTAGTGCGTCATTACTAAGTTTTTTTAAAAAAATAAAAAAGATTCATTTTTTTTTCAAAACTAGTAATGGCGCACCGTGGGGTGGTGCGCCATTACTAGTTTAACTAGTAATGGTGCACCACCCCACGGTGCGCCATTACTAACTTGGCCCAACACCGAATGCACCCCCCCGGCCGCCTTTTCAGTTTTAAAAAATAAAAGAAAATGATGAAAATGTCAAAAAAAAATAAAATAAATTAAGTTTTCCATGTGATATGTGGTCTAGTTGTTGTGAAAATTTACAAATATGAATTTCGACTTTATATGCAAAATCTCTCTGGAAATTTGTAAAATGGGCATAACTTTTGCATACGAACTCGGGTTAAAAAGTTTTTTATATGAAAAATCATCTATTCGAAAAGTTACATCCGAATTTAACTGGGGACCCCCGTTAAACATTTTCAAAATCCCCAAAAACCTAACAGAAAAAAAGTTACGGGGCTTTCAAGATCTAGAGGCAAAAAAATTCAAAAAAATTCAAACTTACTAGTGGCGCACCGTAGATGTGGTGCGCCACTAGTAACAGAAAAAAAAATTGGTTTTGAATTTTTTTTTAAAAATGATACATAATATGACCGGGAAGTTTGAAATATTTTTCAAAATTTTATCATAGTCATGAACATGAAAAAAGTCCTAGACATCAACAAGGTATAATAGGATTGACATGCTAAATATATCAACAAGTGCCTGTGAAGTGAGCTGTTGCTGGGGTTGGATAGAACTCTGAAGTTAAGCGTGCTTGGGCTGGAGTAGTGTGAGGATGGCTGACCTTTCGGGAAGTTTGACCACGGAGTGCGATTTGACCTGCGATTAAGCATATTGACTAGAGATTAAGCCATAGTGACCTGAGATTAAGAAAAAAATTTGAAAAAAATTGTTACTACTGGCGCACTTCTATGTAGTGCGCCATTAGTAGCGAAAACAGGTGCGCCACTAGCAGCCCTTTTTCTAGTAGTGGCCACTACGCCGCCACGACGGAAGAAGAGGTGGCCCACCTTGAGCGCTGGAAGGCCCACTGGCTCGCCAAGGAGGGGGGCAACGGCGAGCGGCAGATGCAATATGAGCAGATGTTGCGCCGTGACGAGGAGGCTCTACGGCTTGAGGAGGAGGAGTGCGCCTGCCTCGCCGCTATGCCGCCGCCGCAGCAGACGCCGGAGCAGGCTGCCCTGGCCTACTAGGGCAGCATGCAGGCGGCTTATTAATTTCTTTAATTTTCTAGTTGTTTAAGTAGACTTTGGCCGGCGTTTACCCGGCCATTTATGTATAATTATGTTTAATTAGTCAGCTTCGTCCACGTCGGCATAAATGGGTCGGCCTCCCGCTTGCCGTACCTGCCGACCCAAATGAAAAACCGGACGCACACGTCGGCCTGGCCGACCCAAACAGACAAAAAGCGAACGAAGCGCACGTCCGTTTGGGTCGGCGCATTGGAGTTGCACTAAAGAGCCTGATCATAATCAATGCCGAAGACCAGTACTTGCTTGAGTACTCCAATAGTCCAGTGCGAGCAGGAGAACTCAACCAAAAATGTCTACCAACACGCCAAAAGAAATTCTGGAATCCAGAGGTGACAAGGAGATGTGAGTTGGGTAATGCTAGGGGAGCAGTGAGAGCAGTGATGAGAGAAACGAAAGCTAACTTTCATCATTCCTAGTCTAGCTGAAAGCAACAAGCATCACGAATAACTGTAACAGATGCCATATCATCAACCCAGGCCAGAATTTTAGATCCCATTATAGCAAATAATCGAATTTCACGAATAACTCTACTAATATACTCAGATTCATCTTCAGAAAAATAATCTTTATTTCAGGATCTGGTGCCTGCATGCAACCATGAGACTGGCACTGTATAAGATTTGGTCAGTTGAAGCCATTCCAAAGTTCAGTGAGGATGACACTAACAGGTTCCAGTCAGTTATCATGTAATTTTTTCCAAAAAATGAGGTCGACCCTCAACCTCTGTGTCAAGTGATGCACGCATCTTTTTTATGTCAGATTTTCAGTCTTGCAAAATGTTTTAAAAGGCACACACGGAAGGGCATAAGCTACCACAGTTATTATTTGACACTAGCTCTGTTTAATAGTACTCTCTGTGTGTTATCAACTTACCATGTAGGTTTGGCAAAGGGTACTCACTACATATGCTTCATATGGTTGCGCTCTGTCTTCCACATATGTGACATCATATGTAGATGCTATTAACTTTACCATTTTCATAGAACAAGGATAGATCAAAGAATCAACTAGTTCATAAGAATGGAGTGATACAGTTCATGCTCTCTGTCTATCCTTTTGAGCCAAGGTCATTCATGTATCTGTGAGAATACCTTGTCTGGTGTTGTAACAAACTGCATTTCTTGAGTTACAAACTGTTTTGAATCTGCGCAATTAAAAAATGCTCCAGGCCAATGAAACGACACCTGGAAACAAACTGAAAAGCCTGAAAAATATAACAGGCATAGCAGAAGTAATCTCAAGCCACTTCCAGAGCAGCAACTCAGATTGCAGCCAAGCCAGTGTTTCCCTGAATAAGACACACCACAGTATCCAATTTTGTTTCAAACACAACACTGGAAATATAACTATTTCCAAAAGAAAAATCCTTACTATCATGCACATTTAAAAACTTCCATTTCCATGCATAGAATTTTGTATTATGAACATTGTGCAGCTCCACTAAAATAAGTAGTACTATGGTTGGGAGGCACAGGCAGCAGACATAAAGGTCACCTAAAATAAGCGACAATTTCATTCGTGCTGAACAAAGAGGCAAGAACTCAACATTTTTCAAAGTTCCAAAACCTACTGGTCCACACCTACCAAAAGTCATAATATCTTACAAACTCTTACAGTAGAAGCTGTTACAGCGAGCACTAACAGCATGCATCAAGACAATGAACCATCATAGACACTAAGGCTGGTCGCAATGGTAGTATCATAACTAGTATCATGCATGCCAATTAGGCAATTTTGATGAGGTGTGATAGAATTAAATGAAGAAATAAAGAGTTGAGTATCATATCATGATACCGTATCATAATAAATGCTATGCTACTATGTGTCATGCATGTCAATAAATAAAGTACTACACGTTACTAGTATATGATACTCCCCATTAGAACCAACCTAAGTGAACATACTGGGCACAACCCACATAGGTTGCATCAGACCAAAACCGTATATTGTGCAGGGATCTCGCTGCATCGGCTCACCGAACTCCAATGTGATGCAACCATTAGAACCATTGTAACAACAGTATATGCAGTTGCTCCTCCCTCCCCATCTCTCTGGGTTAGTGCAACACAATGGCTGGCTTTTCTCCTCGAAACTGACGAAGATTGCACAATTTTCAAGCTTCTCCAACTCCATCCACCTTGCACGCTTACTCGACAAGTCAAGGCGAAAGGCTTTTACGTCTTTCCCTGATGACGGAAAAGCTACTGTGAACCCAACCATGGGAAGCATATCGCCACAGGCCACAAGGCACTGCTTGAACGATTCATTGGTCAAGGTTCCCTCCCAATCAACTCTTATTTCTTGTATGCATATCCGGGGTGCCAAGTGCATGATAAAGAGCTTATGAGCTTCGGCCATGCCAAATACCTGATCTTTGAAGGTCAATAGCTGCTTGATTGTTCTGCTGTGAGCAGGATGTCTCAACCAAGAGTGACTACCAACACGCCAAAAGAAATGGTGGGGTCTAGTGGTGAGCATGAGATATGAGTTGCGTGACGCTAGAGGAGAAGTGAGGGCACCATAACAGAGCTGAGGGTATTTATAGACCGGCAGTTGTGGAGGTGAGACACTAATACCTGTGAAGACATCAACAATAACACATGGTTGTTTGTTGGACAAGATGAGATTGCCATAGGAAGCACTCCTCAAATAGAAGTTCTCCAGAGGAGTCCGTTGGTCAATCCTGAAAATAAAATTAGCAAGTAGGGGAATCTCACAGCACATGTGCCTGTCTTGGTTGGCTAAGTCGGCGATGTAGCATGGGCGTTTAGGTACCAGGGTGGTGCTAATGGGAGGGGGCGAGGAGAGCACACGGGGATATCAGGCTGGAGGGCGAGAGGTCGCAAGAGAGTCGATTTGCATGGATAGGAGGAGAAGGCAGCACGCCAAGAGGGGCAGGTGGCAGCAATGGCAAGGAGGTCAGGAAATGATCCCAAAATAGCAACAATAGAGTGAAGCAGGCCATCTGGGAGGTCAGCCCAACCTTGAGGCCCGGACATTGCGGAGAACATGAGCAGGTTGCAGCTTCTCTGCAGCAAATCATGAATATAAAAATTAGAAGAGTGAACTGGACATTAAAATTTGAACAGAGTGGCTGAGATAAGTTGCTGATATGTCTAGTGCAAATATGGTTCCAGAGATGCTAGCTGCAAGCACAGGAGAACACACGAAATTGTATTGTACAAAAAACTAGTGATTCAGTGAATCAGTGACATTGATTTACAGACTGAGCTGGTGCTTGTGCGGCATAAATCAACGTACATTCACATCATACATCCAAAAATGCATCGAGCCTCCCCTGTACTGAACACATTATTAATTAATTCAAAGAGATGGGCAATCTCATCAGATGAATTGAGGAAAAAACATACATACAGCTACGATTTCCATCGTGAAATGTGTACACTAGCATAGTTTCTTCTAAAAAACAGATTATTGCAGAATTATACGGATAATCCATTTGGTTTCAGATCAGCAACATTCACCTGGTTAAGGAGATATTTGATTTCCCATCCATAACCACTTGCACGAGCGAGTAATCAGATGAATCAAGAAAATAAAACCATATGCAGCTATGATTTCCATCACACTGAAATGTGTAACACTAGCATACTTTTTACCAAAAAAAAAGTGAAAAAAAACAGATTGTTGCAAAATTATACGGATTGATCCATTGGATTAAGGAGAATCGGATTTTCCCGTCCATAACAAGTTGGATGAGCAAGTGCGTCACTTGGTCGGGTCTCATGGATCTAGGGTTGTCGCGTGAGAGCAATCCAACTAGGGTACAATGGGGCTGGAAAGAAAAATTGGTAGGACCATCCTAGGGAGCGTACATACATCAATGGGAGTGGGATGAGAATCAACGGTGTTGACGCGACGGCGGCGGTCTTCTCCGGCTCCGGTGACGCGACGGCGGCGGTCTTCTCCGCTGCACTCCACCACACTCTGCTTCCTTCGAGCGACTGGCCAAGGCAGATACAGAGATACAGGCGTTATATGGGCTGGCTGTACAGCTTCCTGGGCCAGGCCTTGGTGGTCTGTTATTTTTTTACTTTTAACTGCTGCTCTAAAGAGAAAAAAAAAACTAAAAAAAGACCTCTAAAATCATTCAATCAGTTTCTGTTGGAAATATGCAGTCGTGAACTATCAAGCATTTCGCAGCAAGGAAATCTTGAGAAGAGTTTTAGCTTGATTTAATTCAGTCACAAAAATTAATTGTTACAAATGAAAAAAATCGCTAGCACAATGTGCATGCTTCGCCACGGAGCAAACACCAGAATCCGAGCCCTTCTCGTCCATTGGTTCAATATGCCAAATTTGCCAGCTCCTCCTCGTCTCCTGAAATGCCTCCACGGTTTACCGAATGTATAGTCTTTGGGTCGTGGCCTAGCCCAGCCATTGTCATGTACTTGGTCGCGTCCTTAGCATTGTGTTTGGCAAAGTTAGAACCATCTTATACCTGTACGGTGTCATGAATTTTGTTTTCGTTAGCCCACCACTCGTGCATGACTAATTTAATCCAACTTCAAATCTTGTTTAAATCCTCCTTTATTATGCAACATACCTCATGAATATTGTTTTTAGCCACCACAAATGCATGAGAGATTTAATCCAACTTCAATGATGTTTGTGATTAATCTGGTGAACATGCTGTTCAAGTGTACTATTCCCTTTGCTTCACGATATTTTATAAAACCCGAGGTGAGATTTATCAGCATCCATGTGAATCAATACTTGATCACTATGTCAGTTACCCTCGTTACTAGTTTTGTTCTCATTTTGTTTCCTTCATTCCGGCATCCCCGTGAACAAGTCACATTGTGTTTGACCAGAAGATGATGGATATAGTCCCACCGAGAGGGTTCTAAGAATATCTCTCAATCACTATAGAGGTAAATCCCAGTCTCGAGTTATCTAGTCCCTTTTCATACTTTTCTGATGCCCTGAAAGTTGTCATTATGATCACCCTGTTAGAGTTGATGCTTGACGAACCCCAGAGTACATCATCCGGTATGAAGGTATGTGATACTCTCATGGTCTATGAAATTATGCATATATTAACATCTATGTCATTATACTAATAACTAAATGACACTATGATCACGTAGTAGATCGATCGATTGGGTTTGTTCAACACATGTGTTCTTCGAACAATGTGTCGTCAAAGTTGTCGGCATTCTTGTTACTTTAACTATGACCATGGTCAGGAAAATAAAACCATTATGCAACACTTTTGAGCTAGTCTTGGACGCGAGACTAGGAACATATTTACTGTTTATTATTTCACAGATGCCCATGGGTTTTCCACTAAGCACCATAGTTATTCCAGACTCGAGAACCATTGTAATTATAGCATAAAAAATAAACTTTAATGAAATACATGAAAATAAATAATAACATTTATTATTTTTCTAGGGCATATTTCCTCACGAGCCAAATGAAAATTTTGCATCAAAGAGGAGCACATGTTATTTGATATAAAACTTTAGCCCACTCGTAAACATGACTGCCCTCAAAGCAGGCTTTAGTATCGATTCTGAAGAGAAGCGATCCAAGATTCCTAGAGTCCCGGTCCAAACATCATCCTTATCCGGGTAAAGTTGCGCCTCGAATGATATCCAAAATATTTGAGGATTTGGATAAACTTACCAATTGAGATCTAGGTCTTGAAATATTTTAGCTAGCGGCAATACATAATAGCCACAATAACAGTTCATTTGGACTTCACTAAATCTGGCACTGTAGAAACAATGTTTGATGTGACGTGAGCAAGAGGTGAACCATGTGCGATAGCGGAAAACGTCTTGCCTCTCTCGAGGGACGTGGTTCACGTTATATGGAGAGGGGGACGCGACCCCAATGATCGGTACAGGGAGATCAGATCGTTACAGAGAGAATCTCAGGAGAGATTGCTTGGAGAAGGAGATAGAGATAGTTACAATTGTAATATGTTTAAACTAACAACCAAATCTATCTCTATGCCTAACACCAGCCGAACACCACCTCCTGGTTGGGATCGTGACAGTATGTAACGTTGTCTAACACCCTCCCTTAATCACAACTTCATCAAGTTGAGATTATGCTTGAAGTCTTCAAAGCTTCTTGTAGGCAAGGGCTTTGTGAATCCATCTGCAAGTTGATCTCTGGAATGCACAAAGTGAATGTCAAGTTGTTTCTGAGCAACTCTTTCTCGACAAAGTGAAAATCAATCTCTATGTGCTTTGTCCTGGCATGAAGCACCAGATTTGCAGAGAGATATGTGGCACCAAGATTGTCACACCATATGCAGGGAGCTTGCTTACTTTGTACACCAAGTTCCTTCAACATAGACTGAACCCATATTATTTCAGCTGTAGCATTAGCCAATGCCTTGTATTCTGCCTCTGTACTCGACCTGGACACAGTGGCCTGTTTACGTGCACACCATGATATCAAATTTGGTCCAAAGAATACTGCAAAGCCACCAGTAGAGCGTCTATCATCAAGACAGCCTGCCCAATCTGAGTCAGAGAATGCACTGACAAGAGTAAAGGGTGATTTGCTAAAGTTCAGTCCCAAGTTCAGAGTATGCTTCACATACCGAACTATACGTTTTGCAGCTGTCAAATGAACATTGGTAGGTGGCATGAAGAAACTGACAGACTTTGTTAACAGCAAAAGACAGATCCGGTCTGGTAAGCGTAAGATACTGAAGAGCTCCTACCAAACTCCTGTATTTCGTGCTGTCCTCTTGATTCAAGGGCTCACCTTCTGCAAGAGATAGTTTTTCTGAACTGGACAATGGTGTGAGGGAAGGCTTGCATCCCTGTAACCCAGCCTTCTTAACCAAATCAGTGGCATATTTTTCTTAAGAGAGCAGAAGTCCATCTTTGTGCTTCTTCACCTCAATCCCAAGAAAATAGTGCAAGTCACCAAGATCCTTTAGAGCAAATTCTGCACTTAGATCCTTAAGAAGTCCTCTGATAGCTTCATCAGATGAGTTGGTTACAATAACATAATCAACATATATGAGAACAAATATGCATGTGTTGGACTTGTTGTAGATGAACAATGATGTGTCAGATTTAGAGTGAACAAAACCAAGTGCTTGCATTTTGTGACAGAGACGAGCATACCATGCCCTTGGAGCCTGTTTCAACCCATATAGTGCCTTATCAAGCTTGCATACATATGAAGGAGCATTCTTACTCTCAAACCCAGGAGGTTGTTTCATGTACACTTCCTCTTCCAGAACACCATGGAGAAACGCGTTCTGAACATCAAGCTGTCTAAGACTCCATCCTCTGGAAACAACAAGAGATATGACAAGACGAATGGTGGAAGCCTTTACCACCGGACTAAACGTGTCCTCATAGTCTATACCATATCTCTGTTTAAACCCTTTTGCTACTAGCCTAGCCTTATAGCGATCAATAGTTCCATCAGCTTTTCTTTTAATCCTGAAAACCCACTTGCAATCAATTAAATTTTTACCTTGCTGTGGGGGAACCAAATGCCATGTTTTGTTTTTCTTCAATGCCATATACTCTTCATTCATGGCTTTCTTCCACCTATCATCACACAATGCTGCTTCAAGGGTGTTAGGTTCATCTGGTTCACCTATGGAACAGACCATACCATACTTGGATATATGCTTGTAGTTGATAGGTTGAATTTTTCCTTGTTGAAGGCGTGTACGACGTGGCTGCTGAGCACTCATATCTGCTGCCACAGAGGATCCCGTAGTCTCCAAATCATTGGCTGGACCAGAACCCAAGGAGGATTCAGCAGCAGTAGCAGCAGCGCCACCCAGCAGCGTCGGATCTTCTACGGTTGAAGCGCGAGGCGGGACGCCTGAAGCAGCCATAGAAGATCCTGGAGCTGCCACATCCACTTGAGTTTCCGCGCCGGTCGGATCTGCGCCTAGATCCGCGCGAGTTTCCGCGCCAGGGGCGGTTCGGCCCGCGCCAGGCCCCGCGCCCTCCCTGGACCGCGTACATGTACGCCTCTTGTACGTCACTGGTTGGACGGGGTGGCGCGCAGCGTCTGGGCCACCCGGAGCCGGCCAAGTGGAGGGCGGCGATTGGCGCGGAGCAGGGAAGCCAACGCAGCCAGCGGACGAGGCCCGCGTGTCGCTCGTGGGGCCGGTGCTGCAGGAATCAGGGGAGACCGCACGCTCGCCTGCGCCTGCGTTGGGCTCCGATCCCGGAGCGGATCTGATTCGCTGCTCCTGGACGGATCCCCAGGAGGATCTGTCTCCTCTAGTGGGACACATAAAATATGGTCCATCTGAATTTTTTTCAGCAGCAATTTCTTCACGAATTTCTCCTGTATCATCAACACAAAGCTCATGCAGATCATTAGATGAGTTAGTCATTAATTAATCACCAATATTTTGCCCCCCTTGATCAAAACTAGTGAGATGGGAAGGCAGAAGGAGGATTTCTTTTCGAAGAAGAGCGCCAGCATTGGGTTGAAGATCAGCAAATGGGAATTTGGTTTCATCGAATATGACGTCACGTGAGATGTAAACGCGACCAGTGGAGACATCTAGACATTTGACACCTTTATGCTGGGCGCTGTATCCTAGGAAGACACACTGTTTTGATCGAAACTTGAGTTTGCGATTGTTGTAGGGACGGAGATTTGGCCAACATGCACACCCAAACACTCGAAGAGATTTGTAGTCTGGTTTTGTGTGAAGGAGGTGTTCTACCGGAGTTTCATTATTAATGACACGACTGGGTAGCATGTTGATAATGTGAACAGCAGTGATGAATGCTTCATCCCAAAACTTGAGAGGCATGGAGGCTCCTGCCAACAAGAGCTTGGAAGTTTTGGAAAACCTGAAACACATCTGATCTTCGTTTGAGAAGATAGATCCAAGAGAATTTACTGTAGTCATCAATAAAACTGACATAATACGTATGTCTACCAACAGAGTGTGGGGCTGGACCCCACACATCAGAAAAAATAAGTTGGAGAGGTTTGGTAGAAACACTAGTAGAAACAGGGTATGGTAATTGATGATTTTTTGCTCGTTGACATGAATCACAAATTGTTTCAACATGACGCTCACCAACAAACGGGAGCTTATTTTTCCTAAGCAACTTTTGAACTAAAGAAAAAGAGGCATGTCCTAAATGATCGTGCCATCGTGTGGACGTAAGCTTGATAGCACCACAAGCTTGTTTATTGAATCTTCTAAACTCTGGAATCAACGGATAGAGCCCTCGAACACATCTACCTCGATAGAGTATTTCCCTCGTTGCCTGATCCTTGATCAAAAAGAAATAAGGATGAAACTCGAGAAAAAAAGATTGTCGATGGCAATGCGATGAACAGAAAGAAGATTTTTATGTGCACTAGGGACATGCAAATTTTTTCTAAGATGTAGTTTACGTCTAGGGGTACGAAATATTGAGTGACCAACATGACATATACTCACACCTTCTCCGCTGGCAGTGTGGATTTGATCCTTGCCGCGATATTTTCCCTTCATGGTCACCTTCTCGAGTTCATTGGTGATGTGGTTTGTGGCCCCACTGTCGACGTACCAATTTGTGTCGACGCCGTAGGACCCATCAGCCGCCGCAGCAACCTTATCATCATCCTGGGAATCATCATCATCCTCGTCATACCTGTACCAGCAATCCTTTGCTGTGTGTCCAGGTTTCCCGCAGATTTGGCAGCGTGGAGTGTCGGGGCGCATTCTGTTGCCGCTGCCACAACCGTGACGGCCGCGGACTCTGCCGCCCGCGCGCTGAGGAGAGGAGCCGCGGTCACTGCCGCTGCCGCCACCAGATCGCCCTTTGTTCCGGGGAGGGCCACGTGAACGGGAGCCGCCACCCCGCCCACGCGACGCCATGTTGGCTGAAGACCTGAAGCCGCCGCCGCCGGACCCGTGGTAATGAGCCACACGCTGGTCGAAGTTGGAGAGCATGGCGTAGAGTTCATCGAGTGTGACGGGGGTCACACGAGCGTCGACAGCAGACACTAGAGGCTGGTAATCGGCGTCTAGCCCATGGATGATGTAGGAGACTAGCTCGTCATCCTGGATGGCCTTGCCCGCCACGGCTAGTTCATCTGCAAATCCTCGCATGGCAGCAAAGTAAGAGGCAACCGAGAGATTACCCTTCTATGCGTTGATGAGTGAGGTGCGGATGTTGTTGATGCGGCTCGCCGGGTGCGACGAGAACATGGCAGCGAGCGTCGTCCAGAGCGCGCTCGCCGTGGTGACCGTGGTCACCGTCACCAGAACCTCCTTTGTGAGGTTGGCCAGCAGGAAGCCAAGGACCTGCTGGTCCTCCCGGACCCATAGAGGGTGGAGAGGGTTGGGTGATGAAGTCTCCTCGCCTTCTTTGGTGGTGATGAGGAGCTTCGCCGGCTCCGGTGTGGTGCCGTCAACGTAGCCGTAGACGCCGGCGCCACGCAGTTGGGGGGTGATCTGCGTTCGCCATAGCACATAGTTCGTGCGGGACAGCTTCTCCGTGACCTGGCTGTTGAGGTTTGAGGAGAAGGCACCGGAGGCGGAGGAGGAAGACATGGCTAGGCTTAGATGAATTCTAGGAAAAGGAAGGCTCTGACTACCATGTGCGATAGCGGAAAACGTCTTGCCTCTCTCGAGGGACGTGGTTCACGTTATATGGAGAGGGGGACGCGACCCCAACGATCGGTACAGGGAGATCAGATTGTTATAGAGAGAATCTCAGGAGAGATTGCTTGGAGAAGGAGATAGAGATAGTTACAATTGTAATATGTTTAAACTAACAACCAAATCTATCTCTATGCCTAACACCAGCCGAACACCACCTCCTGGTTGGGATCGTGACAGTATGTAACGTTGTCTAACAAACCATCGAGCCAAGAATCATAGCAGAAGAGAGTGTTCTTCCCGCTGCCCATAGTTACATTAGTCGATGGGTTGAATTTCATTGGATCATCTCCATGAAGCTTAACACCCTGATACCACCATGGCTCCTCGGCCTTCACCCTGGCAGTCCAGCAATGTCATAAGTTCATGGTGGTCCTAATGTTTGCTAGACTAGCAACTCCAGTCCCGCCGAAATCTTTGGGGGATGTGCACGCACTAGTAGAAAAAAGACCATTTGTCCCGGTTCGTAAGGGCCTTCTGTCCCGGTTTAAGAACCGGGACTAAAAGGTCGGTACTAATGCCCTTGGCCTTTAGTCCCGGTTCTTACACGAACCGGGACAGATGGGCCTCCACGTGGCCACTGCGGGCAGCCCAGGCAGGGGGACCTTTGGTCCCGGTTGGTGACATAAACCGGGACCAAAAGACATCCACGCGTCAGTAGCTGGCTGGAGCTGAGGTTTTTTTTAAAGGGGTTGGTTTAGGGGTTTTGGGGGTTAACTTAGGTTGTTATTAGCTAGCTAATAGAGAGAAGTGTCCTCTCTTATATCTTCGTTCTTGGTTTACCAACGCTACTACTATGTTCATTTCACCCGCTGATATATAATAACTCTTCATGCTCGCATCATACATCATCATATATAATAACAAGTCCTACTAATCATGCATCATCATACAACTTCTACTCATTATTAATAACAAGTCATACGATCATCATCCTCATAGTCATCGAACCCAACCCTACTTAATTGTTCTTAGCACATGATCATTAGTATCAGGTAGGACCTAAACACCCTTAAGGTAAAATAGCATAAAACAATATAGACCCTGACTCTCCATTATGAAGAATGGAGATCATCTTGTCTCCAATTCTTGCGCTTCGCTTCCTTTTGCTTCCAAGAACCTCCTTACGACTGTCCATACATTTTTTCCATTCTTTGATTGTCATGTCTCAATTCTTTTAGAAATCCGGTATGGATAGTTGAGATTCGTAGGATGACCTGGTTGTATGTTCAAAACATCAACGCGACCATGCGTATACATCAGATGAGGCACACAATCATTCGGGATTATCTGTTGAAAAACATAGTAATAACTTAGCAATGATGTACTAGTTTTAGAAGTATGCAAAAGATGCACGGATGTCGTAATAGTAAAAAATCTTACCAGGGTATCTCCATGGTAATTACCGTAGTTCAATACGTGCACTAGTGGCACGTATTGACCATAATGTTGAGGAGTTCGATTGTAGATATTGTAATTCTCAAGATCAGTACAAAATGCGATCAGATGATTTTTCTCCTTATAAGTTAATTCGGAGCCATCGGTGTAGTGGGTTTTGTCTACCATCTTCCGCACATTCTTTGAAGAATGAAAATACAATGGAAATAGGCTGTCAACTATTTTGAAATAAATAGTATAAATTACTTAATAACTATGTTTGAGAAGCTCACATGGAGGAAGAATTGGAAGTGTATCAACAAGGACCCAAATGTCCATATTGTCTTGCTCGATTTTAGGATCACCAAGATCCATGATGACAAGCATATCCTCATCAAAACCATACATCTTGCAAAGTGCTTCCCAATTTTTACAACGAAAATGGGTTACACTCTCAGAATTGTACAACTTTACTTCAAAATTCACACCATGATGGGTCCTTAGGTGAATTTTTTTGTTTCCATACTTTCATGGTCTTCAAAACCCATCCTCTCCAAGACATAGCGTCTTGCATAGCGTGGGATAAGCTAGTCGAATTGGAAAAGATGAAAAATATACGTTAAAATAGTTGAAGTCGTGCTTAATTACGAAAAAACTATTGTCGTCGTTGCGTATCGTTTCAACATCGAAGGTCTCCTCGATCTTAATGCTGAAGCACCGATCTTCGTCCAGCTCAAGAAACCTATCGCACATACCTCGGTCGTCGTGGCACCAGTCACACTCCCCCGGGCGGTTTTCGTCGTCCGAGTACGACATTTCCTATGTTCATAATTCAAATATTAAACTTGTATAATTAAATATATGTACTAAAAAAACAAAAGTAGATCATTATTATTCATCATGGGTTGACTATCGGTCTGTCGAGCCTTTTCTTGAAAACTCTCAGCTCATGTGGTGTACATATTCGACCGTCGGTGATGGTAGCTCCTCCTATCATTCCCGAGTGCATTATTACACCAAATTGTCTAGCACACGGGAATGAAGGAGAAGCTACCCCCATGATGGCGTGGATGATGGAGGGGGCTCCTAGATTTCTGCATAATGCT
Organism: Triticum dicoccoides; assembly: GCF_002162155.2. Classification (NCBI taxonomy): domain Eukaryota; kingdom Viridiplantae; phylum Streptophyta; class Magnoliopsida; order Poales; family Poaceae; genus Triticum; species Triticum dicoccoides. Next base: position 721,339,760 of record NC_041386.1, read on the forward strand.
CTCCAATTTTAGCATTCAAAGTAGAAGTACTTTTCCAATATGAGCATTCAACAAGCAAAATCAAATCGTAAAATAAAGTAGTATTCAAATTAGCATGCATTCAATTATAAGCAAAAGTACATCATCTCTTATGTCCATACATCGTAAAATATTATCACTAATACTCCTCGAATACTATCATACATATAACATCGCTAATACAGCTAGAACCGTAGTGCCTGACGGGTATCGTCGCGGGCGGTGGACACCCAAAGAGAAGGAACCATCACAGGATCATAGCTCCAGTGAGATCCCTGAAGAACAGAAAAAAAATCATAAAAAATTGACATATTCGATCTTTGCATATATGTGAACATACAAACATGCATATTCAACAATAATATCAAAAAAAAATCTATGAACAAAAAAAAATCTAACACAATATGAACAAATTACAACAACTCAATTAACTACACATCTAAATTACTACACATCTAAATTAACTACACATCTAATTAAATTAGCAAAATTCATATAAGCTCACGGGGATGGCGACGACGTGAGGGGCGCGGCCAGGGCGACGGGCAGGGGACGGCGACGGCGACGGTGAGGGGCGGCACGGCGACGGGCGACGAGGCAGGGCCGGTGGCGTCGCGGGGCACGGGGCGACGGCGTCGGCG
>NC_041386.1:721341023-721359957 GCF_002162155.2 Triticum dicoccoides
CAACGACGAGGCGCAGAGGGGCAGCGTGGCAGCGGCGTCGGGGCGGGGAAGACAAACTGAATGAAATTTTCACGAGTGCTAGTTATATAGACAAAACACTGGTCCCGATTCGTGAGACAAACCGGGACAAATGCAACCTTTAGTCCCGGTTGGTGCAACCAACCGAGACCAAAGGTCTCTTTTTAGCAGCCCAGAGGCCTTTGGTCCCGGTTGTGGCACCAACCGGGACTAAAGGGGGGGGCATTGGTTCCGGTTGGTGCCACCAACAGGGACCAATGCACCCCTTTAGTCCCGGTTGGTGGCACCAACCGGGACTAAAGGCGTTGTGCTGGCGCTGTGCGGTGGGAAATTTAGTCCCACCTCGTTAGCTGAAAGAGCTCAGCACCTGTTTATAAGCTGTGTTGCAGCTCAGGTGCTGAGCTCCTCTCTAATATGCAGGCATTACTTGCCTACCCTTGTCACTGCCGTGTTGGGCCTATTGGGCCTCCGGGCCTGCATCCTGGCCCATGTACATATGGGTTTCTAGTCGTATGCAGGCCATGTGGCCCATTCGACGACATTTTTTATTTTTTCCAGTATTTTTTTTGTTTTTTGAATTATTTATTTTATTTTGATTTTTGCTTTATTTTTTTATTCCTTTTGCTTTTAGCTCAGAATAATTATAAACTTTCTGTTACTCCATTAGTTTCCAAATTTGAATAGTTTAAATTTTAATTCTTTGAAATTTGTGTGAATCACTAGTTTGTGAATAACTTCACTATAAAAATATATTTTGAGTGATTCTTTTCCCTGCTATTTAATATTACTGCGTTTTATCATTGTATTCAAAAATAGATTTTGTTATTTTAGTTTCTATCAAAAAAATCTTTATGAAAATTCTTTTTCCTACTAAAGTTTCTAACAAAAAATTATTTATGATAATTCTTTCTGCTTTTCATGTTTTGAACAAAAAATACTTTGATAATTTTAGTTGCACAAATTTTATATAATCTTAGTTTAAAAAATACTAGAGGTTTATAAAAGCTTTTTAGTTGATTCCTTTTGCTATTAGAGTTTTATAAAAGCATTTACTGATTTTTTTAGCTATAAGACCTTGAAATTGAAAAGCATTTCAAATGAACTCTGAAAATGTTGAAAGTTGGCATGGTATCATCATTTCACCCACATAGCATGCGCTAAAAAGTTGAGTGGGTTAAGGGAAAAACTGGATACACTTCGTGTACAAAATGGACAATCTCTTTCGAAGTATCAGGGTTTCATACGGAAACTCATCTGTTACACATGGATTTCATTTTTAAAAACTTATTTGAACTCCTGACTTTTTGTGTGTTCAAAATGCACCATCCAAAGCCACATCATCAATTTTCAACCCTTTCTAACTTCATTTGTTATTTTTCATGCATTTACTGATTATTTTGAGCTATAAGACCCTGAAATTGAAAAGCATTTCAAATGAACTCTGAAAAGGTTGGAAGTTGGCATGGTATCATCATTTCATCCACATAGCATGTGCAAGAAAGTTGAGAGGGTTATGGAAAAACTGGATGCACTTCATGTACAAAATGGACAATCTCTTTCGAAGTATCAGGATTTCATATGGAAACTTGTCTGTTACAATAGGCATTTCAAATGAACTATGAAAAGGTTGAAAGTTGGCATGGTATCATCATAATAGTTGTGGACAAAGTCTTCACTTTTTCTTCGCTTGTGTCCTTTCCTTATTGCGCCGTAACCATGGATAATCTTCATCATTTATCAGGATGCTTGGGTCAGTCTTGACTTTGAAGGGAGGAATTTCATTAAACTTTTCATAATCTTCGGACATGTCTGTCTTGCCCTCCACTCCCACGATGTCCCTTTTTCCTGAAAGAACTATGTGGCACTTTGGCTCATTGTATGATGTATTCGCTTCCTTATTTTTTCTTTTTCTCGGTTTGGTAGACATGTCCTTCACATAGATAACCTGTGCCACATTATTGGTTAGGACGAACGGTTCGTCAGTGTACCCAAGATTGTTCAGATCCACTGTTGTCATTTCGTACTGTGGGTCTACCTGTACCCCGCCTCCTGACAGATTGACCCATTCGCATTTAAACAAAGGGACCTTAAAATCTACTCCGTAGTCAAGTTCCCATATGTCCACTATGTAACCATAATATGTGTCCTTTCCCCTCTCGGTTGCTGCATCAAAGCGAACACCGCTGTTTTGGTTGGTGCTCTTTTGATCTTGGGCGATCATGTAAAATGTATTCCCATTTATCTCGTATCCTTTACAAGTCATTACAGTTGAAGATGGTCCCCTGGACAACGAGTACAGCTCATCACAAACAGTGTTTTCACCTATGAGACGTGTTTCCAACCAACTGCTGAAAGTCCTGATGTGTTCACGTGTAATCCAGTCGTCGCACTGCTCCGGGTGTTTGGAGCGCAGACTGTTCTTGTGTTCATCGACATAAGGGGTCACCAAGGTAGAGTTCTGTAGAACTGTGTAGTGTGCTTGAGACCAAGAATATCCGTCCCTGCATATTATTGACTCGCCACCAAGCGTGCCCTTTCCAGCCAGTCTCCCCTCATACCGTGATTTAGGGAGACCTATCTTCTTATGTCCAGGAATGAAGTCAACACAAAACCCAATGACATCCTCTGTTTGATGGCCCATGGAGATGCTTCCTTCTGGCCTAGCGCAGTTACGAACATATTTCTTTAGGAATCCCATGAACCTCGCAAAGGGGTACATATTTGTTGGAAATATGCCCTAGAGGCAATAATAAAAGCATTATTATTGTATTTCTTTGTTCATGATAATTGTCTTTATTCATGCTATAATTGTACTATCTGGAAATCGTAATACATGTGTGAATAACAGACACCAACATGTCCCTAGTAAGCCTCTAGTTGACTAGCTCGTTGATCAATAGATAGTCATGGTTTCCTGGCTATGGACATTGGATGTCATTGATAACGGGATCACATCATTAGGATAATGCTGTGATGGACAAGACCCAATCCTAAGCATAACGTGAGATCATGTAGTTCGTTTGCTAGAGCTTTTCTAATGTCAAGTATCTTTTCCTTTGACCATGAGATCGTGTAACTCCCGGATACTGTAGGAGTGCTTTGGGTGTATCAAACGTCACAACATAACTGGGTGACTATAAAGGTGCATTATAGGTATCTCCGAAAGTGTCTGTTGGGTTGACACGGATCGAGACTGGGATTTGTCACTCTGTATGACGGAGAGATATCACTGGGCCCACTCGGTAATGCATCATCATAATGAGCTCAAAGTGACCAAGTGTCTGGTCACGGGATCATGCATTATGGTACGAGTAAAGTGACTTGCGGTAACGAGATTGAACGAGGTATTGGGATACCGACGATCGGATCTCGGGCAAGTAACATATCGATTGACAAAGGGAATTGCATACGGGGTTGATTAAATCCTCGACATCATGGTTCATCCAATGAGATCATCGTGGAGCATGTGGGAGCCAACATGGGTATCCATATCCCGCTGTTGGTTATTGACCGGAGAGCGATCTCGGTCATGTCTACATGTCTCCCGAACCCGTAGGGTCTACACACTTAAGGTTCAGTGACGCTAGGGTTGTAGGGATATGTATATGCAGTAACCCGAATGTTGTTTGAAGTCCCGGATGAGATCCCGGACGTCACGAGGAGTTCCGGAATGGTCCGGAGGTAAAGATTTATATATGGGAAGTCCTGTTTCGGGCATCGGGACAAGTTTCGGGGTTATCGGTATTGTACCGGGACCACCGGAAGGGTCCCGGGGGTCCACCGGGTGGGTCCACCTGTCTCGGGGGGCCACATGGGCTGTAGGGGGTGCGCCTTGGCCTACATGGGCCAAGGGCACCAGCCCCACATAGGCCCATGCGCCTAGGGTTTGAGGGGGGAAGAGTCCTAGGAGGGGAAGGCACCTCCTAGGTGCCTTGGGGGGAAGGGAAAACCCCCTTGGCCGCCGCCCACCTAGGAGATTGGATCTCCTAGGGCCGGCCACCCCCCCTTGGCCCTCCTATATATAGTGGGGGAAAGGAGGGACTTCATACCTTGGCCTTTGGTTGCCTCCTTCTCCCTCTCCAACACCTCCTCCTCCTCCATAGTGTTTGGCGTAGCCCAGCCGGAGTACTGCAGCTCCATCAACACCACGCCGTCGTGCTGCTGCTGGTGCCATCTCCCTCAACCTCTCCTCCCCCCTTGCTGGATCAAGAAGGAGGAGACGTGGCTGTTCCGTACGTGTGTTGAACGCGGAGGTGCCGTCCGTTCGGTGCTAGGATCTCCGGTGATTTGGATCACGTCGTGTTCGACTACATCATCCCCGTTCTTTGAACGCTTCCGCTCGCGATCTGCAAGGTATGTAGATGCATCTAATCACTCGTTGCTAGATGAACTCATAGATGGATCTTGGTGAAACCGTAGGAAATTTTTTGTTTTCTGCAACGTTCCCCAATAGTGGTATCAGAGCTAGGTCTATGCGTAGTTCTTCTTGCACGAGTAGAACACAATTTGTTGTGGGCGTAGATTTTTCAACTTTCTTGCCGCTACTAGTCTTATCTTGCTTCAGCGGTATTGTGGGATGAAGCGGCTTGGACCAACCTTACACGTACGCTTACGTGAGACCGGTTCCACCGACTAACATGCACTAGTTGCATAAGGTGGTTGGCGGGTGTCTGTCTCTCCTACTTTAGTTGAAGCGGATTCGATGAAAAGGGTCCTTATGAAGGGTAAATAGAAGTTGACAAATCATGTTGTGGCTTTCACGTAGGTAAGAAAACGTTCTTGCTAGAACCCTACTTCAGCCACGTAAAACTTGCAACAACAATTAGAGAACGTCTAACTTGTTTTTGCAGCAAGTGCTTTGTGATATGATATGGCCAAAGTTGTGATGAATGATGAATGATCTATATGTCATGTATGAGATGTTCATGCTATTGTAATAGGAATCACGACTTGCATGTCGATGAGTATGACAACCGGCAGGAGCCATAGGAGTTGTCTTTATTTTTTGTATGACCTGCGTGTCATTGAAGAACGCCATGTAAACTACTTTACTTTATTACTAAACGCGTTAGTCATAGAAGTAGAAGTAGTCGTTGGCATGACAACTTCATGAAGACACGATGATGGAGATCATGATGATGGAGATCATGGTGTCATGCCGGTGACAAGATGATCATGGAGCCCCGAAGATGAAGATCAAAGGAGCTATATGATATTCGCCATATCATGTCACTACTTTATATAATTGCATGTGATTTTTATTATGTTTTATGCATCTTGTTTACTTAGGACGACAGTAGTAAATAAGATGATCCCTTACAACAATTTCAAGAAGTGTTCTCCCCTAACTGTGCACCGTTGCTAAAGTTCGTCGTTTCAAAGCACTACGTGATGATCGGGTGTGGTAGATCCTTACGTTCACATACAACGGGTGTAAGACAGTTTTACACAGCGAAAACACTTAGGGTTAACTTGACGAGCCTAGCATGTACAGACATGGCCTCGGAACACGGAGACTGAAAGGTCGAACACGAGTCGTATGGAAGATACGATCAACATGAGAATGTTCACCGACGATGACTAGTCCGTCTCACGTGATGATCGGACACGGCCTAGTCGACTCGGATCGTGTAACACTTAGATGACCAAAGGGATGTCAAATCTGAGTGGGAGTTCATTATAATTTGATTAGATGAATTTAATTATCATGAACTTAGTCTAAATATTTTACAATATGTCTTGTAGATCAAATGGCCAACGTAGTCCTCAACTTCAATGCGTTCCTAGAGAAAACCAAGCTGAAAGACGATGGCAGCAACTATACGGACTGGGTCCGGAACCTAAGGATCATCCTCATAGCTGCCAAGAAAGATTATGTCCTACAAGCACCGCTGGGTGACGCACCTGTCCTCCCTGCAGAACAAGACGTTATGAACGCTTGGCAGGCACGTTCCGATGACTACTCCCTCGTTCAGTGCGGCATGCTTTACAGCTTAGAGCCGGGGCTCCAAAAGCGTTTTGAGAGACATGGAGCATATGAGATGTTCGAAGAGCTGAAAATGGTTTTCCAAGCTCATGCCCGGGTCGAGAGATATGAAGTCTCCGACAAATTCTTCAGCTGTAAGATGGAGGAAAATAGTTCTATCAGTGAGCACATACTCACTATGTCTGGGTTACATAACCGCTTGACTCAGCTGGGAGTTAATCTCCCGGATGATGCGGTCATTGACAGAATCCTCCAGTCGCTTCCACCAAGCTACAAGAGCTTTGTGATGAACTTCAATATGCAGGGGATGGAAAAGACCATTCCTGAAGTATTTGCTATGCTGAAATCAGCAGAGAAGTCAAGAAGGAACATCAAGTGTTGATGGTCAATAAAACCACTAAGTTCAAGAAGGGCAAGGGTAAAAAGAACTTCAAGAAGGACGGCAAGGTAGTTGCCGCGCCCAGCAAGCAAGCTACCGGGAAGAAGCCAAAGAATGGACCCAAGCCCGAGACTGAGTGCTTTTATTGCAAGGAAAGTGGTCACTGGAAGCGGAACTGCCCCAAATACTTAGCGGACAAGAAGGCCGGCAAAACCAAAGGTATATTTGATATACATGTAATTGATGTGTACCTTACCAGTAATCGTAGTGACTCCTGGGTATTTGATACCGGTGCCGTTGCTCATATTTGTAACACACAGCGGGAGCTGCGGAATAAACGGAGACTGGCGAAGGACGAGGTGACGATGCGCGTCGGGAATGGTTCCAAGGTCGATGTGATTGCCGTCGGCACGCTACCTCTACATTTACCTACGGGATTAGTTTTGAACCTCAATAATTGTTATTTTGTGCCAAGTTTGAGCATGAACATTGTACCAGGATCTCGTTTAATTCGAGATGGCTACTCATTTAAATCCAAGAATAATGGTTGTTCTATTTATATGAGAGATATGTTTTATGGTCATGCTCCGATGGTGAATGGTTTATTCTTTATGAATCTCGAGCGTAATGCTACACATATTCATAGTGTAAGTACCAAAAGATGTAAGATTGATAGTGATAGTCCCACATACTTGTGGCACTGCCGCCTTGGTCACATAGGTGTCAAACGCATGAAGAAGCTCCATGCTGATGGACTTTTAGAGTCTCTTGATTACGAATCATTTGACACGTGCGAACCATGCCTCATGGGTAAAATGACCAAGACTCCATTCTCAGGAACAATGGAGCGAGCAACCAACTTATTGGAAATCATACATACTGATGTGTGCGGTCCAATGAGTGTTGAGGCTCGCGGTGGCTATCGTTATGTTCTCACCCTCACTGATGACTTGAGTAGATATGGGTATGTCTACTTAATGAAACACAAGTCTGAGACCTTTGAAAAGTTCAAGGAATTTTAGAGTGAAGTTGAGAATCAACGTGACAGGAAAATCAAGTTCCTACGATCAGATCGAGGAGGAGAATACTTGAGTCACGAGTTTGGCACACACTTAAGAAAATGTGGAATAGTTTCACAACTCACGCCGCCTGGAACACCTCAGCGTAATGGTGTGTCCGAACGTCGTAATCGCACTCTATTAGATATGGTACGATCTATGATGTCTCTTGCCGATTTACCACTATCTTTTTGGGGCTATGCTTTAGAGACTGCCGCATTCACTTTAAATAGGGCTCCGTCGAAATCCGTTGAGACGACACCGTTTGAATTATGGTTTGGTAAGAAACCTAAGTTGTCGTTTCTAAAAGTTTGGGGATGCGATGCTTATGTCAGGAAACTTCAACCTGAAAAGCTCGAACCCAAATCGGAAAAATGCGTCTTCATAGGATACCCTAAAGAAACTGTTGGGTATATCTTCTACCTCAGATCCGAAGGCAAGATCTTTGTTGCCAAGAATGGGTCCTTTCTGGAGAAAGAGTTTCTCTCGAAAGAAGTAAGTGGGAGGAAAGTAGAGCTTGATGAAGTATTACCTCCTGAACCGGAAAATGGCGCAACTCAAGAAAATGTTCCTGAGGTGCCTGCACCGGCTAGAGAGGAAGTTAATGATAATGATCAAGATACTTCTGATCAAGCTCCTACTGAAATTCGAAGGTCCACAAGGACACGTTCCACACCAGAGTGGTACGGCAACCCTGTCTTGGAAATCATGTTGTTAGACAACAGTGAACCTTCGAACTATGAAGAAGCGATGGCGGGCCCGGATTCCGACAAATGGCTAGAAGCCATGAAATCCGAGATAGGATCCATGTATGAAAACGAAGTATGGACTTTGACTGACTTGCCCATAGAACGGCGAGCCATAGAAAATAAATGGATCTTTAAGAAGAAGACAGACGCGGATGGTAATGTGACCATCTATAAAGCTCGGCTTGTCGCTAAGGGTTATCGACAAGTTCAAGGGGTTGACTACGATGAGACTTTCTCACCGGTAGCGAAGCTGAAGTCCGTCCGAATCATGTTAGCAATTGCCGCATTTTATGATTATGAAATTTGGCAAATGGACGTCAAAACGGCATTCCTTAATGGTTTCCTTAAGGAAGAATTGTATATGATGCAGCCGGAAGGTTTTGTCGATCCTAAAAATGCTGACAAGGTGTGCAGGCTCCAACGCTCGATTTATGGGCTGGTGCAAGCATCTCGGAGTTGGAACATTCGTTTTGATGAGATGATCAAAGCGTTTGGGTTTACACAGACTTATGGAGAAGCCTGTGTTTACAAGAAAGTGAGTGGGAGCTCTATAGCATTTCTCATACTATATGTAGATGACATACTTTTGATGGGAAATGATATAGAACTTTTGGACAGCATTAAGGCCTACTTGAATAAGAGTTTTTCAATGAAGGACCTTGGAGAAGCTGCTTATATATTAGGCATCAAGATCTATAGGGATAGATCGAGACGCCTCATAGGTCTTTCACAAAGCACATATCTTGATAAGATTTTGAAGAAGTTCAAAATGGATCAGTACAAGAAAGGGTTCTTGCCTGTTTTGCAAGGTGTGAAATTGAGCTCAGCTCAATGTCCGACCATGGCAGAAGATATAGAAGAGATGAGTGTCATCCCCTATGCCTCAGCCATAGGTTCTATTATCTATGCCATGCTGTGTACCAGACCTGATGTAAACCTTGCCGTAAGTTTGGTAGGAAGGTACCAAAGTAATCCCGGCAAGGAACATTGGACAACAGTCAAGAATATCCTGAAGTACCTGAAAAGGACTAAGGAAATGTTTCTCGTTTATGGAGGTGACGAAGAGCTCGTCGTAAAGGGTTACGTCGACGCTAGCTTCGACACAGATCTGGATGACTCTAAGTCACAAACCGGATACGTGTATATTTTGAATGGTGGGGCAGTAAGTTGGTGCAGTTGCAAGCAGAGCGTCGTGGCGGGATCTACATGTGAAGCGGAGTACATGGCAGCCTCGGAGGCAGCACATGAAGCAATTTGGATGAAGGAGTTCATCACCGACCTAGGAGTCATACCCAATGCGTCGGGGCCGATCAAGCTCTTCTGTGACAACACTGCAGCTATTGCACTTGCCAAGGAGCCCAGGTTTCACAAGAAGACAAGGCACATCAAGAGTCGCTTCAACTCCATTCGTGAAAATGTTCAAGATGGAGACATAGAGATTTGTAAAGTACATACGGACCTGAATGTAGTGGATCCGTTGACTAAACATCGCCCTAGAGCAAAACATGATCAACACCAGAATTCCATGGGTGTTCGATTCATCACAATGTAACTAGATTATTGACTCTAGTGCAAGTGGGAGACTGTTGGAAATATGCCCTAGAGGCAATAATAAGAGCATTATTATTATATTTCTTTGTTCATGATAATTGTCTTTATTCATGCTATAATTGTATTATCCGGAAATCGTAATACATGTGTGAATAACAGACACCAACATGTCCCTAGTAAGCCTCTAGTTGACTAGCTCGTTGATCAATAGATAGTCATGGTTTCCTGGCTATGGACATTGGATGTCATTGATAACGGGATCACATCATTAGGATAATGATGTGATGGACAAGACCCAATCCTAAGCATAACGTGAGATCGTGTAGTTCGTTTGCTAGAGCTTCTCTAATGTCAAGTATCTTTTCCTTTGACCATGAGATCGTGTAACTCCCGGATACCGTAGGAGTGCTTTGGGTGTATCAAACGTCACAACGTAACTGGGTGACTATAAAGGTGCATTACAGGTATCTCCGAAAGTGTCTGTTGGGTTGACACGGATCGAGACTGGGATTTGTCACTCCGTATGACGGAGAGATATCACTGGGCCCACTCGGTAATGCATCATCATAATGAGCTCAAAGTGACCAAGTGTCTGGTCACGGGATCATGCATTACGGTACGAGTAAAGTGACTTGCTGGTAACGAGATTGAACGAGGTATTGGGATACCGACGATCGGATCTCGGGCAAGTAACATATCGATTGACAAAGGGAATTGCATACGGGGTTGATTAAATCCTCGACATCGTGGTTCATCCGATGAGATCATCGTGGAGCATGTGGGAGCCAACATGGGTATCCAGATCCCGTTGTTGGTTATTGACCGGAGAGCGATCTCGGTCATGTCTACATGTCTCCCGAACCCGTAGGGTCTACACACTTAAGGTTCAGTGACGCTAGGGTTGTAGGGATATGTATATGCAGTAACCCGAATGTTGTTCGAAGTCCCGGATGAGATCCCGGACGTCACGAGGAGTTCCGAAATGGTCCGGAGGTAAAGATTTATATATGGGAAGTCCTGTTTCGGGCATCGGGACAAGTTTCGGGGTTATCGGTATTGTACCGGGACCACCGGAAGGGTCCCGGGGGTCCACCGGGTGGGTCCACCTGTCTCGGGGGGCCACATGGGCTGTAGGGGGTGCGCCTTGGCCTACATGGGCCAAGGGCACCAGCCCCACATAGGCCCATGCGCCTAGGGTTTGAGGGGGGAAGAGTCCTAGGAGGGGAAGGCACCTCCTAGGTGCCTTGGGGGGGAGGGAAAACCCCCTTGGCCGCCGCCCCCCTAGGAGATTGGATCTCCTAGGGCCGGCCACCCCCCCTTGGCCCTCCTATATATAGTGGGGGAAAGGAGGGACTTCATACCTTGGCCTTTGGTTGCCTCCTTCTCCCTCTCCAACACCTCCTCCTCCTCCATAGTGCTTGGCGTAGCCCTGACGGAGTACTGCAGCTCCATCAACACCACGTCGTCGTGCTGCTGCTGGTGCCATCTCCCTCAACCTCTCCTCCCCCCTTGCTGGATCAAGAAGGAGGAGACGTGGCTATTCCGTACGTGTGTTGAACGCGGAGGTGCCCTCCGTTCGGTGCTAGGATCTCCGGTGATTTGGATCACGTCGTGTTCGACTACATCATCCCCGTTCTTTGAACGCTTCCGCTCGCAATCTACAAGGTATGTAGATGCATCTAATCACTCGTTGCTAGATGAACTCATAGATGGATCTTGGTGAAACCGTAGGAAAATTTTTGTTTTCTGCAACGTTCCCCAACAATATTGTGCAGAAATATGGGGCCCAGAATGACAATCTCGTCAACTAGATGAACTAGGACGTGCGTCATGATATTGAAGAAGGATGGTGGGAACACCAACTCGAAACTGACAAGACATTGCACCACATCACTCCTTAGCCTTGGTATGATTTCTGGATCGATCACCTTCTAAGAGGTTGCATTGAGGAATGCACATAGATTCACAATGGCTAATCGGACGTTTTCCGGTAGAAGCCCCCTCAATGCAACCGGAAGCAGTTGCGTCATAATCACGTGGCAGTCATGAGACTTTAGTTTCTGAAACTTTTTCTCTGTCATATTTATTTTTCCCTTTATATTCGACGAGAAGCCAGTCAGGTCCTTCATACTAAGCAGGCATTCAAAGAAGATTTCCTTCTCTTCTTTGGTAAGAGCATAGCTGGCAGGACCTTCATACTGCTTTGGAGGCATGCCGTCTTTTTCGTGCAAACGTTGCAGGCCCTCCCGTGCCTCACCTGTATCTTTTGTCTTCCCATACACGCCCAAGAAGCCTAGCAGGTTCACGCAAAGGTTCTTTGCCACGTGCATCATGTCGATCGAAGAGCGGACCTCTAGGTCTTTCCAGCGGGGTAGGTCCCAAAATATAGATTTCTTCTTCCACATGGGTGCGTGTCCCTCAGTGTCACTCGGAACAGATAGTCCACCGAGACCCTTTCCAAAGATTACGTGTAAATCATTGACCATAGCAAGTACGTGATCACTGGTACACATGGCAGGCTTCTTCCGGTGATCTGCCTCGCCTTTGAAATGCTTGTCTTTCTTTCGACATTGATGGTTGGTCGGAAGAAATCGACGATGGCCCAGGTACACATTTTTCCTGCAGCTTCCCAGGTATATACTTTCGGTGTCAGCTAAACAATGCGTGCATGTATGGTATCCCTTGTTTGCCTGTCCTGAAACGTTAATGAGAGTGGGCCAATCGTTGATGGTTACAAACAGCAATGCGTGCAGGTTAAATTCCTCCTGTCTGTGCTCATAAATCCCACGCACGTACACCGTTTCCATTCCACAACTGTAAAAGTTCTTCAACTAACGGCCTTAGGTACACATGAATGTTGTTGCCGGGTTGCTTAGGGCCTTGGATGAGAACTGGCATCATAATGAACTTCCACTTCATGCACATCCAAGGAGGAAGGTTATACATACATAGAGTCACGGGCCAGGTGCTGTGATTGCTGCTCTGCTCCCCGAAAGTATTAATGCCATCCGCGATTAAACCAAACCATATGTTCCTTGGGTCACATGCGAACTCAGCCTAGTACTCTCTCTCGATTTTTCTCCACTGCGACCCGTCAGCGGGTGCTCTCAACTTCCCGTCTTTCTTACGGTCCCCACTATGCCATCGCATCAACTTGGCATGCTCTTTGTTTCTGAATAGTTGTTTCAACCGTGGTATTATAGGAGCATACCACATCACCTTCGCAGGAACTCTCTTCCTGTGGGGCTCGCCGTCAACATCACCAGGGTCATCTCGTCTGATCTTATACCGCAATGCACCGCATACCAGGCATGCGTTCAAATCCTCGTACGCACCACAGTAGAGGATGCAGTCATTAGGGCATGCATGTATCTTCTGCACCTCCAATCCTAGAGGGCATACGACCTTCTTTGTTGCGTACGTACTGTCAGGCAATTCATTATCCTTTGGAAGCTTCTTCTTCAATATTTTCAGTAGCTTCTCAAATCCTTTGTCATACACAGCATTCTCTGCCTTCCACTGCAGCAATTCCAGTACGGTACCCAGCTTTGTGTTGCCATCTTCGCAATTGGGATACAACCCTTTTTTGTGATCCTCTAACATGCGATCGAACTTCAGTTTCTCCTTTTGACTTTCATTGCATCCTTGCATCGACAATGACCCGACGGAGATCATCATCATCGGGCACATCGTCTGGTTCCTCTTGATTTTCAGCAGCTTCCCCCGTTGCAGCATCATCGCGCACATCGTCTGGTTCCTCTTGATCTTCAACAGCTCCCCCCGTTGCAGCATCACCGTATTCAGGGGGCACATAGTTGTCATCGTCCTCTTCTTCTTCGCCGTCTTCCATCATAACCCCTATTTCTCCGTGCCTCGTCCAAACATTATTGTGTGGTATGAAACCCTTGTAAAGCAGGTGGGTGTGAAGGATTTTCCGGTCAGAGTAAGACTTCGTATTCCCACATTTAGTGCATGGACAACACATAAAACCATTCTGCTTGTTTGCCTCGGTCACTTCGAGAAAATTATGCACGCCCTTAATGTACTCGGAGGTGTGTCTGTCACCATACATCCATTGTCGGTTCATCTGCGTGCATTATATATAATTATGTGTGTCAAAAGTAAGAAAATCAGACAAATATCTATCTAAAGCAAGAAAAAATTAGACAAGTATCAGAAAGAAGATAAGAACAAGAGGCTCACCACAGTGGTGCCGGCGACGAGATCGGCGCGGGTGATCAACGGCGGTGAAAATGGGGACGGGGCATGACGGACCGCTAAATCTAGACAAATCTCAGGAAAAATGGAGCTCCGAGGTCGAGCTTCGAGAGGAGAAAGCTTAACTAGTGTGGCTCGGGCATTTCATCGAACACCTCATGTGCATAGGAGGTGAACTAGAGCACCCAAATGCCTTCCCCTCGTCGGCTTGAAAAAACAGAGCACTGTGGAGTGCTCTGCCGCGGCGATGGGTATATATATGCAATTTATTTGTCCCGGTTCGTGGCACGAACCGGGACTAAAGCCCCCCTTCTACACCGGTTCAAGGCATGAACCGGTACCAATGGATGTGGGCCAGGAGCAAGGTCCATTGGTCCCGGTTCGTGCCTAGAACCGGGACAAATGGGTCGAGACGAACAGGGACCAATGCCCACGAGGCCCCGGCCGGCCCTTGGGCTCATGAACCGGGTCTAATCCCCCCCATGGGTCCCGGTTCGTGAAGAACCAGGACTAATGGGCTGGCCAGGCCCGAACGATAGCCCTGTTTTCTACTAGTGTCGACCCCCACTTCACAGGGCAGTTTCCTCCAACGACCTCCTAAGAACCATTCCAAAGGAAAGCTCACCAGATCTTGTCAATGGCCTTGAACACTCATGAGGGTGGATCAAGCGACAGTAGATGAAAAATTGCAATGGAGGTAAGCACCAACAGGAGGAGCACAAGGCACCCACTTATTGTTAACATCAGCGGTGGTGCCAGCACCAAAAAGTTGTGGGTTCAAATGCACCAATCTCTTTAAAATCTTCTAATTTTTGGCACAAAGATGAGTAAAACTAGGCTTGCAATCAAAAAACCTATGGGGTCAGTTGACCCCACGGGTTACAAATGGAATCGCCACTGGTTAACATGGCACCATTCAAGAGGGAAGACGTGCAGAGATAATGTCTAACAACTTTTGGAAATCTTCTTTTCTTGCTTTCTTGCAATTCAGTGGCAACCCAAGGTAGATGATAGGCATATGAGCCAATCTATAGTTTAGAAGGTTGCTGCAAATTGTAGCAAAATAATCATCACATTGTATGGAATAAATTGAGCTTTTGAGGAGGTTACCACTTAGACCAGAGGCTCACGATCTGAACCAAACGTTGTGTCCCAGATCTCTCTCTCTCTCCCACGCCCTCACGTTCTCTCTCTCTCTGCCAACCGAACGGCATGGCCCCACCCACCAATGAGACTAAGTCAGAAACCACCCACACGCCCATGCGCCCCCGCCCGTGCCCGAGATGCCCCCGCCAACTTTTTGGTGCTGGCACCACCGCTGATGTTAACAATAAGTGGGTGCCTTGTGCTCCTCCTGTTGGTGCTTACCTCCATTGCAATTTTTCATCTACTGTCGCTTGATCCACCCTCATGAGTGTTCAAGGCCATTGACAAGATCTGGTGAGCTTTCCTTTGGAATGGTTCTTAGGAGGTCGTTGGAGGAAACTGCCCTGTGAAGTGGGGGTCGACACTAGTAGTCATGCGTACATGTAGGGTATGCATGAGCCTTACGTACGGTCAAAAAACCTATGGGGTCAGTTGACCCCACGGGTTACAAATGGAATCGCCACTGGTTAACATGGCACCATTCAAGAGGGAAGACGTGCAGAGATAATGTCTAACAACTTTTGGAAATCTTCTTTTCTTGCTTTCTTGCAATTCAGTGGCAACCCAAGGTAGATGATAGGCATATGAGCCAATCTATAGTTTAGAAGGTTGCTGCAAATTGTAGCAAAATAATCATCACATTGTATGGAATAAATTGAGCTTTTGAGGAGGTTACCACTTAGACCAGAGGCTCACGATCTGAACCAAACGTTGTGTCCCAGATCTCTCTCTCTCTCCCACGCCCTCACGTTCTCTCTCTCTCTGCCAACCGAACGGCATGGCCCCACCCACCAATGAGACTAAGTCAGAAACCACCCACACGCCCATGCGCCCCCGCCCGTGCCCGAGATGCCCCCGCCCGTGCTAACCGCAACCACGCCGGCGCATCGCTGTCGCGCGCCTCTCGCGCACCCCCTCGCCCAGGAGGTCTGCCGCCGGAGCTCGCACCTCCTCCCCCGACGCTCCTCGTCTAGGCGGACACCAGCGCCGGCGCGCCGGCCAGCGGCCACCTTCGACCTCCGCCGCCAGAGAAGGGCGCCTCCCCTTGCGCGTGCGGCCTCGTCGCTACCCCGAGTGCTTGTTTCTCTCTCTTCTCCGGACCCCTCGCCGGACTCCGCCGCGGCCGCTCCTCCCCGTTCCCACCATGGCCTAGAGTTTTGAATTTCGTCCGGAATTTCAGGTTTTCGTCCGAAATTCGCCCATGCCGTCCAGGCCCGGTAAAAATACAAGTACAAGCCGGCCAAAACTTTCGGGCCATTTTGAATTTCCGGCCCAGCCCATAGTCCACGTATGCTCGCAGATGGTATAAACTGCATTACCGAAGCCTCTCAACCCTTCGTTTCGTATCTTGTGTTTAGTTTGACGATTGTTACTTGGGAAATCAGTTGATTCTGCTTCAATTTTTCACCTCTTGAATGTGATTCTGCTTGGTTCAAGCCCTTTTCAGAAAATCTCGGTCATTTTTCGTTTACATTTCGTTCATCTTTCGTTCTAAATTTCAAATTTTGTTATGTGCTTTTCGTCCGATTTTTTCCGAAATTTTCCGAAAAAACCGGATTTGCCCATTTCGCCTTTGACCGGTAAAAATCATAAAACGAAATCCAAAATCTTTCCCTCGCCCGACCCCGCTGCAACCGAGCCTCCCCAACCTCCTCCTCGCCGGACTACGCCGCGGCTGACACTCACCGAGACCCGCCGCTGCCATCCCTCGCCGGACCCCGACGTGGCTGCGCCGGAACCCGCGCCTCCCCAACATCCTCCTCTCTGCCCCGAGCACTAGAGCTCCCCCAGCAGTGGCAGTGATTGCCGGAGTTGGCTACTCCGGCGACCAACGAAGCAGCAGCTGTCGTCCTCTCTGCTTCCCTTCTTCCCGAGCTCACCGGAGCAGCAGCCGCCGCCCTCTGAACACTTCGACTGATTTTATTTTTTTAATAAAAAAACAACCTTTGCCGTCTGTAGTTCAGTATTGATGATGGCAAAGAAAACTTTCTAACTAACGGCAAAGACCGTATGATTTGCCGTCTTTTATTTATAAGGTAGACCGTGAAGCAGATTTGGCTGACGGCAAAATCTTTGCCATCTTCCCGATAAAAAGCAGACGACAAAGTATTCTTTGCCGACTTATCTTTGCCGTCTACTTCCTGACGGCAAAATCTTTGCCGTCTGTGATCCACAGACGACAAATTACATATTTCCTGTAGTGTCCATTAAATATATGCAACAAAACAGTGATCGTTCGAACATCTGAAGGAGAGGCACAAAGAAAGTGGATTACACCGTCCGGATAAATGGAGTCCGTGCCAACCTGTCAGGGGAAAAGGGGTGACCAGGAATCTTTTCCAGCAGTTCAAAGATATAATGCTGAGGATCTGTTAAAGGGGAAGATGCCTGCTCTGGAGGTTAGGATGCCAACTGTGGTGGATGCGCCTCTAGCGGCACCTCCGTTACCGCCTCCAGCAGCGGTAAGCTGGTCCTCTTAAGTGGATGGTTTTTTCGTGCCTTACAACGGCTGGCACAATTTTGAAAGCTTGATGGTATTGTCAATTTTTCGGCATGCAGAGCTTCATGTGATCATGCAAGGGATGGCGCATGCTATCCAACATACGCACCTTCTACTCATCGTCCAGTCTAATTCTTCAGAGGCCATCTCTGTGTTATCTTCTGGTGGCATGTCACGCTCAGCTTATTGTTATTGTATAGCTGAGATTAGAGCTTACATGGATCTTGGGGATTTTATTCCATGTAAGATCAAAAGAGAACATAATAGAGTAGTAGATCAATTGGCAAACTATAGCCACACAGATAGCACTACCACTACTTCTGAATGGAACTCCCTTTTGCCCTAAAGTACATTTTTTTTCACAGGGAAAGTACAATTGATTACAATAAGAAATTCGACTTGAAAAAGGTCATCCACCGCAATTAAAGAATAACATCAGAGATAAAGCATCTCCTTGGCGAAGGACTCGAGAGTGCCAAATCTGCAGCCCGGTATTACGTTAAGCAGCACCCTAGATGACACCAGCAGGGCCATATGTAGGCAGGTGCAATCAGACACTACTAGGAAAAACCTTATATACAGAATCTTACCAGCAGCGCTCTTCAAAATACGACGCTACTGCTATTTGGCAGCAGCGCGTGCCAGAAAAACGCGTTGTTGAAAGAAAAATAGCAGTAGCGGGTCCTCTGTAAACCGTGCTACTGCTATAATTGCCATGACCTCGTCCTCAAGCTAGTTATAGCAGTAGCGCGGTATTCCGCACCGCGCTACTGCTATAGATGTTAGCAGTAGCGCATTCCTATAAAGCTCGCTACTGCTAAGTTCAGTCCACAAGTTTAGTCCCACCTCGCTCCGCGAACAGGGTGTTTACCATCTTATAATGTGTTACTTCTCAAACTATCACAACCACTTGGTCTTCATTGAACTTTATGTGTAGAATTGGTGGCTGCAATATGAGTCTTCTCCGGTTCCTACCGGAGAGGACTCGTATTGACAATTCAGATTGTACACAAAAAAATCATTGATGGCTAATGTATTTTTGCATTGACAGACAATGTATTTTTGCATGCTTACACTTAGCAGTAGCGCTTTTTATAGTAAGGCGCTACTGCTAGGGCGTTTAGCAGCAATGCGTTACCTAGATACACGCTACTGCTAAAGCCATCCTATCACTAGGCCGCCCCTCACTCTCCTCTCTCTGCTCCAACTCACTCTCCCCCGCACCGGCCCTGTCGTCTGCCGCCGCCGGATTTTCGCCCCTCCCTCCTCCATCCGGCCGCCGGTCGTCGCCCCTCCCTCCTCCATCCCGCCGCCGGCCGTCGACCCCTC
>NC_041386.1:721360130-721376686 GCF_002162155.2 Triticum dicoccoides
CTCCCTCCTCCTCCCTCCCCATCCTTCCCATTTGTTCCCTCCTTCCTCCCACTCCTCCCTCCCTCCTTCCTACCCCTCCTCCCTCCCTTCTCTCTGTTCTTGTAGAATGTAGGTACTTTAAATGTAGATTTTCGAATGTAGACATTGTAGAATGTAGGTTCTGTAATAGAATAAATTTTTAGCCTATTTTAGGTGTTTTGAATAGAATAGGAAATTTTAGGTCTTTTGATTAGAAATTTTAGTAACGGAAATTTTTAGTTGGTAGAATTTAAAAAAATCTTCTGTACTTGTTATATTGTGAACTCAGGGCATATTTTTAGGGTTTAGTAAAAGAAATAGTAATAGTGGATGATGATGTAGATGTTTTAGGTATAGAACATTTCGAATAGATGATGTTGTAGATTTTTTAGTACAACTAGTTTATTTAGTGTTGCTCAAGAATTGCTCATATGATGTAGATATAAACATGTATATCTAGTGTTGCTCAAATAGGATATGTGCTTGCCCAAGTGACCATGTTTGCAGGTAATAGCTCCGAGTGGCCTATGTTTTGCCGGAGTGTTGATTAATTTCATTCCGGCAAATTTCAGGTGCTCGATATGTCCTTTTTTTTAGCAAAGGTCATGCCAGATTTTTCCTCTAAAGTGGTTCGTCAATCCTTTTCTAATATTGCTTTAGGAAAATGGCGACACCACCACCACCAGAACCACCATGTCGACTATGCAAGTCAAGATACGCCAGCAACCTTGCAAATGGCACATTGTTCGGCATCTACTTGTTGGAAATATGCCCTAGAGGCAATAATAAATTGATTATTATTATATTTCCTTGTTCATGATAATCGTTTATTATCCATGCTAGAATTGTATTGATAGGAAACTCAGATACATGTGTGGATACATAGACAACACCATGTCCCTAGTAAGCCTCTAGTTGACTAGCTCGTTAATCAATAGATGGTTACGGTTTCCTGACCATGGACATTGGATGTCGTTGATAACGGGATCACATCATTAGGAGAATGATGTGATGGACAAGACCCAATCCTAAGCCTAGCACAAGATCATGTAGTTCGTATGCTAAAGCTTTTCTAATGTCAAGTATCATTTCCTTAGACCATGAGATTGTGCAACTCCCGGATACCGTAGGAGTGCTTTGGGTGTGCCAAACGTCACAACGTAACTAGGTGGCTATAAAGGTACACTACAGGTATCTCCGAAAGTGTCTGTTGGGTTGGCACGAATCGAGACTGGGATTTGTCACTCCGTGTAAACGGAGAGGTATCTCTGGGCCCACTCGGTAGGACATCATCATAATGTGCACAATGTGATCAAGGAGTTGATCACGGGATGATGTGTTACGGAACGAGTAAAGAGACTTGCCGGTAACGAGATTGAACAAGGTATCGGGATACCGACGATCGAATCTCGGGCAAGTATCGTACCGATAGACAAAGGGAATTGCATACGGGATTGATTAAGTCCTTGACATCGTGGTTCATCCGATGAGATCATCGTGGAACATGTGGGAGCCAACATGGGTATCCAGATCCCGCTGTTGGTTATTGACCGGAGAACGTCTCGGTCATGTCTGCATGTCTCCCGAACCCGTAGGGTCTACACACTTAAGGTTCGATGACGCTAGGGTTATAAAGGAAGTTTGTATGTGGTTACCGAATGTTGTTCGGAGTCCCGGATGAGATCCTGGACGTCACGAGGAGTTCCGGAATGGTCCGGAGGTAAAGATTTATATATAGGAAGTCCTGTTTCGGCCATCGGGACAAGTTTCGGGGTCATCGGTATTGTACCGGGACCACCGGAAGGGTCCCGGGGGCCCACCGGGTGGGGCCACCTGCCCCGGGGGCCACATGGGCTGTAGGGGGTGCGCCTTGGCCTACATGGGCCAAGGGCACCAGCCCCTAGAGGCCCATGCGCCAAGATATAGGAAAAAGGGGAGAGTCCTAAAGGGGGAAGGCACCTCCGAGGTGCCTTGGGGAGGATGGACTCCTCCCCCCCTCTTAGCCGCACCCCTTTCTTGGAGGAAGGGGCAAGGCTGCGCCTCCCCCCTCTCCCCTGCCCCTATATATAGTGGAGGGGAGGGAGGGCATCCATACCTGAGCCCTTGGCGCCTCCCTCCCTCCCGTGACACCTCCTCCTCTCCCGTAGGTGCTTGGCGAAGCCCTGCAGGATTGCCACGCTCCTCCATCACCACCACGCCGTTGTGCTGCTGCTGGATGAAGTCTTCCTCAACCTCTCCCTCTCTCCTTGCTGGATCAAGGCGTGGGAGACATCGTCGAGCTGTACGTGTGTTGAACGCGGAGGTGATGTCCGTTCGGCACTAGGATCATCGGTGATCTGAATCACGACGAGTACGACTCCATCAACCCCGTTCACTTGAACGCTTCCGCTTAGCGATCTACAAGGGTATGTAGATGCACTCTCCTTTCTACTCGTTGCTGGTCTCTCCATAGATAGATCTTGGTGATACGTAGGAAAAATTTTGAATTTCTGCTACGTTCCCCAACAGTGGCATCATGAGCTAGGTCTATTGCGTAGATTCTTTGCACGAGTAGAACACAAAGTAGTTGTGGGCATTGATATTGTTCAATATGCTTGCCGTTACTAGTCTTATCTTGATTCGGCGGCATCGTGGGATGAAGCGGCCCGGACCAACCTTACACGTACGCTTACGTGAGACCGGTTCCACCGACAAACATGCACTAGTTGCATAAGGTGGCTGGCGGGTGTCTGTCTCTCCCACTTTAGTCGGATCGGATTCGATGAAAAGGGTCCTTATGAAGGGTAAATAGCAATTGGCATATCACGTTGTGGTTCATGCATAGGTAAGAAACGTTCTTCCTAGAAACCCATAGCAGCCACGTAAAACATGCAAACAACAATTAGAGGACGTCTAACTTGTTTTTGCAGGGTATGCTATGTGATGTGATATGGCCAAAAAGGATGTGATGAATGATATATGTGATGTATGAGATTGATCATGTTCTTGTAATAGGAATCACGACTTGCATGTCGATGAGTATGACAACCGGCAGGAGCCATAGGAGTTGTCTTTATTTATTAGTGACCTGCGTGTCAACTTAAACGTCATGTAATTACTTTACTTTATTGCTAACCGTTAGCCATAGTAGTAGAAGTAATAGTTGGCGAGGCAACTTCATGACGACACGATGATGGAGATCATGATGATGGAGATCATGGTGTCATGCCGGTGACGATGATGATCATGGAGCCCCGAAGATGGAGATCAAAAGGAGCAAAGTGATGATGGCCATATCATGTCACTATTTGATTGCATGTGTTGTTTATCATGTTTATACATCTTATTTGCTTAGAACGACGGTAGTAAATAAGATGATCCCTTACAACAATTTCAAGAAGTGTTCTCCCCTAACTGTGCACCGTTGCGACAGTTCGTGTTTCGAAGCACCACGTGATGATCGGGTGTTAGATTCTAACGTTCACATACAACGGGTGTAAGACAGATTTACACACGCGAAACACTTAGGGTTAACTTGACGAGCCTAGCATGTACAGACATGGCCTCGGAACACGGAGACCGAAAGGTCGAACATGAGTCGTATAGAAGATACGATCAACATGAAGATGTTCACCGATGATGACTAGTCCGTCTCACGTGATGATCGGACACGGCCTAGTTTGACTCGGATCATGTAATCACTTAGATGACTAGAGGGATGTCTATCTGAGTGGGAGTTCATAAGATGAACTTAATTATCCTGAACATATTCAAAAGGTTTTTGCAAATTATGTCGTAGCTCACGCTATAGTTCTACTGTTTAGATATGTTCCTAGAGAAAAATTAGTTGAAAGTTGATAGTAGCAATTATGCGGACTAGGTCCGTCAACTGAGGATTGTCCTCATTGCTTCATAGAAGGCTTATGTCCTTAATGCACCGCTCAGTGTGCTGAACCTCGAACGTTGTCTGTGGATGTTGCGAACATCTGACATACAAGTTTTGATAACTACGTGATAGTTCAGTTAAACGGTTTAGAGTTGAGGCACCAAAGACGTTTTTGAAACATCGCGAAACATATGAGATGTTTTGAGGGCTGAAATTGGGATTTCAGGCTCGTGCCCATGTCAAGAGGTATAAGACCTCCGATGACTTTCTTAACCTGCAAACTAAGGAGAAAAGCTCAATTGTTGAGCTTGTGCTCAGATTGTCTGAGTACAACAATCATTCGAATCGAGTGGGAGTTGATCTTCCAGATAAGACAGTGATGGTTCTCCAAAGTCATTGCCACCAAGCTGTTAGAGCTTCGTGATGAACTATAACATATCAGGGATAGATATGATGATCCTTGAGGTATTCGCGATGTTTGACACCGCGAAAGTAGAAATCAAGAAGGAGCATCAATTGTTGATGGTTGGTGGAACCACTAGTTTCAAGAAGGGCAAGGGCAAGAAGGGATACTTCATGAAATGGCAAATCAGCTGCTGCTCTAGTGAAGAAACCCAAGGTAAAACCCAAACCCGAGACTAAGTGCTTCTGTAATAAGGGGAACAACCACTAGAGCAGAATTACCCTAGATACTTGGTAGATGAGAAGGCTGGCAAGGTCGATAGAAGTATATTGGATATACATTATGTTAATGTGTACTTTACTAGTACTCCTAGTAGCACCAGGGTATTAGATACCGGTTCGGTTGCTAAGTGTTAGTAACTCGAAATAAAAGCTACGGAATAAAACGGAGACTAGCTAAAGGTGAGCTGACGATACGTGTTGGAAGTGTTTCCAAGTTTGATGTGATCTAACATCGCACGCTCCCTCTACCATCAAGATTAGTATTAAACCTGAATAAGTGCTCTTGCACCTAAAGGAATGGTTTATTGAATTTTGATCGTAGTGATAAACATGTTCATGCCAAAAGATAGTAATGATAGTACCACCTACTTGTGGCACTGCCACGTAAGTCATATCGGTATAAAACGCATGAAGAAGCTCCATATTGATGGATCTTTGGGCTCACTCGTTTTTCAAAAGTTTGAGACATGTGAACCATGTCTATTGGTGTATATGCATGAAGAAACTCCATGCAAATGGACCGTTTTGACTCACTTGATTTTGAATCACTTGGGACATGCAAATCATACCACATGGGCAAGATGACTGAAAAGCCTCGTTTTCAGTAAGACGGAACAAGATAGCAACTTGTTGGAAGTAACACATTTTGATGTGTGCAGTCCAATGAGTGCTGAGGCATGCAGTGAATATCGTTATGTTCTTACTTCACAGATGATTCGAGTAGATGTTGAGTATATTTACTTGATGAATCACGAGTCTGAAAGGTTCAAGTAATTTCAGTGTGAAGTTGAAAGATCGTCGTGACAAGAGGATAAAAGATCTATGATATGATCATAGAGATGAATATCTGAATCACGAGTTTGGCATAGAATTAAGACATTGTGGAAATAGTTTCACAACTAATACAGCCTGGAACACCATAGTGTGATGGTGTGTCCGAACATCATAACTGCACCCTATTGGATATGATGCATACCATGATGTCTCTTATCGAATTACCACTATCGTTCATGGGTTAGGCATTAGAGACAACCACATTCACTTTAAATAGGGCACCACTTAATTCCGTTGAGATGACACCGTATGAATTATGGTTTAGAGAAACCTAAGCTGTCATTTCTTAAAAGTTTGGGGCTGCGACGCTTATGTGAAAAAGTTTCAGGCTGATAAGCTCGAACCCAAAGCGGATAAATGCATCTTCATAGGACACCCAAAACAGTTGGGTATACCTCCTGTCTCAGATCCGAAAGCAATAAGGGATTGTTTCTAGAATCGGGTCCTTTCTCGAGGAAAAGTTTCTCTCGAAAGAATTGAGTGGGAGGATGGTGGAGACTTGATGAGGTTATTGAACCGTCACTTCAACAAGTGTGTAGCAGGGCACAGGAAGTTGTTCCTGTGTCACCTACACCAATTGAAGTGGAAGCTTATGATAGTGATCATGAAACTTCGGATCGAGTCACTACCAAACCTCGTGGGATGACAAGGATGCGTACTACTTCAGAGTGGTACGTAATCCTATCTTGGAAGTCATGTTGCTAGACAACAATGAACCTACGAGCTATGGAGAAGCGATGGTGGGCCCGGATTCCGATAAATGGCTCAAGGCCATAAAACCCGAGAGAGGATCCATGTATGAAAACAAAGTGTAGACTTTGGAAGAACTACTTGATGGTCATAAGGCTGTTAGGTGCAGATGGATTTTGAAAGGAAGACAGACAATGATGGTAAGTGTCACCATTAAGAAAGCTCGACTTGTCGTTAAGATGTTTTTCGACAAGTTCAAGGAGTTGACTACGATGAGACTTTCTCACTCGTAGCGATGCTAAGAGTCTGTTGGAATTATATTAGCAATTACTGCATTATTTATGAAATCTTGCAGATAGGATGTCAAAACATTGTTTCCTCGATGATTCTTGAGGAAAGGTTGTATGTGATACAACCGGAAGGTTTTGTCTATCCTGAAATATGCTAATAAGTATGCAAAGCTCCAGCAATCCTTCTGAGGACTGGAGTGAGCATCTCGGAGTTGGAATGTATGCTTTGATGATGATCAAAGATTTTGGGTGTATACAAAGTTTATGAGAAACTTGTATTTCCAAAGAAGTGAGTGGGAGCACTATAGAATTTCTGATGAGTATATGTTGTTGACATATTAATGATCAGAAATGACGTAGAATTTCTGGAAAGCATATAGGGTTATTTGGAAAGTGTTTTCAATGGAAAACCTGGATTAAGCTACTTGAACATTGAGCATCAAGATCTATAAGGATAGATCAAAACGCTTAATAGTACTTTCAAATGAGCACATGCCTTGATGTGATCTTGAAGGTGTTCAAGATGGATCAGTCAAAGAAGGAGTTCTTGCCTGAGTTGTAAGGTATGAAGTTAAGACTTAAAGCTCGACCATGGCAGAATAGAGAGAAAGGACTAAGGTCGTCCCCTACGCATAAGATGTAGGCTCTACAGTATGCTATGCTGTGTACCGCACCTGAAGTGTGCCTTGCCATGAGTCAGTCAAGGGGTACAAGAGTGATCCAAGAATGGATCACGGGACAGCGGTCAAAGTTATCCTTAGTAACTAGTGGACTAAGGAATTTTCTCGATTATGGAGGTGGTAAAGGGGTTCGTCGTAAAGGGTTACGTCGATGCAAGCTTAACACCTATCCGGATAGCTCTGAGTAGAGATACCGGATACGTATAATGGAGCAACAATTTAGAATAGCTCCAAGTAGAACAGTTATTTGGAATAGCTCCAAATAGAATGTGGTAGTTGCATCTAGGAGATGACATAGAGATTTGTAAAGCACACACGGATCTGAAAGGTTCAGACCCGTTGACTATAACCTCTCTCACAAGCATAACATGATCAAATCCAGAACTCATCGAGTGTTAATAACATGGTAAATGTGAACTAGATTATTGACTCTAGTAAACTCTTTGGGTGTTAGTCACATGGGGATGTGACCTTGAGTGTTAATCACATATCGATGTGAACTAGATTATTGACTCTAGTGCAAGTGGGAGACTGTTGGAAATATGCCCTAGAGGCAATAATAAATTGATTATTATTATATTTCCTTGTTCATGATAATCGTTTATTATCCATGCTAGAATTGTATTGATAGGAAACTCAGATACATGTGTGGATACATAGACAACACCATGTCCCTAGTAAGCCTCTAGTTGACTAGCTCGTTAATCAATAGATGGTTACGGTTTCCTGACCATGGACATTGGATGTCGTTGATAACGGGATCACATCATTAGGAGAATGATGTGATGGACAAGACCCAATCCTAAGCCTAGCACAAGATCATGTAGTTCGTATGCTAAAGCTTTTCTAATGTCAAGTATCATTTCCTTAGACCATGAGATTGTGCAACTCCCGGATACCGTAGGAGTTCTTTGGGTGTGCCAAACGTCACAACGTAACTGGGTGGCTATAAAGGTACACTACGGGTATCTCTGAAAGTGTCTGTTGGGTTGGCACGAATCGAGATTGGGATTTTTGTCACTCCGTGTAAACGGAGAGGTATCTCTGGGCCCACTCGGTAGGACATCATCATAATGTGCACAATGTGACCAAGGGGTTGATCACGGGATGATGTGTTACGGAACGAGTAAAGTGACTTGCAGGTAACGAGATTGAACAAGGTATCGGTATACCGACGATCGAATCTCGGGCAAGTACCATACCGTTAGACAAAGGGAATTGTATACGGGATCGATTGAGTCCTTGACATCGTGGTTCATCCGATGAGATCATCGTGGAACATGTGGGAGCCAACATGGGTATCCAGATCCCGCTGTTGGTTATTGACCGGAGAACGTCTCGGTCATGTCTGCATGTCTCCCGAACCCGTAGGGTCTACACACTTAAGGTTCGATGACGCTAGGGTTATAAAGGAAGTTTGTATGTGGTTACCGAATGTTGTTCGGAGTCCCGGATGAGATCCCGGACGTCACGAGGAGTTCCGGAATGGTCCGGAGGTAAAGATTTATATATAGGAAGTCCTGTTTCGGCCATCAGGACAAGTTTCGGGGTCATCGGTATTGTACCGGGACCACCGGAAGGGTCCCGGGGGCCCACCGGGTGGGGCCACCTGCCCCGGGGGGCCACATGGGCTGTAGGGGGTGCGCCTTGGCCTACATGGGCCAAGGGCACCAGCCCCTAGAGGCCCATGCGCCAAGATATAGGAAAAAGGGGAGAGTCCTAAAGGGGGAAGGCACCTCCGAGGTGCCTTGGGGAGGATGGACTCCTCCCCCCCTCTTAGCCGCACCCCTTTCTTGGAGGAAGGGGCAAGGCTGCGCCTCCCCCCTCTCCCCTGCCCCTATATATAGTGGAGGGGAGGGAGGGCATCCATACCTGAGCCCTTGGCGCCTCCCTCCCTCCCGTGACACCTCCTCCTCTCCCGTAGGTGCTTGGCGAAGCCCTGCAGGATTGCCATGCTCCTCCATCACCACCACGCCGTTGTGCTGCTGCTGGATGAAGTCTTCCTCAACCTCTCCCTCTCTCCTTGCTGGATCAAGGCGTGGGAGACATCGTCGAGCTGTACGTGTGTTGAACGCGGAGGTGCTGTCCGTTCGGCACTAGGATCATCGGTGATCTGAATCACGACGAGTACGACTCCATCAACCCCGTTCACTTGAACGCTTCCGCTTAGCGATCTACAAGGGTATGTAGATGCACTCTCCTTCCCCTCGTTGCTAGTCTCTCCATAGATAGATCTTGGTGACACGTAGGAAAATTTTGAATTTCTGCTACATTCCCCAACACTACTTTCAGCCGAGTTTTCTTCTGCGGCAGTAACAAAATATATGAAACTTGTAACAACTATTTTTTTAGTGTTATTGGCATTAATGCATTGTGTATATATCATTGTGTATACACAGATCGTCCCATGCAATGTGAGATTGGAATTCAACAAGCTGACTGGAGACACTGTGACCTTTGAGGCTCCTGGGGGCCCATATACTATGGAGGTCGAGAAAGGACGAAATATGTCACAGATCAGAGGATATGGATGGAACCGTTTCATCTCCCACATGGGTATCACTGGTGGTGAGTTGATCAGCTTCTCCTTTAGAGCAGAAAGACCCAAGCTGGCCGTCATTTATCTCAACACGGATGAAGATGATGAGGACCCACTTGATGAAGTCATCTATACTCAAAGAATAAGGCTGAGCGAGGACGAGGTGTGCAACCTATGGGACATAATTCCTCCACGTGCTGACTTTGTCGGGGTGCCATTGGTGACCCGCCTGACAACTACCATGGTTGATCAACATGTTATGGTATGTTATACTTAGTGTATAATCCGATTACATACTTACTTAGTAGAATTCAAGCTTAGTAGAATTGTAGTACTATTTTTGATAGTGTAGAAACCTATACTTAGTAGAAATATATTTGCAAGAGTATGTGTGAGGCTACTTATTAATTGATATGTTTTTCTTATTCAGAAATTGTCAGAGAGCCTATCTGTGAGTTGTGGTATCAAACCTGATGAAGAAGGCTCTGCTGGAATACGCCTTCCCGCAAGGGGCTCCGTCACCGCCTGTCCATACAGTGTGGACACGGACGGTCGCACACACTTCAGCTTGGTTGGGTGGAAGAACTTCCTCCTTGGCAAGAATCTTCGTGTTGGACAGGCCATCTTAATTACTATCAGGAACACCCACCGCCATGGCCTGAGGATGATGGTCGTCGTCGATATCATCTAGAACTACATATGTGTGTGGGTGTATGACTACCCATAGTAGACTGCTATATGCTATATGACTACCTAGTACTGCTTATCCTATATGCTCCTGTATGAACCATATATGTGTGTGAGGATGCATGTTTACTATATATGAGTACATATAATGCTTAATGATATTGTATGACTACTATATGACTATATGGTATTATGGTTAATGATATTGTTATCTGGTATATGTGAAATTGCAGTTTATTGAAATGGGATAGTGTTCTAGATCAATAGGAAGCAGGGAAAAAATGTTGAAACATACAACAGTAGCGCGGGCAAAGAAAAGCGCTACAACTACTTATTAGAAGCGCATGTTGGAAAACCGCTACTGATACAGTCAATACTATTAGCGCGGGTACATAAAGCGTTACTACTATCTGTTAGCTGTAGCGCCTTATTAGTAACGCGGCCACCCGCGCTACTGATAGCGCTAAAACCCGCGCTACTGCTAGGGTTTTCCCTAGTAGTGGGAGCAGCTGCACAGGGCCCCCAAAGTGTTGGGGCCCAAGTTTTACAAGTACAACTAGCTCATTACTAATCAGGTACGACAGGCCGACTGAACTTGCTGACCTGAGCCCATGACCCAGTCATGTCACGGTATCATCGTCACGGGACTCAAAGCGGTCTGCATACACACACGCATCAAATTTTGCTTAGTGTCAGCTGCAAATCAAATCGCTGCAACTTAATACTTCGTCTTCTCCACTGCTCTCTCGATTGATGATGAGGTACTTGTCAAATATAGTAGATATCAGCCATCAACAATTACCATAAGAAATTCAATTAGAAAATGGAAAATAAACAATGGAACACCAAAGCCTTATATTTTCATGCATGTTGTTTGTTGTTATATGGTCATGTGCGGAAGCAGTTAAGTATGCAAAACTCATCTACAAATATTACCAACTATGGCATGTACAAAAACGAAACTTCTAGGACGCCCATATCCACCACCACTTGTGGTATATTTGACATGCCCCATACACCGTGTGTGGTGTTAGCAGGAGGCAGCCCACACGGGCTGTGTGTAGATAGACATTAGAATTGCCCACACGTGTGGGCGCGGCTACTTCGTGCCACACGCCCAACAAGTACTACTCATCTCCATCCCGCGCGTGTTGCACGACGCAAAAATGCCCACACGTCCTGGCGCGGCTACGTTAGGTATCCGCGGGATGACGATTTAGTTGCCATCCTCGTTGGCAGATGTTGTTATCCGGGATGGCAAGTGTAGTTGTAAAAGCATGGCAACTCTATCTGTTTTGGTTAACTATAGTTGCCATGTCTAATTTATGGTAGTTACCGCGTGTAATCAAATCGTAGTTGCTATGTGTGATTAACTACTTGCCATATATGGTCAAACAGTAGTTGTCATGTGTGTTTACCTAGTTGCCACGTGTGGTCCAACCATAATGCCATGTATTGTTAATCACAGTTGCCATGTGTGTTTATCTGGTTGTCACGTACGCGTAACTGCAGTTGTCGTCTAGCAAAGAATCACAGTTGTCATGTGTGTTTACCTAGTTGCCACGTTCGCGTAACTGCAGTTGTCATCCACAACATAGGCGTGTCGTGTGGGCGAAAAGCAGTTCGCCCACACGCGCATGAACTAGGTGGTGACTGTGTGGGCAGAAACTAGTTCGCCCACACAGCGCAGCTGGCAAACAGCGTGGTGCGGGCGTGTGGGCAAACTCTCCAACGCCCACAAACCAGCCACGTCCTACGTGGCACATCAAATCCACCTTTTCGTGTCAAGATTCGTGCAAAAGACAGTGAACGACGATCCAGACGTGTGGGCGAGTTGGGGAACGCCCACACGTGTGGGCGTTAGTGTTTCCGAACTTGTATACACGCTAGACGTTTTTTCTTTCTTTGGAGAAACTATACACGGTATAAGTAATCATATTATTAAGTGCCCTGTGTTAAAAAAAATATGAAGTGTCCTAGCAAGAAAACCATATATTATATTAAGCGAATAGTATGATAAATTGATTAGAAAACCGTGGGCCAGGAGTTTGTTTCCGTACCAAGTAAGGTGGGGCACCATGAAACCGATCCATAAAATAGGTCACCCAAACCCCAAACTTTGGTGATCGATTGAAGCAGCGATCTCGCATCGTATCCATCATGGGTCTGTCCCTCGGCGAATCGACCTTCGTCGGCAAGTGGATCTACGGCGGCACTTCTCCTAGTTCTCCGCCCTGGCCGGACCTGCCGCTGGAGATCGCCGGCCACGTCCTATCTTGTCTCGCGTCTCACGATGACCGCCTCAGCTTTGGCGCCGTCTGCCGCGACTGGCGTCTGGCTGCGCAGCATCATCGCCCGCTGCTGCCGCCGGCCATGCCGTGCATCAACCTCGGCGACGGCGAGTATCGGAGCCTCGCTGATTACAGCAAGGTGCGCCGCTTCGCCACGCCCAGGTACGGCCGTGACGTTGTCTCTTCCTACGGCAACTGGCTCCTCCACGAGCGCAACCTCTACCGCCCATGCCTCCTCCGTGACCCGTTTTTCCGAGCCCCGTCCGCCATCGAGGTCCCGTGCCACTACGACCCCTGCACTGGCCATCGTTTCGACGTGTTAGGCAGCTCCAGAGACCCCCCGCGTACGTCTCGCAACATCGACAAATTGAGGAAGATCGTCGTCGTCCAGTCACAACATCTCCTCGTCGCTAAGTTCAACGGCCGTCTATTCCGCACCGCACCGGCAAACTTTGCATGTTTCCGTCCTGGCGCGCGGCCGCTTTCATGGTCACATGCAACAGGCGCGACGTCCGGCCATCAGCACCATGGTTGCCGAGACTTCACCTACAAGGACATAGCCTTCCACCGTGGAAAGATTTTCGCCGTCGGCTGGATGGAAGATCTATTTGCACATGAGTTTGTTGGCGGGGATCAGTCGTTATTGCAGAGTCGCGTCGAGCATGTCATCAAAAATCCGCCATGCATGTCCATTACGGCCAATCATCACCTAGTCACATCATCCGACAATCAAAAGTTATTCATGGTGCGGTGGTACATTACGCCTAAAGCCGTGAACATAATTCACGAGCACGCCATGAATCTACATGTATTTGAGGCAGACTTGGACAAGGGACAGTGGTTGGAGGTGAAGGGCTTGGGCGACCAGATCCTCTTTGTTGGCGAGTCCGGATCCAGAGCATTTGCAGCGGCATGCTCATTGGAGCACTACGGTGATAGGAGATTCAGAGGAGGGAACCGTGTGTTTCTTCTTGGCAAAGACTGGGCACAGGCATGGAGCAGTGCCACCTTCAACAGCACCGCGTGCCTGTGTTCCCACTGCCAAAACCTCAAGGATGGCATTCCTAGCTATTGTGTGTATGACATGGTGAGCGGAAAAACTAGTCTCGTTTCACTAACCAGAGGCCATAATTCAAAGGATGCTTCTAGGTCGCAGTGGTTTTTCCCCTCTGGATAAAAACACAAAGACTCTAAGATGGATCGACCGATAAACACACATACACACACTACAAGAGTTTGTAATGAAGTAGTTATCGTGATTTCCTTATGACCAATATACACTCGGTGGTCACATTTTGATGTCGCTATTGCGTACTGTAATACTATTCTTTGAACATAAATACCCTCTTCATATACCACATTTTATTTACTTCCGCATCGAGGTGTACATGTTATTTTTCCATAGACCATAGACGATCGGCATACTTTTATTAAATTTTTACAGGTTCACAAGATATATAGGACGAATTAGTTTTGGAAACAACCATTGATCATGATTTTCTTTTATTATATACTCCTTCCGTCTCGAAATGTAAGACATTTTTTTACACTATGATAGTGTCAAAAAAACGTCTTACATTTTGGGATGAAGGGAGTACTTCTTATTTGATGATTTTGGCTCCAAAACCATTGATGATGATTGCATGCATAATCTTGCAGATTTTGACATCAAGAGTAAGTTAGGCCCTCCTTTTTTTCTGAAAAATAAAACTCTCGAGGTAAACGGCAGCAGCACTACTGAAAGCTCCTATGTTTTCATGCAAAACGAGCCGAACACGAAGACAATGAGAAAGGAAAGAAACCTCTTGTGAAGTTAGGCACCGGTCTGAATGATTTTGCAAGCGAAAATGACATTTTTACGCTCTAGTGAGCGTAGCTAGCAAAGAAAAAAATGAACACTGATGATCCTTTGGAGCTGTGTTGCGTGATCACAGGGGATTGGTGATACTCTCTGGTGCTGGGAGACTTCCAAGATTGATGTTGAAGCAGTAGCTGAGGCTCGTCTTCAGGGGACTGATCCTATGCAGCACTCACAATGTCACACATAAGAGCATGACGTGAAATACATCACCAAATTGACCTTCAAGTAAATTTTACATCACCAAAAAGTGTTTTTTACATCATCAAAAACCTCCAGCTCCAACAGATGATGTAAAATAGGGCACTAGTGCTCCAATAGATGATGTAAAATTGCAACGACTAGATCATTTCAAACAAACATAGTTTATACTACAAACATTGCAACGACTAGATAATACTGATACTACTTCATACTGACTCTACTTGATCATCACCCTAACTACTAGTCGGGATCGCTCATGAACTGGTTCCAGAACGAGTCGGAGCTGGGGTCATCAGAGTGATGGAGCTCCTCCTACTTCAAACACAGTGTAACCAGCCTAGCTTAGCCGTCTTAATATATTACTGAGATTCTCTAAACATAAGATGAACAGAAGAGGCTAGTCATGGAACTGAAGATACACAACACAAGAGGGCTCTGGTCCACAAGTGTCACCCAACAACACAACAACATACGCATCTGATGCTCTCATGTGTATATTTTGGTGCTCCTCTCCTCACCTTCCTGTTACAACCAAGTAATACCTGATGCGAAAAGTTCCTGACACGAAACCTAGCTTGAATTTCATACATCTTAGCCTGAAACAAAATGAGTCCTCGACAACTTTACAATCACATGTTACAGCAGGCAATTCCCTGTACTTAAATGAACAACAATCTGCAGAGCTTATAGCTAATAGTCCTCAACCCAAGAGAGTCAGATAACATATCTTTTTCATGTTCAGGGCCAGCAACCATACACCAAACAAAACCAGGTGCATTTTTCCGTGTTCAGTCATTTCGACCCTTTCTCACACACTTATTAATAGGATCCCTTGATTAATTCACAGGGCCCCACAAACTTCTAAAGGCAAGGCTACACTTGAAACTTGTCAGTTCGAGCAAAAGAACCAGCAAGTATTTAAGCAGCATACAATAGTGAATGGGGTTCAGTTCAGTTTCTACACTGTACAGCAAAGCGGATGGGGTTGCACAGAGCATAGCTAAATCTTGTTATGATAGTAATACTTCCTGTAATTGGATTGATGAACCACCAGACTTTTTAATTTTCTCTCTTGCAAACAATGTAACCCTATTATCAGCTCAATAAAGCAGCCATGATGGCATTCCCTCAAAAAAAAAGTATTTAAGCAGCACACCTAACTGATAAAAGGAACACATCTCTCACTAAGGTCCAAGAAATTTCGTGCAGGCTGAACTAAAGATGTTAGAAACCTACCAATTCCAGCACAAATGATCAAAATAACTACATAAATTTTTTCAACAGAAAATGTAGTACATATAATTTGTCCTGTGTAAAGATTAAACAGAAAACCGAATGACGAACTAATTGCAAAAGCTTGAATAAAAGTCTCCTACATTGTTGTAAAACTGAAGGATGAAACTAACAGCAAAAACTTCAACCATCCTTCCACCATCAAAATCAGCCATCCATAGCTGCAGAACTCTTTGATGTTTTTTCAGAAGAAGCTGGTAGAGCAGCAAGCCGTAGTTGCACACTGACGATCACTAGCCATCGGAACTGAACATGCTTGGGTACACCCAGAAGGCAAGCACATTTTTGTACCAGTTTCTCTTGTAGGATCCCACGCAGTGTCTGCCTCGTCACCCAACCCATGTACGATCCATGGCTGAGAGTAATGGGAGTAGTACATCTGGTTACTCTGCCCCATTGTTCCGGGCTCAAGCAAGAAAAGAATGGGCTCCGCAAATCACAACCTACAAAGAGTGCCCAGTTGTCCAGCTTCTTCATCTCCACCCATTTTGCCGGTCTGGTCGACATGTCAAGAACGGTAGGTTTTATAGAGGACTGGTGCTTCAGATGATGACAAGCTAGCGTAATCGCCAACAACGAGAAGCATGTCACCACAGACGAATAGCCATGGGCTTTGCGGGCAT
>NC_041386.1:721377125-721382440 GCF_002162155.2 Triticum dicoccoides
GGGGGCAACTTCAGAATGTGGATCCTCCAATGACAATACATGGCGATGAATTGACCGTTCAATTCCACAAGAGTCACTTCCAATGCGCCAATCAAACATGGAGCGATGGGTGCTGACGAGTAGATGGCAGTTTGGTGGTGCAGTGGGGGCTGTAAGGATGCCACAGTAGTAGAAATCAAAGTTGCAATTCAATCGGAGACATGGAGGTGAAAATCGGTACCAGTGAACACATCAACAATAAGAAAATTTCCCTTGAGGCAGCAGATGAGATGCCCATAGAAAGAGCCAATAAAAGAGCATGTTCTGAAAAGCATATTGAGGAATCTGGCAACGAAGGAATATGTTCTGGTTGGCTAGATCGATGAGCTCAGTATTGCTAGAAGTGACATGTGGAGCTAGGTCAAGGACATTGGGCTCGACAAGGAGAGGCAGGAGTATAGTGCAAAACGTTGATTTGGATGGGTATGACGAGAAAGCAGCACGCCAAGAAAAGCATATGCTAACAAATGCATATAGGTCAATTAACGATCCCAACAGAGGAACAATTGAATGAAGCTGGTCAACTGAAAGGGCAGCCCAACCCTGGAGCCCCGACAAACCGGAGGGAGTAGGGACAGATCTGTCAGACAATTTGGTCGGGCTTTGCATCATGGCGAACTCTCTGCAAAACACAATAAATGACCTTTTTTTTGTTTAAAAGAACCATCTATCCAGTGCAATTGACAGAAAAACCACCTCTGGGTCAGATTGCGAAAAAAGACAACATGGTTCATGGTGGCAGGCGCTTGCCGACACGTGGCGCTTGCCGCCACGCCCAGAGGCAGCATGCACTGCTGCTGTTGCGGTGAGTTCGGCCGTAGCACTGAGGGAGCATATGTTGCGCTGAGCTGGTCATGCCTCGCCGCCTGACCGCACTGCATGTGAAGGGAGAGGTGCGTGCAGCACAACGCAGGCAGCTTTGCCTAGCTGCACACTCCACCCGTGTAGTACAGTCGCGAGTTGGATCGATCGGTGTAGATTTTGGGCCTCCGCTCCCATGCCAATGTCATGCATGCATGGGCTTGCCGCACGTCCTGATTAACCAACCCGGGACGCCATGATACATCTCGCCGCGGCAGCAGTGCATGCCGCCTCTGGGCGTGGCGGCAGGGCCCACCGCCGATCCGGTTCCGCTGTGTTCTGTCCGCTCCTGACTATTCCATGTGACAGGCCACCTACCGCCTGGGCCTGTGGTGGCTGGGGCTGCCGCCTTCGCACGTGGTGGCGGGCGCTATGTGTCGGCTGGTCCGCCTGCCGCCATGAACCAGCTGGTCTTTTTTGACAATCTAAACCAGAGGTGGTCTTTTCTGTCAATTGCACTGGGCAGGTGGTCTCTTTGGACAAAAATGCATAAATGACAGGTTAAAATAAATGTAGGTAGCATGCTAGGACCATGGATTAATACGTTTATATATTCTCCACATCTTGTATATGACTCACGTAGCTACATGTAAGGAAAATCTATTGAACACTTGGACAGAAGGAATTTGATTTTATTGATTTCGGCAGGGTTATTTGAGGACAAGATAACAACCTGCATAGAAAATGAACTGATTTCTTCATGACAAGTGAGAACCATCTATATTTGGAAGATGATACTAAAAATAGTGCCGCATGCGACTACTTTTTTTCTTTGCCTAATACACACAGAATGGAACAACTGCAGTTCTAGCTCTGTCGACTCATGCTGAAATTCTTCTAGTGTAGTTGAACGACTTAGGCAGTTCTAATCCCCTTGTCCACTTGCAGACTCAAACTAGTTTCTGCATGGGCGACTCAAAGTATATCACATGGAAACACTTGGACATATTTACATGAAAATAATTGTTAAAACACTTGGACAAATGAGGTATTTGATTCTCGGCACAGCTATATCAGGAAATAGAAAATGAACTACCATTGCAAATGCTCACCTGAAGTTAAAACGTGTTCATGACAGGGAAACCATATCTGTATCTTAAGTAGATGATACAAAAATGGTGCTGAGAATATAGAACAAGTGCAGTCCTAGCTCTGCTTGGTTGAATCTTATGGTTCTAGGCTTCTAGCTAGGGTTTCTAGCATGCGAGCATCCAATTTGGCTGCTAGTAGGGGAGATAAGTTAGGGCAAATTTGACAAATTTGACCTGTGGACGAAATCAAATCACAGAATGAACTGCCTGTGAAACTATTTCACGCGGTTGACCTTTTTGTGTGACACACGACACGAAGGCGCCACACTACATTGTGCAACGCCTCACAGATAGGCGCTACACGCATGGCCAGTGTTGCACCCCAAACTGCCTAAAAATTGCTAAGTCAATGTACAGAGCCTAAGAGCTAGACGATGCACTGTATAGTGTGGCGCCTAGCTCTCAGGCGCTGCACACTGACTTAGTAATTTTTGAATCACACTGGTACGACGCTGGCCAGGCGTGTAGCGCCTATCTGTGAGGCGTTGCATAGTGTAGTGTGGCGACTTCATGTCGGACGTCACATCAAAAGGTCAGCCGCGTGAAATAGTTTCGCAGGTAGTTCATTCTGTGATTTGATTTCGTTCATAGGTCAAATTTTTCAATTTTGCCATAAGTTAGCAGGATCCTAGGAGTGGAGGTACCTAGAAGCGACAGCAACGGTGTCGACGCGGCGGGCGGCGACAGGCGATCTGCTCCCGTGCCACCACGGCTTTCCGTCTCTTTTTCCTTTTCTTCTTAGGTTGCCTGAGTGGAGTGTAGTGAGACCATGGGAGTGACCAATATACATAGCGAGGCTTTGTACGGGCTGGACAAATTACTGGGCTGTGTGGGGCGATCTCCTTTTAATTTTATTATTGTCTCGTCTCATATACTGTAGTAGTGACAGTGGTCAAATTACAGAATAATAATCATGTTTTAATCTCAAACTACTGCAAAGTTCCTTTGTAGCTCAGACTACATGGAACCTCCTATCCTCAACCCTCCAGCCTTGCTTTGAGATCCGTACCCTTAAACTACAGAATAACCTCATATAGTAGTTCTGTAATTTTGACATTATAAAATTGCAGGTCTAGGATAATTTTTCTGTTACAAATGCGTGAATATCTCCCAGCAAAAATAAAGCGCAAAAATTTCAGAAATTAATCACCAAGAAGTAGAAGTGAGCATTTGGCTACAAGAAAATCTTGAGATACATTCCATCTTTAAATTATTCTTTTTTAGCCTGAAAAAGGTAGCATCACCAGTAGAAAAATGCGAAAATGATGTATTATCAACCCAGGTTATTTTTCTCCTGTGCCAAAATATCAAAATCTGTCAAAATATTCCTCAACACATGTTGGTCACTCCAGTCTGCTGAACTGAACAGTACATGATTTTCAGACCAAACTGAATAATACTCTCTGCCCCCTCTAGGAAATATTTATCAAGTCAAAGAGCAAGAACACAGGAACTATTCAAAGCAAACAAGATTTTCTCAACCCAAGGGCAAACACACAGAAACCATGTCCTTTTTCCAGTACAAGCAATTCAGTTTAGTCATTTTGATGCCACATGGAAACAAACGTTGCATCTCAAGCAAACTCTTGCTACAACAACTGAAGTAAAGTCCTTTAACCACACATGATAAATACAAAAGGCCACATCATGTAAATGAAAGCAAAATTCATAATAAAAGTCTGGACCATCTGCTCTTATCCATCTACCGACACCTCGATAGCCGGATACCTCTTGAGAACACAATGGAAGACAAAGACGTCTCATACCGCCTGCCTCCCGCTACCGCCGCACCACCTTCGATGCAACAACAACAGGCTAAACATGCACCTCTTCCAGAGCTACCGTGCAGCACCTGCCGGTAGTAGGCATGAATTGACGTCTCCGCATAAGGCGTCGTGCATAGCATCTGCCGGCAGCGCATCCACAGGTGGCTTCAGCTGCCGGTGACAAGCACTGACCGACAACTCTGAAAGAGGCACATGTAGCAGCTGACGAGCCGCATCGAACCCGATCTATTGATGGAGGGGACGTCCCCTACTACCACCAGCCTCAAAAAGGTCATCACCACCTTGAGATCCAGACAACTAGTCACCCACAGGACCCCGGAGTCCGCCGCCCCGATTTCTGTCACTACAGGGAGGACCCACCGTCACGCCAGCCGCTGTCATCGTCCATGCTATAGCAATCGTCGCCTCGATCCCGCATCAAGCACCGTCAACGACGGAGGAATCTCTGGCCGCCACGAGATTCATGTGACATCCCCAAGAACGGGATCCCAAGATTCGCCATCGCCGGCACCGCCACAAGGACACACCACCTGGACCGTCATCCCCGGCGGAGGGGACGCCGCAACCGCCATGACTGGAGACACTGCTTCGGAGCCCTTGTGCCGTAGATCTCTGCCGAGGCCGCCATCCCCATGTTGTAGCCGGATGGGCCGCCACGCCACCAGTAGGAACAACCGTGGGAGGCACATCTCACACCTCCATGCACCGCCCCTCCAGGAAGATGCGCTATGTCCGCGGGACACGAGATCCCCGTCATGCCCTTCACCGGCGGCGCACAGGCTATACCGGCGACCACCGCTAGGGACAGCGAGGGGAGAAGGAAGGGATGATGGGGTAGCGGCAGCGGGGACTAGGGTTAGCCCCCCGGCCGCCCTGGAGGTGACGCAAGGGACTCACGCAAGAGGAGGACAGAGCCCTTTCCCGGTTAAAATGGGAGAGATGTAAACTTTCTGGCCTCTGTACCAGCGAGGGATGCATACAACCATTTTAGTATGAGTAGCAAGATAAACATGGCACACCATTTTTTGATGAGTATCAAGATATTTCTTGATGAGTGGTTTCATCACACACCAAGCTTGACCACAACCACATGCCCAACCATTGAGCCAAGGCTCTCTTTGCAAATACTTGTACTTTTCTAATGCAGAAGTATACAATTGCTATGGTAGTCATCTACTCCCTCGGTTCCCAAATATATGTCTTTTTAGGGATTTCAATAAGTGACTATATACAGAGCAAAATGAGTGAATCAACACTCTAGAATATGTCTACATACATCCGTATGTTGTAGTCCATTTAAAATGTCTAAAAAAACTTATATTTAAAAACGGAGGGAGTAGTAGTTTATAGGAAACCACAAAGGAGGTACAAAGAGGCCCGGTCGTAGTGGCATCTCCCGTGAGCAGTCTTTATCCTCGGGCATTTACGACACCGAACTCAGAATATGAGAAACAAAAATGATACTCCATGCGTTTCAAAATAGATAACCCAATTTTGTACTAATTTTAATATAAAGTTGGATCATTCATTTTATAAC
>NC_041386.1:721382616-721385712 GCF_002162155.2 Triticum dicoccoides
TACCTGGGACAGTCGCGCACCCTTGTTTTCTCAGGCGGTTCCCGTGTAGTCGGAAACGGTGGCGCCCACGTGCGCCCACGTACTCGACAGCTAACGCGGCGCCCGAGTGCGATCTCTTCCTCAGTGGTTGTAGCGACGTCACTTCAGAGTCAGTAGCAACCGCCTCGCTGGCTGAGGCTACTCCAGTGTCCTTGGAAGCGGCGTCGATAGATACCTACAATATTTCCTTGATGAAGATGAAGAGCACCCGCTGAGCTTGCAGCGGTCCATACTGCAACTGAAACACAAAAGGAGATTTGGATATGTATAAACAATGACTAAATAGTCCCTCAATGCATTATGACAGGAAGTGGATGAATATACCATCTATATGTGTGTTGGTGATGTTGCTCAAAGGGGTACTTTGAATGTGCCCATGCTACCTGGGCATGGTTAACACTACCCGTTTAACACTACCCAGAGTTGCAGCATTCTTTTGTTGCCGGGCGACACGGCGCTTCTTGAGTAATTTCTCTATCTTCTCTTTAGACAATCTGGCATACCATGATTGACTACTTTTCTTTTTAGCTTCCACACTATGACTACTTTTGGCATTCCCGTTTACTAATGAGTTCGTTAGGTCAAGATGCCCCGAGACACAAATGGATGTGCATCTGGTTAGATTGTTGCCCATGTGCGTTTCAGAAGGACGAATGTTAATCAAATTATAACGGATGAGTGTCAAGTTAAACTGAAAGTACACTTCTTCCTCGGTACAACCCCCTGCAAACATCAACGGTCCAGATCGTTCTATACCCCTTCACCTGAAAACTTAAAAAAGGGTAGGATGGTCATTGCCCCTTCCCCTCCCCCCAGCCCCGCCCCCGTGACGTACCCGCGCGGCCCGTCGACGTACGTACGTGTACGCGCGTCCAATGGCGTTTTTTTTACTGTGGCGACGTACGTTTTTTTACCGCGTCGGTGGTCAATCCGCGCGTCGGCCGGTGAAAGCGCATCGTGGCGCATGAACTGCGGCCCGCCCCCCGTCCCATCCGTCCCCTCGTCTGCCGCCCCGCCGCCCTTCGAATTAGTTGCCCAACCACCCGCCCGTCGCATTTCATCCCCGTCCGCCCGCTGCCCCGCCGTCTGCCCTATAAATCGCACCTCTGTCCGCCCATCGCCGCAAACACCACTCCTCCCCCGACTCCACCTCCCAAAAGGCCGCCGGCGACATGTCGTTCCACGGCGGCAGCAGCTCCGGCACCGGCGGCGACGACGGACCCAGCGCGTGGCCGTCGAGCCTGAGCACGCCGGAGACAGAGGAGCTGTACCGGTTTGGGCTCCTCATGCCGCCGGGTTGCCGTCTTCCGCACGACTGGAAACTCAATAAGGACGGCTACCCGAGGCGCGGGCCCGGCGTCACCGCGGAGGAGAAGCGGACCGGCGGCCGCAACAACATCGCCGGCCGTCACGCGTTCTGGGACGGCAAAGACTACGCCGCCGTCATCGGCGCGTACCGGCTGGCGGAGTCCGGCGTCACGCCAGACCTCATTGGCGACCGCCGCGGCCTTCTTGTCCCGCACCCCCGTCCAAAAGCGCACGGCCGTCGAGCCCCTCCACCACCTGCGCTGGCGCCCGCCTATCCCCCCGCCCCGCCGGAGGTGGAACTGCCGCCGGAGCAGTTGGTTCTTCGGGAGGACGGCGATCCCGACGATACGCCGGGTTACCTCGTCGCCCTGCGGGCGTCGGTGGCTGCAGCGGCGGCTGTAGAGGTGGCGGCGGCTGCGAGGGAGGCCGCCGAGCAGGCGGCAGCGATCCAGGCGGCGGTGGAGATTTCGCCAGTGGTCCCGAAGGCGGAGGCGGAGGCGTCGGAGTCGTCGGACGACGACGTCATCTACTGGGAGCGGTTAGCCCAGGTCAGCGACGACGACGACGACGGCGGCGGCGGTGACGGCAGTGACGGCGCGGCGGAGGTCATCGATCTGTTGGCTAGCGACGAGGAGGAGTAGTTGTTTTTTTTAAAAAAATATTCTAAATATGAGCTATGTATCTTTTAGGTTCGGATAAACACGTTTCGTTTCGATAGCGTTGAATGGACTATGCAAAATATCTCTATGTTCAATCTAGCTTGTTCGAATCTTGTTTTAATTTTTCCTCAAAGTTTGTTCAAAAAATTAGCTAAATATTGAACGCTTATTTTGAGAAAATTTGAAAATTTTCTGACCCATGCATAAAAATGTTCACAATATATTTAAAAAATTTCCATCGAATATACATAGCACAGAATAAGGTATGCAATTATCGAAAAATTCTAGAACAAAAAAAATCTTGAAAACACATAAAATATAAAAGAAAACTGAATAAAAAATCAAAAGTGTATCTAAATGTTTATAAAGTGTTTTAGAAATGTTCAGATTTTGTTAAAATATGTGCATATATTAAAGCTGGTGGATGAAAAATTGAAATTTTGAAATAAGAAATATAACAAATAAAAAACAAAAATAAAATTAAAAAGGTGAGATATTTTAATTCATTAACATTTTATGAAATATTATTAAATTCATTAACATTTATGAATCAGAGAATATTTTTAAATTATTAACATATATGAATACGAGAATTTTTAAATTCATTAACATTTTCCGAAATATTTTTAAATTCTTTAATTTTATGAACCAGAGAATATTTATAATT
This sequence comes from Triticum dicoccoides, assembly GCF_002162155.2. Lineage (NCBI taxonomy): Eukaryota > Viridiplantae > Streptophyta > Magnoliopsida > Poales > Poaceae > Triticum > Triticum dicoccoides. The sequence goes on from NC_041386.1 coordinate 721,385,290, forward strand.
CATTAATATTTATGAATCCGAGAATTTTTAAATTCATTAACATTATCTGAAATAGTTTTAAATTCATTAACATTTATGAATTTTCTGGAATATTTTTAAATATTTGTAAACCCAACTTTTTAAATATTTTCCGGAAAATCGTAGAAAATCCATACGGACTCGAAACGGGACAAATTTTTGCGTGCGTGCCCTGCAAGAGCACTGTAGCACGTGGAAAAAAATAGGCACGTTTAGCGGATGCGGAGCGGAGACGTGCGACCGAGGGTCCCCTCCGCCCATACCGAAACAACCTCCTCCACAGCAAGTACCTGAGTGGTTTGACAGATTGCACCCAACTTTTGCCAGCGCGTGTGGGGCCTCACCCGGGCACCCCACGGCCAAAATGAACGAAATCCGACAACGAACGCACATTGTGTCACGTCC
>NC_041386.1:721386913-721401392 GCF_002162155.2 Triticum dicoccoides
CACTGTAGCACGTGGAAAAAAATGGGCACGTTTTGTGGATGCGAAGCGGAGACGTGCGACCTAGGGTCCCCTCCGCCCATACCGAAACCACCCCCTTCCACAGCAAGTACCTGAGCGGTTTGACGGAATGCACCCAACTTTTGCCAGCGTGTGTGAGGCCCCACCCGGGCACCCCACAGCCAAAATGAATGAAATCCGACAACGAACGTACGTTGCGTCACGTCCAGGCAGTATTTTCGGCGTTTTCGGCACGGAAAATCATAGAAAATCCATACGGACTCGAAACGCGACAAATTTTTGCGTGCGTGCCCTGCTAGGGCACTGTAGCACGTGGAAAAAAATGGGCACATTTGGCTAAGTTAAAAAATGAGCCTATTTGATTAAGTTAAAAAAATGGGCACGTTTGCCTAAGTTAAAAAATTGGTTAAGGTAAAAAAATTTGATACAGTTAAAAAAATGAGCCTACTTTATTTAGTTAAAAAATGAGGCCCAGTAAAAAAAAGGGCCGTCTGCCCGTCTCGCTAACCGACGTGCATGCGTGCATGGGGCCGTCCCACTAACAATGACGCCGCAATCAGCGCTCGGGCGACGTCGTTAGCCGACGCGCATGCAAATTTTCCTTGTACGTCCAGCCCGTCTCGCCGCCGCCATGATCTGCACGTGCTGCCGACGTACGCCGCCCGTCGCCCCACACTCCAAAACGGCGCCGGTGCGGCTGCGCCTGCCTGCCTGACCTGACCCGTCGCTCCCTATACGCTGCCGGTGCCTCTCCAACCGTCGCCCCACCGTCCAAACGCCGTCGGTGCGCCCGCGCCGGCCTGTGTACCCTGACCCGTCCCCCTATATACGCAGCCGGTGCCTCTCCCACCGTCGCCGTCGTGTAAGTTTTTTTTCCTGTTTTTTTATACGACGAGGCTCATAGCAGTGCGATGGTATGTGACAGAAAACTATTTGATGCAGTATGAATATCGACGGTGTGATTCCATGTTCTGTTCAAAAGTGGGTTAGCCTAGTTGACAAACTGTCACCCAGTCAGAAATTCCGGTTTTATGAAACGGATATGTAGGGCATGTTTAGAATACCATCGATAAAGATGCGTGATTTTTTGCTTCACTTTTTACTCCAAGGTTACAATCCGAGTAGCAAAAAAATCATGGTTGAAGAGAGTTCTGGAAGTACTGTTGGAAGTAAAGGTCTTATTTCACTAAGGCCTGATGATGTGTACTCCATATTTGGTTGGAAAAACAATGGAGTGGATGTTTTTGGGTTTCTTAGTACTGAAGGAGAAAAAGCAACCAAAAAAATACCAGTTAGTTTGTTAGCAAGAAAAATGGTAAGATCATGATTGATGATCTCATAGAAAAAATTGTGAAGAATAAGAGCACTGATGATGACTTTATTCGGATGACATTTCTAGTTCTCTTTGGAACTATAATTGCACCAGTGTCTCATGAATACGTTCCGAAAAAATACTATGCCTTAGTGCAAAATATTAAGTTGATAAAGAAGTTCAACTGGAATGCATTCACTTCACGATTCTGTTTGTCGGAGATTGGTAAGTTTCTGCAGGACGGCCATGTTAGGCAGTGGCCCCAGGGGAACCTCGCCCTTTTGCAAGTACGTTGTATTTATTAATTTCAACACTTTTGTTATAAAATGTCACGGAAGAACATGCAATTTAATTAGTTTATGTGTTTTGCAGTACCTATACTGGGAGAAGGTGCAACCAATTACCGGTCCAAAATATGATCCGTTGACATTGTTGAGCCCGCTGATGAGGAACTGGACGGAAGATATGGCTGTGAGAAGAGACAAATACGACTATGAATATGGTCGTGGTGTTGGGATGGTAATCCTAGTAATCATGTTTTTTTTACATTTATGAAATAAAGTTAAGTGTGCATATGGTTTGTATGTATAATTCTCTTGTTGCATTTGTAGATCGATGACAACATTACAGAGGAGTACAGGCTGAAAAAAATTACAGAAGAAGAAGCTCAAAAAACCAAGAAAGCTAGTAGCAAAAAATCTAACGTTACTGGAACGAGGAAAGAGGGCAGTACCTCGGAGGCTTCGAGCCAGAAGCCCACTATGGACCGGATTTTGAGTGAGATGAATGAGCTTCGGAAGGAAATGCTTCGTTTGCCAGAGTTATGCGCACAGGTAACACTTGAGCACGTCACTTTAATGTCCATCACTGAATTGAAGAACTAAGATGAAATATTTTCTTGCAGAGGATGATTGAGAAACTGAACAAAACCGGCGTCTTCTACAAACCCAGTAACCTGGAAGAGGACGAAGAGAATCGGTACAGAGGCATTAATGAGTCTTCAAACGATGGTGGACGTCCGAAAAGAGAGTTTGTATATAAAAAATATGATTCAGACCGGTTCCGCACACCTTCCAAAATGAATTTGCAAAAGGATGATGACGGCGTTGATGTAACTTCTCGTGGAAACACACCTTTTTACTGCACACCTGAGTACTGGGATAGTTTCAAGGGTGATATGGATGATCCTATCCATGTACCAGAAGTATCAGATGAAAAAGCTGCCACATTTTTAGGGACGGACGAAATCGCATCACATCCGTCGCTTGGTTCTCAAGGAGTACAAGAGGAAGTGGAGGAGGTTACTGGCACGCGCAAACGCAAAGGATCACAACATGTCAAGTCTCCTTATATGGTCCCTAAACCGAACAAGCATGCAAAACGTTCTGCGAAAGGAAGTATATTTTTTATGTTTCTAATTGTTCTTGCGTAATAATTATTTATATATTTGCATTTATTATTATTTTAGTTGTGCGTTACAGAATTGTGCCAAAATGCTGGTGTTAACAAATCTAGTGATGAGTATGATGTGGTGAAAGCATCCATCAAGTACGTGCGCGCGCATGAGTATTCACAAAAACATGCCAAAACACAAATTTTCAATGATGGCATGGAAGAAGGTCTCACTGTGCGGAGAGCTTGTCAGATTATTAACCATGAGTGGCTAAGTGGCGACGTAAGTTAATTTCATATATTGTTTTACAATTGATTCGAAAATACCATTATTAAATCTGACACATTATTTATAGGTGATTAATGCATACTCATCATATTTGGTCGACAAAGTTAATGATGATCGTTTCATGTTGACAACTTGGAGGATACATTGGTTGCTTCACATTAGACCCGGAAAGAAGACCGTCGGTAACGATTACGAAGCAGAGTCGCATAGTAATGGACCCGTGAATAGATGTGAGGATGAGTATTTCAAAAAATCAAAGGTAAGTTTGATTGGTTACACGGTACATACATACGATAGTATGTGCTGATTGTGTTTTATGGTCCTTGTGATGCAAACTTACATTCCTCTAAACAAGGAAAACACTCACTGGATTACTGTCGTCATGCATAGCGGGAAGAGAGAGTTTCAGGTTCTTGACTCGATGATGACCGGAAAACTTGACAGTATTACTAGAGAACTCGTTGAGGACCTGGTAGGTTTAACTTTGAAATGTGCATTTGGTAACATTCGTTTTCTTTAGTACACTGAATGACATTCTTTCCACCATGTTTATTATATCTTTAGAGAAAACAACTAGCAGAAGATATCGAAGAAGCAAATGCAACCGGAATTGTGAATTATCCGCATGTTTCCAATTGGCCTATTCAAACGTATGACATGCCAAAACAACATGATGGGTGAGTTCTTACTTTGGCAGAATGTCGGTCCTGTATGTACAGTAGATATTTAATCTTCGTAAATTGTATGCACTAGGAATTCATGTGGAATATTTCTCCTTCGATGCTTTCAATATTGGGATGGTGACAAATGGACAGGCTTATTTTCACAGGTACGCAAGTCATGTTTAGACTACGATGTACAATGAACGCTGTGTTAACACCACTTTTTTCTCAGAGGTCAATTGATGATTCGAGAGAGGTAATGATTGCGCAACTTATCTTTTTGGAAAGAAACAAGCTTGATGAAGTGAAAAACAAAGTTATTCGGATATCAAAGAAGAAGAAATAGATGCGGCACGGAGGAGTTTTGCATGTGATTGGGTGGTACTGGAGGACTATATTTTCCAAACGCTTTGCGCACTTGCTTATGAATTTTATGTAATAGACATATTTATTGATTTTGCCACTATTTTTTTCCGAAAAGATTATACACTTAATTAGGTTTTTTATGTCCACATGATATTTTGTTTCATAAATATTATATAATTAGTCTTTTTTTTGTTTACATGATTTTTTTGTTTCTGAATAGTTATATGCGTACTTACCGTTTGTATGTGTACACGATATTTTGTTGAAGAAATATTTAATACTAACTATTTATTTTGACACTAATGTTACGATTACATATATGTAATACGATCTCGTTTATTTTCTGTACACTAAACTATGGTAGCGCATTATTAAAAAAACACAGCGATTTTGTTTAGAAATACAAAAAAATAGTTTACGAAAAATAAACTTAATATTTAGATTTACATATATGTAATCGTGTCGTCGTTAAGTTTTTGTACAGTAAACTATGGCAGCACACTGCGTGTTATTTTGTTAGCAAAAAGTTAGTTTACAGCACACTGGGTGTTAGTTTAGTTTAGATAAGCTTAAAAAATATTTTAGGTAAAAAAATTACCCGCCCGTCCACGGCGTGTCTTAGTAAGCCCGTCGTTATCAAGCCCACCGGGCGACTACAACAGGCGTTTCAGAACACAACGCGTAAACTAGGCCCAACAGGGCAGCATCGACGGGGTACATCGACGGGGTAGTAACCAGAGGAGTTCAATGTGCCGACGGGAGCTGAGTATATAAGCTGGTCGTCGTCCCCTTCGGCCGGCGAGGTGCGACTAAACTTGCGTCGGCCGCGGGGCGACGTGGAGATAGCCAGACGCGACGTGGGCCGTCCCAAAAAGGCCATGGATGGCGCGGACTTCTCGACGGCTCGACGCGTCGTGCGTCGGCCCAGTTACCCCCGCTGAGACGACGCGCCAGGGAAACTAACGCTAGTTTAGTCCCACCTCGCCGACCGAAGGCGACGACGACCAGTTTATATACACAACTCCCATCGCCACATTGAACTCCTCTGGTCTACTACCCCGTCAATGTACCCCATCGATGCTGCCCTGTTGGGCCTAGTTTCCACGGCGTGCTCTGAAACGCCTGTTGTAGTCGCCCGCTGGGCTTGATAACGATGGGCTTATTAAGACATGCTGTGGAGACGGGCGGGCATTTTTTTCTTTTTTTTTCAACAACAATTCGCAGAGTACTTCTCTTATTTTAATATATTTAACCAACGACAGGACTGTAGTAAATACATGCAGAATTCGTAATATAAACAATGAATAGTGAATATTTATATCAACAATAATGATGTCTCAACATAACAGTTGTCACCACATTAATTTTATTGTAGTGGACAGAAAATAACAAGTCTCAAATGACAATGGTCTATAGGCAATAATCTTGTTTCACACATATAAAATACTCAACACGAATGTCGGTGTCAAAACCGGCGGATCTCGGGTAGGGGGTCCCGAACAGTGCGTCTAGGCGGATGGTAACAGGAGACAAGGGACACGATGTTTTACCCAGGTTCGGGCCCTCTTGATGGAGGTAAAACCCTACGTCCTGCTTGATTAATATTGATGATATGGGTAGTACAAGAGTGGATCGACCACGAGATCAAGGAGGCTAAACCCTAAAGCTAGCCTATGGTATGATTGCTGTAATGTATGTTGTGTCCTACGGACTAAAGCCCTCCGGCTTATATAGACACCGGAGGAGGCTAGGGTTACACAGAGTCGTTTCCAATGGTACGAGATCTACATATCCGTATTGCCAAGCTTGCCTTCCACACCAAGGAAAGTCCCACCCGGACACGGACGGAGTCTTCAATCTTGTATCTTCGTAGTCTTGGAGTCCGGTGGACGATGATAGTCCAGCTGTCCGGACACCCCCTAGTCCAGGACTCCCTCAGTAGCCCCTGAACCAGGCTTCAATGACGATAAGTCCGCCGCGCATAATGTTCGGCATTGCAAGGCGGGTTCCTTCCTTGAATAATCCAGAGAAGATCATGAACACCAGCATAGTGTCCGGCTCTGCAAAATAAATTCCACATTCCACCGTAGAGAGAATAAAATGTACACAAGTCCAATCTGCTACGTATTATGCGGCATGACATCACACCGCTACCAGGCTCTTACTTGAATCATTTTTTATTATACCACCTCAGCACGTCTAGCGAAGCGGTTTCCTTGGCATGTCTTGTCGAAGCAGAGATCGTGTTCCCCTTATTCCGGGATTCTCATCAATACGGACGTGGGTAACCCAACAGCGCCATTGATGGTGGCGCTTGGGAGATAAGCGAATTTTACCAGGCTGGTGGGGGGCGCATAGTCTTCACCCGCCTATATAAGGGATAAGGATTCACCTTTTCACCCACGCCTTCTTCCTCCTTTGCTTATCCACCTCCGCGCACTCAAGCTCCAACGCCCAAGCTTGCGCATCTCGTCTTAACCTTCCCCGACCATGTCCGGAGGGGGAGGCAAGTGGTTGGCTTCCACCGTCAAGGAGGAGCACATCACCAAGCTGCGCAACGCCGGATACCTTTCCGGCGATATTGCGCACCGGCTGCCCGACGAGGGGAAGCTCATCCCTACCCCTGGGCCCCATGAGAGGGTCGTCTTCCTTCCCCACTTCCTCCGCGGACTAGGCTTTCCACTGCACCCTTTCGTCCGGGGGCTCATGTTCTACTACGGCCTGGATTTCCATGATCTGGCGCCGAACTTCATCCTCAACATCTCGGCGTTCATCGTCGTGTGTGAGGCCCTCCTCTGCATCCGGCCCCACTTCGGCTTGTGGCTCAAGACCTTCAACGTCAAGCCGAAGGTAGTGAAGGGCACGCAGGCGGAGTGCGGAGGCGCCATGTTGGGCAAGATGCCCAACGTCCTCTGGTTCGAAGGGGCCTTTGTGGACTCCGTCAAGAGGTGGCAATCGGGGTGGTTCTATATCACCGAGCCGCGCGACCCTACGTGGGCGGTGGCCCCCGAGTTTAGATCTGGTATCCCCATGCATCTCACCTCTTGGAAAGAGAAGGGCTTGCTGTGGGGTAGTCCGAAGGAGCTGACGGGACTCCGAGCCTGTATCCATAAGCTGGTGAACAAGAAGCTCAGGCTCGTTGACGTGGTCCAAGTCATGCTCGTCCGCCGGATCCTCCCATGCCAAGAACGGGCATTTAATCTGTGGGAGTTCGATCCGGAACAGCACCAGGTGCTAAGCGGGCTCTTCGACACGACGTACGAAGGCGCCTGGAGGGTGCTGTTTAAGGGCGCCGAAGCCCCTGCATCCGCGACGGAAGATCGCGGATTTCACCCGCAGCATCCGGCTGACGAGGTAAGTGATTCTACCCCTTTACGGGACACTCGTTGTAAATAGATTGGTTCTAAGAGGGTTTCAATCTCCCTTTTCTTTTGACAGGAATGGATGGAGAAGGCCGAGCAGCTCATCTTCCCGGCTCCTATGCCAGCAGACCCAGTGGATGCCCGTCTAGCGGGGCTGCTGGTTCCGGCACCGCACATGGTGCCGGAGAAGAAGGCCAAGAAGGTGGCCACGGGGACTCGAAAGAGTTCCCATAATCAGGCGTCCGACGACGAGGCGGACTCCTCCCCCGAAGACGAGGAGGAGGAAGAAGACTCTCTCCCGGAGGAGGGAGAGAGGAAGAGGAAGGCTTCCCCAACAGGGGAGGCCGAAGGGTCCAAGAGGGGGAGAACTATTCCCCCGGACAGCTCCGCGAACACCTACGTTGGGGGCGAGGAGTGGCCTTCAAGGGCCAGGCCTCCGGCGAGATCGTAAGTATCCGGATCCCTGATATGCAATTTCTTATGTGCCACATAGTGTCCTGCTAATGCCGCATACTGTCCGCAGTCCGGCCGATGATGATCTCCCCGCTTCTTCGAGCGGGTCGTTGGCCCCGTCGGATGTGGATTCACTTCCGACGGCCTCTACCCCCCGCGCCGATGAAGACGCCGAGGTGGGATCCCGGAAAGGGACCCATCAGGAGGAGGCTTCGGAGGCGCCGCAAGGCAGCCTCCCGGACTTTGCGCCGGACTCTACGATGGAACCTGCAGTGGTTCCAAAGTCCGGCAGGCGGCCCCTTCGAAAGAAGGGCAAGACCGTGACACCGGCGGCCTCCGTCCAACCGGAGGCGCCGGACAACTTGCTGGAGGCGCTCAAAGGCGCTTCCATCGAGGAAGAACACCGCACTGTTATGAGTGTGGTGATTCAGAAGGTCCAGCTCGCCAAGAGCGGGCTGACCGAAGCCTGCAGCAGCCTTTTAACAGGCTTTGAGGTAAAAAGTTAAAATTATGTAATGTAATACCGCATAGACAGTAGCCCATGATGCTCGGTTCGGTGTTCGGAAAGAAAAGCCGGACTGAGGATCTAAAAACATATTCGCAGGTTGCTTAATAAATTATGTCAATATGGGTTTGCAGGCTGTGCTGCTGACCTCTGCTGCACTGACTACGGAGGTTGGTACGTTAAAGCAGGATCTCGAGCGGTCCAAGCGAGAGCTCGGCCATGCCAAGAGGCAGCTCGAGGACAAAGAAGGTGAGTAGAACCGCTTTGAATTGTTACCTTACAGAAAATGATTTTGGTCGCAATAAAATTAACAAGGATAATATGGGTATTGCAGGGGCCACAAACGAGGTGGCAGCCCTGAAGGAGGCTGTGTCCGTGGCCGAATGCAGTGCGGCCGCGGAACGGGCAGAGCGAGAGAAGAAGGAGGCACAGGTGGCGGAATTGCGGCAAGAGCTCCAGGCTCTCATGGAGAAGCATGAGAGCTTGGAGCGCGACTCCAAGACTCGAGAGTCCGAGCTTGCCTCGGCTCTCGAAAGTGCCAAGTCCGCCAAGGCCGAGGCCTGTAAGGCCCTTCAGGAGGTTGAAGATGTAAAGAAGATAGCGGCGGGTAAGGCATTTTTCATGCAAAGCAAGCATGTTAATGTAAACTACCTGACACTTACCCGCATTCGGAGCTCTCCAGGGGCGTTTGCAGATCTGCCGCGTAGTGTGTCTGATGCCGCCGCATTCTACCGTGGCGAGGAGGGGAGCTCAACGGAGAAGGTCTTCTGGTCTCAGTACGCTGAGGCCGGCCATCCGGTGCCCCCAAGCGACCAGCTGAAGCAGCTGGTCGAACTCCACAAGGTAGCTGAGGAGGCCATGAAGGGCCTTATAGTCCGGCTGTGGCCTGGACAGGCCATGCCTGGGAGCTACTTTGGCCTCGTGCGGCGGCTGGTGGATGCGTGCCCCTGGGTGGAGGTCATCAAGCGCTCCGCCTGTATTGAAGGTGCTTGGCGGGCCCTTGCCCACACAAAGGTGCACTAGGGCAGGCTGGATGCGGAGAAGCTTCTTACTGATCCGCCGCCACCGGGCAAGGAGTATCGTACACCCGAAATGTATTATAAAACTGTCCTGATGTCCGGCCACTGGACTCCCTCTGAATTTCTTCGTCGTCCGTATCCCAACCATCCTGGCCATAATCCGGCCAGGACTCTCCGGATTGCGAGAGATGCTTTAGCGAATTTAGGATGTCGCCAAAGGGCGAGTGTTGGAAGATGTCCGCGGCGGTGAATTCCATAACCGCGCCCAATCAGATTCGATTGGTAGGGGCGTGGGAGGTCCGGAGTTCGGTAAGGAGTCCGGCACCTCGGAGTCACGAGCTTCGGGAGGGGTAAGGTTAGTTTTCGGCTCCATCGCAATAGAAGTTGCAGCCCCCGAGGCGGTGTCCATCCACCGGTCCTCGATCTGGGCGATCGGCTCCGGACTAAGGACCGGAGCGGGTTCTTGTGCGGCCACCAAGGCACTGTTCGGCGGCAGAGCTAGATCATGCCCATCGTAACAATGCGGCACGCTTGGCTGTGGCTCGGGCCCGTCGAAGATCAAGTCCCCGCGGACGTTGGCCGTGAAGTTTAGGCTTCCGAATCTGACCTGATGGCCAGGGGCGTAGCTTTCGATCTGCTCCAGATGGCCAAGTGAATTAGCCCGCAGTGCGAAGCCGCCGAATACGAAGATCTGTCCGGGGAGAAAAGTCTCATCCCGGACAGCGCCGTTGATTGAAGATGCCATCGAGCCTATCGGTGACGACATAGAGGAGCTCTCAATGAAAGCACCAATGTCGGTGTCAAAACCGGCAGATCTCGGGTAGGGGGTCCCGAACTGTGCGTCTAGGCGGATGGTAACAGGAGACAAGGGACACGATGTTTTACCCAGGTTCGGGCCCTCTTGATGGAGGTAAAACCCTACGTCCTGCTTGATTAATATTGATGATATGGGTAGTACAAGAGTGGATCTACCACGAGATCAAGGAGGCTAAACCCTAAAGCTAGCGTATGGTATGATTGCTGTAATGTATGTTGTGTCCTACGGACTAAAGCCCTCCGGTTTATATAGACACCGGAGGAGGCTAGGGTTACACAGAGTCGTTTACAATGGTAGGAGATCTACATATCCATATTGCCAAGCTTGCCTTCCACGCCAAGGAAAGTCCCATCCGGACACGGGACGGAGTCTTCAATCTTGTATCTTCGTAGTCTTGGAGTCCGGCGGACGATGATAGTCCGGCTGTCCGGACACCCCCTAGTCCAGGACTCCCTCAACGAACATAAATTTAACAAATGTTTTTCACATAAATGGAAGAGTTAAAACACTTGCATCGTCTTCCCTTGAGTCTTTAAGCCCAGTTGCTGCATAGAATAAATAAAAAAATTGTGAGAATCAATGTACGGTAGATGAATCAACGAAACTAACATAAACAAAGCAAAAAAGACGTACAGTTACATATAAATGGATGCAGTAAAACAGATGCACCGTCCTGACTTCTGTCTTCAAGCCCAGTTGCTGCATACAAAAAACTATGAGAATCAATGTATCGTAAATGAAACAACAAAACTAACATAAACGAAGAATAGACATACTCTTCATTTTTGCTGCATGTGCTCCTGTTATGACCTGAGCTACTGCATATGCTACATTTTCGTCCAGATTTCTCGTCAAATGCTTTAGGCCTCTCATTTTTTGTCACATCTGGGCCACCCTTACCGCGGCCTCTACTTTTCTGCTTAGGTGCGTCCTTGGTGGAAACCTTTACTGGATCACGAACCAAAATATGATCTCGGTTAGGCTCAAATGGATTATTGTTCATGAAGCTTCGCTGACTATCATCTTCATTTCTCTGAATGTCCTTATTCGCTATAATATCATCCAGAGTTGCCGTCAACTTGTCGAATAAGAAAGGATTACTGCATGCGACATGACATGCTTCTGAAGATTTGATGGTCAACTCACTATATCTAGCTCTGTCCTCACCACTCAACCAAGCCCACGCAAGCAAATCGCTGGTGCGCTTCACGGGCAGTCCAGCTCGTGCTTTTTTTGAGAATCTTCGCAGGACACAACACTTGGGTACCATAGATAAGTTCAGTACATTCAAAACATGAATAATATGCTTGCAAGGAAGCCCTTTGCGAGTCATACTTCGGCAACTACACTTTATAGTTTCTGCCGAGTTACCTGGCGTATAGTCCACATTAAATCTGTGATCCCTGTTATTCTTCCACGCAACCAGAAATCTCTGACTATCGGTCCCTGTCAGTCTATCAATTACCTCAAGCTCATGTACCTTCTTTATATCTTGTTGCAACATATAAAAGTTTGCCTGCGTAAATGCTTTCGCAGCATACGACTCAATGGCCTGACACTCAGTCACTGTTACTGGACGAGTCGGTGAGGCCGTGTAGTCATCATAAGCTTCATTCTCACAGAGGCGAACAATACAATTCTCATAGTGTACAATCATGTCAACGATCGTCATACCATAGTCAAGATGAAGGTGCAGGCTGGAGTTCAGACTCTCACTCCTCTGATTACTGCGCATACCAAGGAAAAACCCACCAGACAAATATGATGCAGCCCAAAGCGTCCTCTTCCTGTACATCCTATGGAGCCATGTTTTCGTTTTCCCCGGATGCCATTTGCACACAAACGCGGCCCATCTCTCCTCAAAAACCTTATGTGTAGTGGCATAGTACAATAATGCCCTAAACTCCTTCAATGACTTGTGGTTGAGGTGTTTCTGCATTTTCTTTTCAATATGCCATGAACATAGACGATGCCACACGTTAGAAAGCACCTTCCTGATAGCCCTTATCATCGCTGCATCTCCATCGGTAATTACAGATTTGAGCCTCTTCTGGCAGTTAGCTTTCAAGAACGTGTTAAGCAACCAAACATATGTAGCCTCAGTCTCGTCTAAAACAATGGTGCAGGCGAATACCGTAGTGCAACAGTGGTTGTTGAGACCCACAAAAGGGATGAACGGCATTCCATACCTGTTCATCTTGTAAGTGCTGTCGAACACAACAACATCACCATAGTCTAGATAATCCCGGCGTGACTGCGAATCACACCAGAACAGGTTTTGGAGCCTGCCTTCAGCGTCAACTGTGTGCTCAAAGAAGAAGTCTGGATCTCTGTACTTTCTGGTCAACATGATTCCTATGGCAGTATCAGCATCACCTTGTGCAAACAGTTTCATCTTCTCCCTATAGCACATATTATACAGCTTTGTCCTCTGAAACGGTGACTTTGCATACGACCCATACCTGCTAACGATGATGTCAAAAATGATATGTTTTCTTATCCCAGCTCCAGCCATAGCTAAGATCTCAGCTCTCTCAAATGCTTGATCTGATTATGAGATCGAAGGAAAGGGACTTCGTCCGGTCGTGCAAGAGTGTGGCTGTGATCATCGGAGAAATTGCTGACATACCAAAGATTGAGTTTTTTTATCAAGCTTAACTGTCAAATGGGCTTCGCATAAGAATCGACTCTCCGGTCTAAGCTTGCGGGTCCGGCCTTCCATGGTACAGAACTTGGCCTATCGTTTTCCTGCGGCGGAACAGAGATACCTCCTCAAGCGCGGAGTCCTCGCGCGATCCTTTGAACGTTTTAGCGAGTCCTTCCTGATGCTGAACCCACGTTCTCTCGGGTGCTTGTTGTAGAACGTGTACACCTCGTCTAATGACCTGAATGTCTTTACCATCACTACCCAATGCCTATCAAGTGACTCTTGTTGATATTCATCATAGCACATGTCAAGGTCAAACTGATCATCATCGCTGTGCTCATCGTTCCCGCTAGGACCATCAACACCTCCCTGCAAAATATGACATATAACCTTGCATGTCAATCTGTTCTTGTATTGTTACTAACCATAAATAATGTAAAGAACTTACTTGGCTACCGCTCCCACTACGAGATGCATCGACCTCGCTCTCGGCATTGTCATCATCTATATTATTACGCTCATTGTCACCATTAGCATTTATCTATGCACATGTAAAGTACAATAAGTGGTCATACAATTTTAATGTCAATCATTTTTGTACAATTTTTTCAATATACCTGGTTCACACTATCTGCATAAAATTGTACATCTATATCATATTCCTCATCGTCATTATTGCCATGTAGCTGTACAAATTTAAAAGGACATGTAAGTGTCAAATAACTAGTTTGTATTCAATATGTTTTGGTCAACATTGAAGGCACTTACATTACCACTGTACGATTCATCCTGACTCATATAGTTGTCTCCGGGAGGTTGGTTCGCATTCAATGACGAGGATCCATTATCGCTACCGGAATCATCACTGGCGTATCCGGTTACTTGCTCCATCTATGCACATACAAATAAGGTTTGAGATCAATGCCAACATTCCACAACATCATCGCGAATACAGTAAATTCGTCAACACTGACATGACTATGCGGCATGCATACAAATTTGAACATACAAAATCATTATGAGGTCATTAAGAGGTCACTACTCTCCTCTCTTATTTAGCTAAGTAGGGAATCATTTTGCATAAAGAAATGCAATGGACAAATCAAAAAGAAAAAAAAAGAGCCATAGAACCTACTGTGCGTCGTCGAGGGGTCCTCGCCTGGGGTCGACGCCGATGCGTTGCTGCCACCCACGTCGTGGAGGGCGCGTACCAGGACAGAACGTTGACGCGGGAGCACTGGGCGTTTCACCGGCGACACGGCGTGTGGGTGACTACGGACGCCGTCGGTGCTCGCGACTAGACGGGCACGTCGGGGTCGACGTCGTGACGGCGGTGGACCACGGCGGTGTTGATGCCGCTAGGGTTTCTTAGGCGGGGATGGGGTGTCGGTTTCACGCGACACCGGTGACACGACGCGTGGGTGACTACGGACGCCGCTCGACGTCGTGACGGCGGTGGACCACGGCGGCATTGATGCCGCTAGGGTTTCGTACGCGGGGATGGGGTGTCGGGGTGGGGCGTCGTTTTTTCCCTTTCCCGATCGCACTACCGAACCGCATGGTATGCGTACGACGTGGGCGTACGGGGTGGAACGTACACGGGCAGCCGGCCCTACGACGGACGGCGGGTACACAAA
>NC_041386.1:721401772-721443498 GCF_002162155.2 Triticum dicoccoides
GTACTTCTCCTAAAAGTATTACAAATCAACCTGTATTTTTACACAGTTCAAGTAAACTAAAGATACTACCAATTACCTCTTTGTAATCATTCTACTTAAGCAGTAGCACTAAAAAGTGATACTGTGTCTGAATGTTCTATTGTTTCACTTAAACTTATACAACATCAAAAGAAATACTTGAGCACCATTCAAGTAAATTTACATGAGCAAAAAGGGTTCATTACGGGCTGCTAAAATTCTCAGGCTATCTCTTGTAGTTATGCACTATAATTGTGGCAAAATATGCCTGCTATTTTCTTCGTGAGGTTTGGCTTATGTCTACTATAAGGTGTAGTCACTATATATATTAATGCATCTAAATAAAACAAGAAGCTCTAACCCTACCGCTTATTTTTGGACATCCCGACTTGCAATGGTTGTGCACTACCCAAAGCTTATACATCAGATGCAAAAGTACAAGAGTTAATCAACTCTTTCATGAACCTCCCAGCTCGCCACCATGGGTCGATGAGAGACCCTAAACAGTAGTATAATCCAAAAAAGATCAGGAGATATTGTCACCCTTCAACATACCATTTTACTGTCACATATCTTCTTTTGTTCCGAAATCATATCCTCCATCCGTCCCAAAATAAGTGACTCAACTTTGTACTAGCTTTAGTACAAAGTTAGTACAAAGTCGAGTCACTTATTTTGGGACAGAGGGAGTAGTATAAAAGTCAGCACATTAAGCATGTGGATCTCAAGATAGATCTTGCATGCTGTTTATATCATACTAGTTGCAGATTCCCTTCATAACACTAATTGACATGATGAGGCAAACGTGTTATATAGTGCATTGACATGAAGGCTGCTAACAACTGACAAAAAAATTTAGGCACAAATGAAGGTTGTTGCCACATTAACATGATGCATCTGGCAACAACAAATTCCCATGTATTTCATTAACTATTGAAAGGTTGCATCATTATCAGGGTCGAAGATGAGCCAAACATCATGAAGATTGAGCTGAAATGTGGGTGATCTCCTGATTTGGCCGACGCAACACAGTGTGGTAGCATCGCATAGCGGCCAATCAGTGAACGTGGCGCCGTGAGTGACCAAGTCCGCATCGTATGGAGGTGGTGAAGTAGAGGCTGGATATGGTGCTTGAGGGGACGCGGCACACACACGGATGGGCGGGAAGCTCAGAGAACGGGGCGGCATGGCGTCGTAACCCGATGAAGTGGTATTGGTCACTGGTGAAGTAGCCCGCGGGGTCGACGGCGGACGGGCGCAAGATGGCTCATGCTCGGGTACTCCGGCAGTGGGGCGGGTCTCGGGAACGGGTCGGCGACGCACATGCAGGGACCGATGCATGGGCTCAGCTGTTGGGGCAGCTCTCTTGCTTGCTACGAGCGGTTCATGAATGGGTCCTGATTAGTGCATGGACGCGGGGATTTGGTTAGCGCGGCACCCGATGGCGGTTGCTCAACAAGAGTTTTAGATTAAACATGTTTGACGTGAAATCTGGAACGTACGGAGTTCAACAAAGGGGTAGGATGAGATTTTGGATCTCCGCACTTCGTGCTTTTATCTCTACTCCTTTGGTGGTGACTGCGAAATCAGTTATTCTCCAGATTGGTCGACACTAGGCAGATGAACAACTTGTTAGAATACATTGTATGTATATACGGTTGTGTATATAAAACCGTATATACGGTCAGTGTTGCGTGCGTTACAATTGTATCCCGGTGGTTAGGTTTAAAGCCTTGATCCTTATCTTGTAGTTAGCTAACTTGAGGATCAAGTCTAAACCAACTACCGGATTCTGTAAACCCTAGCCTTTGGCTATATATAACAGGCAACGCGTCCCTGCAAGGCATACGCTTCAAGCCATCTTTCATGGTATTCAGAGTCTATCTCCTCTAAAAGCACATCTCTCGTAGCCATGGCCTCCTCAAACTCCGCTGTCGCCGCGCCTGCCCTCATCCCCATAGCCGATCGACTCCATCGCTCCAACTTCCTGGTATGGCGCGCGCAAGCCATGGCAGCCATCTGAGGGGCGCAGCTCGTCTCCTACCTCGATGCAGATCGGGAGCAGCCGGAGCAGAAGCTCCGCGACAAGGACGGCAAGTCCACGGACGTCCCCAACCCTGCATACGACATCGACAAAGCTCGAGACTCCCAGGTGCTGAGCTTCATCTTCAACTCCATCTCAGCTCCAGTCATGGTTCAGGTGGCGCACTGTGACACGGCGGCCGAAGCGTGGGTCGCCATCAGGGAGATCTTCATCTCCCAAACTCAGGTGCACGTCGTCAACACCAGAATCGCCCTCTCCACCACCAAGAAGGGCAACTCGACGATGTCCGAGTACATCGGGCGCATGAAGGCGCTCGGTGATGAGATGGCATCGGTGGGCAAGCCGCTCACCGACGATGACATGGTGTCCTACATCCTGGCAGGACTCGACTACGACTATGTGTCCTTCGTCTCCACCATCTGCGCTCGTACACAGCAAATCAAGGTGAGCGAGCTCTACTCGCAGCTGATCAGCTTTGAAAGCAGGCTTGACATGTTTGAAGGCGGAGGGCAGTCCTCCCACTCCTCTGCCAATGCTGTGTCTCGCGGCGGACGCAGTGGATCCAACCGCGGTGGTGGCCGCGGTGGCAACGGTGGCCGCAATGGAGGTGGTCGTGGCAATGGAGGCGGTGGACGTGGTCGTGGCGGCGGCCGCGGCAATGGAGGAGGCCGCAATGATCTTCCCGAGGTCTTCTGCCAAATCTGCACCAAGCCGAATCACACGGCCATGGAGTGCTATCGTCGCTTTGATGTCTCCTTCAACAAGGAGAAAACTGCAGCAGCCGTCAACACCAACTCCTCCTACGGGGTGGACACAAACTGGTATGTGGACTCAGGTGCAACAGACCACATTACCAGCGAGCTCGACAAGCTCACCGTTCGTGACAAGTACAATGGACATGATCAAGTGAACGTGCCAAACGGTGCAGGTATGAAGATTTCCCATATAGGTCATGCATATGTTCGTCCCTACTCGTGATCTTCATCTCAAAAATATTCTGCATGTGCCCAAAGACACTAAAAACTTGATCTCTGCTCATCGTCTAGCCAATGACAACCATGTGTTTCTTGAAACTCATCCTCATTTTTTCTTTGTCAAGGACAAGGCCACGAGGAAAACCCTCCTCCACGGCAGGTGTAGAAACGGGCTCTATCCCCTATCATCAGCTCCAATAAGCTCGGGCAGACATGCACTTGGCGCCACCAAGATATCTTCATCAAGGTGGCACGATCGTTTAGGACATCCATCTTCGCCAATAGTTCAACATGTTCTTAGACACAATCAAATTTCCTTTTCTAGCAAAGAATTGAATAAAGAGGGAGTGTGTGATGCTTGCCAACAAGGCAGGAGCCATCAACTTCCCTACCCAAATTCTAGTAGTACTTCAAAAGCTCCTTTAGAGCTAGTTTTCTCTGATGTATGGGGGCCTGCCCGAGATTCAATTAATAAGAAAAATTATTATGTGAGTTTCATCGATGATTTCAGCAAATTCACATGGATATATATCTTCAAGCATAGATCAGAAGTTTTCAAAGTGTTTTATGAATTTCAAGCACTAGTTGAATGACTTTTTGATCGCAAGATTATCACCAGGCAAACGGATTGGGGCGGCGAGTATGAGCGCCTCAATTCCTTTTTTCGTCAAGTAGGGATCACACATCACGTTTCGTGCCCACATGCCCATCAACAGAATGGGTCAGCCGAGAGAGAACATAGGCACATTGTGGATGTGGGTCTCTCACTTCTAGCTCATGCCTCCATGCCCTTAAAATTCTGGGACGAGGCTTTTCTAGCTGCCACCTATCTTATCAATCGTACTCCTAGCAAGGTGATCAATCTTGACACTCCTTTGGAAAAATTGTTTCATGAAAAACCCAACTATCATGCCCTACGCACCTTTGGTTGTGCGTGCTGGCCAAACCTCCGGCCTTTTCATGCCAAGAAACTAGAATTTCGTTCAAAACAATGTGTTTTCCTTGGCTATAGCAATCTTCATAAAGGGTTCAAGTGTCTAGATGTCAAGGAAGGACGTGTCTATATCTCTAGGGATGTTATCTTTGACGAAACTATCTTTCCATTTGCCTCACTAAATCCAAATGCCGGCGTTCCTCTTTGTTCTGAAGTTCTTCTTCTTGCAGAAACTGCTTCATCTGAACCTCTTGATCATGGGGGCGAACAGACAGCTGATCCTTCAGTTAATCTTCATACAAATACTGCTGTAAATTTTGGTGGAAATTCTCCTGTTTTTGGCTGTGATTTTATGCAACAGACAGGCGTGGAACACGATGTGGATTCAGGTGCTGCGCCGGATCCTGCCAGCGGCGATCCCGGGGAAGATCCTTCCTCGCCTGCCGCGCTGGATGGTGGGGCTCGCACCGCATCAGCCTCGGGAGCGGCCGATCCAGCGTCCCACGACGCGTGTCCCCTCGCGGGCCCGCGGGGACAGGCGCTGAAGCGCACTCAGGGTCGGGTGGACCCACGAGCAGCGAGGCGCCGCTCTCCACGCGCCAAGTGGTCCGGTCCCCTTCGCTGGGTGATGCGGGCCAATCAAGAGCATCGCACGCGGGCCAAACAGGCGCGTCGCAGGCGGGCGATAGCACCCGCCTCGGATCTGCGGCGGCCGGCTTAGAAGCGGACGCTGGAGGCAGCGACAGGATCCACCTTGGATCTGGTGCGGCCGGATCAGGTTCTGGATCCTCTGTGCAGGGCTCCAGATCTTCTGTGCAGTTGCCTTCTGCATCACCACCAAGAACAAGATCTCAGCATGGTATTTTGAAACCAAAAGTACGTACAGATGGTACGGTCAGGTATGACAAAGGACGTCGTTTTGCTGGTCTTGCTGTTACAGGAGAACCAAATACTTTGGTAGAGGCATTGGAAAATAAAAACAGGAAAAATGCAATGGATGAAGAATATAATGCTCTTATGAAAAATAGAACATGGCATCTAGTTCCTCCAGCAAAGGGGAGAAACTTAATTGATTGCAAATGGGTCTATAGAATTAAAAGAAAAGCAAGTGGAGAAATAGACAGATACAAGGCTAGACTAGTTGCAAAGGGGTTCAAACAAAGATATGGTGTAGATTATGAAGATACCTTTAGTCCTATTGTGAAAGCAGCTACTGTTAGGCTTGTTCTGTCTATTGCAGTATCAAACAGTTGGAGTCTTCATCAATTGGATGTGCAGAATGCGTTTCTTCATGGCGTTCTAGAGGAAGAAGTGTACATGAGACAACCTCCTGGGTATGAGGTAAAGGACAAGTATCATTATGTATGCAAGCTTGATAAGGCTTTATATGGTTTGAAACAAGCACCTAGAGCATGGTACTCTAGGTTGAGTGTGAAACTTCAAAGACTTGGTTTTCAGCCATCCAAAGCTGACACATCACTGTTCTTCTACAGAAAAGGCAAAATCACCATTTTCATGCTAGTATATGTTGATGATATTATTGTTGCAAGCTCATCGCAGGATGCAACCAAAGCATTGCTTGAAGATCTAAGGAGAGACTTTGCTCTTAAAGATCTTGGTGATTTGCACTACTTCTTGGGAATAGAAGTAAAGAGAGTTAAAGATGGCATAGTCTTGAGTCAAGAAAAGTATGCGTCAGATGTGATAAAAAGAGCAGGTATGATGAATTGCAAAGTGTCAAATATGCCTCTCTCAACTTCTGAAAAGTTATCTAAGGAAGAAGGAGAGCCTTTAAGTGCTGAAGATTCTACAAACTATAGAAGTGTTGTAGGTGCTTTGCAATATCTAACACTTACAAGACCTGATATATCTTTTCCTATCAATAAAGTATGTCAATTCTTGCATGCTCCCACCTTTGCACATTGGACCGCAGTGAAAAGAATCTTGAGATATTTAAGAGGTACTATGAGTACAGGGTTAAAAGTCACAAGGTCAATGTCAACTTTGGTAAGTGCATTCTCTGATGCTGATTGGGCAGGTTGTCCTGATGATAGGAGATCAACAGGAGGCTTTGCTGTTTTCTTTGGACCAAATCTTATATCATGGAGTGCACGGAAACAAGCTACTGTGTCAAGATCAAGTACAGAAGCTGAGTACAAAGCATTGGCTAATGCCACGGCAGAGTTGATATGGGTTCAAACCTTGTTGAATGAGCTACGTGTTAATCACTCTCCTGTTGCACGGTTGTGGTGTGATAACATTGGTGCTACATATCTATCAGCAAATCCAGTGTTTCATGCTAGAACAAAACACATTGAGGTGGATTATCACTTTGTCAGAGAAAGAGTAGCTAAGAAGCTTCTTGATATTCGGTTCATTTCCACTAATGATCAAGTTGCAGATGGCTTCACTAAAGCCTTATCATGGCGCAAGTTAGAGGAGTTCAAGAACAATCTCAACTTGGTGAAGTTATGATTGAGGGGGTGTGTTAGAATACATTGTATGTATATACGGTTGTGTATATAAAACCGTATATACGGTCGGTGTTGCGTGCGTTACAATTGTATCCCGGTGGTTAGGTTTAAAGCCTTGATCCTTATCTTGTAGTTAGCTAACTTGAGGATCAAGTTTAAACCAACTACCGGATTCTGTAAACCCTAGCCTTTGGCTATATATAACACGCAACGCGTCCCTGCTAGGCATACGCTTCAAGCCATCTTTCACAACTTGCCTGAAGAAAAAGAACCAGCATAGCAATCGTAGGCTCAGAAGCAACTCGGAAAGCTGCAACTCAGATTGCGCTCTAGATATGCTAACAAACTGCAACATGCTAATGTTATTTCCTGAATAAGATACGCCATTGGATCTTTTGCCCCACTTTACTTTTCCATTGGATCATTTGCACCCCCCCGCCCCCTATAGGCCACCAGGTGGGGCCCGGGGCCACTGTCATTGAGACAATCAAAGGGCAAATCATCCAATCCCTTGTAAAGTGGGGCAAATCATCCAATCCCCCTCGCACACAGTATTGTTCCGCACAAAGCCTTCCTAATGCTGATGAAATAGTTCTTTTGTTCCAAACCAGACACTGTATTTCATAATTCTATTATTATGTACACCAAATTGTGTAAAACATAGGGTTTGGAAACTCCTCGACACCCTAAACGTGGTGTGGCTACCTTATTATATAGGAGTACCAAGGGGTACAATACATTGTGTATACAGAGGCTACGTATATACCGTCTAACACCCTCCTTCAATCTTAACTATGGCCTGAAGTACAAAGCAAGTTAAGATTGCGCCTACAGCCTACAAACTATGGTTGTGGAAGAGGCTTCGTGAAGATGTCAAAAAGTTGATCCTTTGATGTGATGAACTTGATACAAAGTAGCTTCTGTGTAACGCGTTCCCGAACAAAGTGATAGTCAACCTCAATGTGTTTCGTCCGAGCATGAAACACCGGATTAGATGAAAGATATGTAGCACCGATGTTGTCACACCAAAGAACTGGAGGATGAGCTGGAGAGACTCTCAACTCTCTCAATAGAGACTGTACCCATATAATCTTAGTAGTCGCATCAGCAACCGCCTTATACTCAGCTTCAGTACTGCTGCGAGACACTGTAGCTTGCTTGCGAGCATTCCAGGTGATCAAGTTAGAACCCAGGAAAACTATATATCCCCCCGTGGATCGCCCGTCATTAGGACTACGAGCCCAATCTTCCTCTGAAAAAGCAAAGAGCTCACAAGACGACGCGGGCAGAAGAAGCAAACCATAGGAGGCAGTGAGACAGATATAATGTAGAATAGGCTTCACAGCTGACCAATGAGATGTCCTGGGTGCATGAAGGTACTGACACACACGGTTGACTGCATAAGAGACATCTGGCTGGTGATAGTAAGGTACTTAACATCATGAGGTGAAAGAGGGTCTCCATCAAGAGCAGACAGCCAATCAGTGGCAGACATCAGAGTGATAGCATGTTTGCATTTCAGCATTCCAACACGTCACAACAAGTCCAAAGAGTACTTCTTCTGAGTAAGAGTCAATCCAGCAGAAGACCGTGAGACATCCAGACCAAGGAAAAAATGCAGAGCACCTAAATCCTTGGCATCAAAATCACCACTCAATGCAGTCACAAGAAGATCAGCAGTAGCATCAGAGGAACTAATGAGGATGATATCATCAACATAAACCAGGAGATACATCGTAACCTCAGGACGCTGAAGGAGAAACAGTGATGTGTCAGCAATGGAGGGAATAAACCCAAGAGCCCAGAGAACAGAGCCTAGGCGTGCATGCCACGCACGAGGAGCCCGTTTGAGTCCATACAGGGCCTTAACAAGGTGACAGAGATGATGAGAACGTGCAGGATCAACAAAACCAGGTGGCTGACGCATATCGAGCTGACGAAGGAACCATCCTCGAGTAATAGCAAGAGACAGCAGCAAACGAATGGTAGTAGACTTGATAACTGGACTGAACGTGTCTTCATAATCAAGACCATACCTCTGTTTGAAGCCCTTGACGACTAGTCGTGCCTTGTAGCATTCTATAGAACCATCAGCATGTCTCTTGACTTTAAAAACCCACTTGGAATCAATGACGTTGACGCCAAACACTGGAGGAACAAGTTGCCAAGTGTCATTCTTTAGTAAAGCCTGAAACTCTTGTTCCATTGCAGCACGCCAGTAAGGAATGCCTAGTGCAGCCTCAAAGTGACGAGGCTCTACTGTGAGATCGGCAACAGTATGAGCCATGCGACAGTCCCGTCTCCGCGTTCCTTTGGACGAAAAATACCAGATTGACTGCATGTTCGAGGACGAAGAGCAACTGCAGTAGGCTGTTCTACCAATGCTGAGCTCAGCGCAGGCGACATCGGCGAGGTCAAGGAACCCGGCGAGCTTGCGCCAGAACTCCCTGGCATCGGGGAGGCAGGTGGCGTCGAGCCGGGTGACACCGGCTCACTGGAAGCCGAGGCGGGGCCTGCCGGTGCATGGGAACAGGCCTCTGGGCCGGGCGAGGCGGCAGCCGGCCCTGGCGAAGCGACCACCAGGCCAGGCGAGTGATGACCCACAAGTGTAGGGGATCTATCTTAGTCCTTTCTATAAGTAAGAGTGTCGAACCCAACGAGGAGCAGAAGGAAATGATAAGCGGTTTTCAGTAAGGTTTTCTCTGCAAGCACTGAAATTGTAGGTCATAGATAGTTTTGTGATAAGATAAATAGTAACGAGTAACAAGTAAATAAAGTAAACAAAGTGCAGCAAGGTGGCCCAATCCTTTATGTAGCAAACGATAGGCCTGGACAATTTCTAATAATGATAAAGGAGCTCCCGAGGACACATGGGAATTATCGTCAAGCTAGTTTTCATAATGTTCATATGATTCGCGTTCGGTACTTCGATAATATGATATGTGGGCGGACCGGTACTTGGGTACTGCCCTAACTTGGACAAGCATCCCACTTATGATTAACCCCTATTGCAAGCATCCGCAACTACAAAAGAAGTATTAAGGTAAACCTAACCACATCATTAAACATATGGATCCAAATCAGCCCCTAATGAAGCAACACATAAACTAGGGTTTAAGCTTCTGTCACTCTAGCAACCCATCATCTACTTATTACTTCCCCATGCCTTCCTCTAGGCCCAAATAATGGTGAAGTGTCATGTAGTCGACGTTCACATAACACCACTAGAGGAAAAGACAACATACATCTCATCAAAATATCGAACGAATACCAAATTCACATGACTACTAATAGCAAGACTTCACCCATGTCCTCGGGAACAAACGTAACTACTCACAAAGCATATTCATGTTCATAATCAGAGGAGTAATAATATGCACAAAGGATCTGAACATATGATCTTCCACCAAGTAAATTGATTAGCATCAACTACAAGGAGTAATCAACACTACTAGCAACCCATAGTACCAATTTGTGGTTTTGATACAAGATTGGATACAAGAGATGAACTAGGGTTTTGAGAGGAAATGGTGCTGGTGAAGATGTTGATGGAGATTGACCCCCTCCCGATGAGAGGATTGTTGGTGATGACATCGGTGATGATTTCCCCCTGCCGGAGGGAAGTGTCCCCGGCAGAACAGCTCCGCCGGAGCCCTAGATTGATTCCGCCAAGGTTCCGCCTCGTGGTGGCGGATTTTCATCCCGTAAGCTTGCCCACGATTTTTTCCAGGGTAAAAGTGATCATAAAGCAGAAGATGGACACCGGAGGCCCACCAGGGGGCCTAGGAGATAGGGGGCGCGCCCCTGCCTCCTGGACAGGGTGTGGGCCCCCTGGTGCATTTCTTTCACTCAGAAATTCTTATTAATTCCAAAAAGTTGTTTTGTGGAGTTTCAGGACTTTTAGAGCTGTGTAGAATAGGTTTCCAACGTTTGCTCCTTTTCCAGCCAGAATTCCAGCTGCCGGCATTCCCCCTCTCCATGGTAAACCTTGTAAAATAAGAGAGAATAGCCATAAGTATTGAGATATAATGTGTAATAACAGCCCATAATGCAATAAATATTGATATAAAAGCATGATGCAAAATGGACGTATCAACTCCCCCAAGCTTAGACCTCGCTTGTCCTCAAGCGGAAGCCGAAATCGAAAAATATGTCCACGTGTTTAGAGATAGAGGTGTTGATAAAAATAAAATACGGACATGAGGGCATCATGATCATTCTAATAACATCAACATATATTGATTTTGTCATATGATTTCCTATGCTCAAGTAACAAGCAATTCACAATGTCAAGTATGGTTCAAAAACTTCATTGGGAACTAAGAAACTATAATCTCAGTCATTGAAGCAATTGCAATTTATCGTAACATCAGAAAGAGTCAATAATAGAGCTTTTCAGCAAGCCCACATACTCAACTATCTCGTAGTCTCCCATAATTGCTAACACTCACGCAGTACTTGTGGTTATAGAGTTTCAGCCGGACAATGAGAAAGATAGGGGCTTATTGTGTTGCCTCCCAATGTATTCACCTTTAGGTGATGTCAACAATAATAGATCATGCTAACTTACATCCAATTGGATATATATATATATATATATCATGATCTTTCAAACACGAGGAGCTTGCCAAAGGATAAAATGAAAAAGGGAAAGGTGAGGATCACCTTGACTCAAGCATAAAGTAAAAACATAAAGTAAAGGATAGGCCCTTCGCAGAGGAAAGCAGAGGTTGTCATGTGCGTTTAGGGTTGATGCACAAAATCTTAATGCAAAAGAAAGTCACTTTATATTGCCCCTTGTATGTGGACCTTTATTATGCAGTCCTTCGCTTTTATTACTTCCACAACAAGTTCGTACAAAGCTTATTTTCTCTGCACTAATAAGTCATACATACTTAGATAGCAATTTTTATTGCTTGCAACACGACAACTTACTTGAAGGATCTTACTCAATCCATAGGTAGGTATGGTGGACTCTCATGGAAAAACTGGGTTTAAGGGTGTTCGGAAGCACAAGTAGTATCTCTACTTGGTGCAAGGAATTTGGCGAGCATGAGGGGGAAAGGCAAGCTCAACATGTTTGGAAGGTCAATGACAATATACTTTAACTGAGATGTCGGAAAACATAAACCATTACGTTCTCTTCCATGTCCAACGTCAACTCTTTTAGCATGTCATACTTAATGAGTGCTCCCAATTATAAAAGGTATCCAAGATAATATATTTATATGTGAACCCCTCTTTCCTTATCACTTCCTATTAATTGCAACGATGACCAAGGCTACGTTCATCAACACTCAACAATTTTTAGGCCTCATACTTTCTATGTGTGAAGTTATCACTATCCATAAGATAAATATGAACTGTTTTAGTCTTTCTACTTTCTCAAGATCATAGCAACATGGCAAAGCCCTTGACTCAACACTAATCTTTATTATAGATAGCTCATGGACTCGATTACAAAAAGAGATCACAATGCAAAACTCAAAACTACTTGATATCAAAACTTGAATCTAGTAAATCAAGATATTACTGAAAGGATCGAACTAAATAAAGCGGTAAAGATAGGAGTGTGATGGTGATACGATACCGGGGCACCTCCCCAAGCTTGGCAGTTGCCAAGGGGAGTGCCCATACCCATGTGATTATGTCCTCGGAGGTGATGGAGGTGGTGATGATGACGGTGGATAATCCCACATCGAGCGTAAAAGCTCCTCCAACTTGCAGATAATGCCCTTGAGTCCGGCGATATGATCCTTCAACAGAATATTCTCCTGTGTAATATACTTGTTCTGTATGCGATCTAACTCAATCATCTTGAAAGCTTCAATCTCTGTTGGAGTGAAAAGGTTAGGTAAAGGTTGAGGGATGTCTTCTTCTTTCACCACCGGACCTTGAACCTCCATGGCCTTCTTGATCCCTTCATCCTTGTTGATCTCTTCTTGTTTTTACCTTTTCAGCTCTATCTTCAATAGCCAAGCATCCTTGTCTTCGTTGTTGGAGGAGGGGGAAGTCATGGTGATCTAGATCTGCAACAGAAACAGCTCGAAACGAAAACAGAGGACATTTGCGTGATACGGTGGTCAAAACCTTTGGGAGTATATATAATGAATTTTTTCCGACCAAAATACGTAACGTGCAAGAAAACGGAGTCCGGGAGGCACACGAGGTGCCCACGAGATAGGGGGCGTGCCCTACAGGGGGGGGGGCGCCCTCCTCTCTCGTGGGAGCCTCGTGTCCCTTTCGGACTACTTCTTTCTTCCTAAAATTCTTAAATAATCCAAAACTGATAAAAATTGCCATTAGAGTTGTTTTGGAGTCGGTTTATTTACCGTACCACATACCTATACCTTTTTGGAGTCTGGAACATTCTGGAAAATGTCCCTTATGTATTCCTCAGGGGTTACGGTTTCAATAATATTAGTTTCAACATTGATAGGATTACCTGAAATATAGTGTTTAATTCTTTGACCGTTTACCACCCTCGGATTTGTGCCTTCGAAGTTGTTGATTTTTATAGCACCAGAACGATAGACCTCCTCGATAACGTTGGGACCTTCCCATTTTGAGAGAAGTTTTCCTGCAAAAAAACTTAAACGAGAGTTGAATAATAACACATAATCTCCTACGTTAAATTCACGCTTTTGTATCCTCTTATCATGCCAGCGTTTGACTTTTTCTTTGAAAAGCTTGGCATTCTCATAGGCTTGGGTTCTCCTTTCATCAAGTGAGCTAATATCAAACAACCTCTTCTCACCGGCAAGTTTGAAGTCATAATTGAGCTCTTTCATAGCCCAATAAGCCTTATGTTCAAGTTCAAGAGGTAAATGACACGCTTTTCCATAAATCATCTTATATGGAGACATACCATAGGATTTTTGTATGCAGTTCTATAGGCCCATAATGCATCATCAAGTTTTTTGGACCAATTCTTTCTAGATCTATTCACAGTCTTTTGCAAAATTAATTTGATCTTTCTATTGCTCAACTCTACTTGACCACTAGACTGCGGATGATAAGGAGATGCTATTCTATGATTGACATCATACTTAGCAAGCATCTTATGGAAAGCACCATGGATAAAATGTGAGCCACCATCAGTCATAAGATATCTAGGGACTCCAAACCTCGGAAAAATAACTTCTTTAAGCATTTTAATAGAAGTTTTATGATCATCACTACTAGTTGGAATAGCTTCTACCCACTTAGTAACGTAATCAACAACAACTAAAATATGTGTATAACCATTAGAGGCAGGAAAAGGTCCCATATAATCAAAGCTCCAAACATCAAATGGTTCAATAACAAGAGAATAATTCATAGGCATTTCTTGACGTCTACTAATGTTACCTATTCTTTGACATTCATCACAAGACAAGACAAACTTACGAGCATCTTTGAAGAGAGTAGGCCAATAGAAACCAGACTATAGTACCTTGTGTGCAGTTCTATCTCCAGCGTGGTGTCCTCCATAAGACTCAGAGTGACACTTGCGTAGAATATGTTCCTGTTCATGCTCAGGCACACAACGTCTAATAACACCATCTACTCCTTGTTTATAAAGGTGTGGATCATCCCAGAAGTAATGTCTTAAATCATAAAGAACTTTTTCTTTTGCTGGTATGTGAAACTAGGCGGTATATATTTAGCAACAATGTAATTAACATAATCAGCATACCAAGGAGCAGTACGAGAAGCATTGACGACCGCTACTTGTTCATCAGGAAAGCTATCATTAATAGGCAGTGGGTCATCAAGAACATTCTCTAACCTAGACAAGTTGTCTGCAACAGGGTTCTCGGCTCCCTTTCTATCAATAATATGCAAGTCAAATTCTTGGAGCAAGAGAACCCATCTAATGAGTCTAGGCTTAGCATCTTTCTTTTCCATAAGATATTTAATAGCAGCATAATCAGTGTGAATAGTAACTTTGGAATCAACAATATAAGGTCTAAACTTATCACATGCAAACACAACTGCTAAGAAATCTTTTCAGTAGTAGCATAATTTCTCTGGGCAGTATCAAGAGTCTTACTAGCATACTGAATAACATTCAATTTCTTATCGACTCTTTGCCCTAGAACAACACCTACAGCATAATCACTAGCATCGCACATAATTTCAAAAGGTAAATTCCAATCAGGCGGCTGAACAATAGGTGCAGTGATCAAAGCTTTCTTAAGTGTTTCAAATGCTTCTACACAATCATCATCAAAGACAAAAGGAATATCTTTTTGCAATAAATTAGTTAGAGACCTAGAGATTTTAGAAAAGTCCTTAATGAACCTCCTATAAAAACCGGCGTGACCAAGGAAACTTCTTATACCTTTTATGTCCTTGGGACATGGCATCTTTTCAATAGCATCAACTTTGGCCTTATCAACTTCAATACCTCTCTCAGAGATCTTGTGCCCCAAGACAATGCCTTCATTAACCATAAAGTGACACTTTTCCCCATTCAAGACGAGACAAGTGTCTTCGCATCTCTGCAAAACTCGATCAAGGTTGCTCAAACAATCATTAAAAGAGGATCCATAGATGGAGAAGTCATCCATGAATACCTCACAAATCTTTTCACAAAAATCAGAGAATATAGCCATCATGCATCTTTGAAAGGTAGCAGGTGCATTACATAAACCAAAAGGCATACGTCTATAAGCAAAAGTTCCAAAAGGGCAAGTAAAAGTAGTTTTAGATTGATCCTTCGCTGACAGAGGTATTTGAGAGAAATCAGAATAACCATCTAGAAATCAGAAATGTGTGTGTTTGGATAGTCTTTCTAGCATTTGATCAATAAAAGGTAAAGGGTAATGATCTTTCTTAGTAGCTTTATTTAACTTACGGAAATCAATTACCATCCTATAACCTGTAATAATTCTTTGTGGGATCAATTCATCTTTATCATTAGGAATGACGATAATACCTCCCTTTTTAGGGACACAATGGACAGGGCTTACCCATTCACTATCAGCAACGGGATAAATAATACCTGCCTCAAGGAGATTTAGTATCTCCTTTCTTACCACTTCCTTCATCTTGGGATTTAAACGTCTTTGAGGATCTCTAACTGGTTTGGCATCTTTCTCCACTGTAATTTTGTGTTGACATAACATGGGACTAACGCCCTTAAGATCATCCAGAGTATATCCAATAGCAGCTCGGTGCTTCTTCAGAGTTTTCAATAATCTTTCTTCTTCTTTCTCTGAAAGGTTAGGACTAATAATAACAAGGTATCTTTCTTTTTCATCAAGATAAGCATACTTAAGATTATCAGGTAAGGGTTTAAGTTCAAACACGGGATCACCCTTGGGTGGAGGGGGATCCCCAAGAATTTCAACGAGAAGGTTATGTTTCAGCATAGGTTCCTGTTTAAGGAACACTTCATCTATTTCCTCCCTTTCCTTCATAAACATATCGTTTTCATGGTCTAGCAAATATTGTTCTAACAGATCAGTTGGAGGAACAACAATGGACGCAAGACCAATAATTTCATCCTTACTAGGTGGTTCCCTTTCACGAGGTTGTCTACTAAACTTAGCGAAATTAAACTCATGAGACATACCATCTATGCCAACAATGACAATATTCTTTTCACAATTAATCTTAGCACTAGCAGTATTCAAGAAAGGTCTACCGAAAATAATGGGACAAAAATCATCTTGTGGGGAACCAAGAACAAGAAAATCAGCAGGGTATTTAACGTTCCCACACAAAACTTCAACATTTCTAACAATCCCAATAGGTTTAATGGTATCCCCATTAGCAAGCTTAATAGTAACATCAATGTCTTCTAATTCAACGGGTGCAATGTCCTGCATAATTTCTTTATATAGAGCATAAGGTATCGCACTAGCACTAGCACCCATATCACATAAGCCATGATAAAAATGATCTCCTATTTTAACAGAAATAACAGGCATGCCCGCGACAGGTCTACGTGTCTTAGTATCAGGTCTAGCAATATTGGCAGTCTCACCCAAGAAAGAAATAACATGACCATCTAAATCCTCATCCAAGAGAACTTTAACCATAGAAATACTAGGTTAAACATTAATTTGCTCAGGAGGTGTATAAGTCTTAGTATTACTCTTACGAACAACAGTCGAAGCTTTAGCATGATCCTTTATCCTAACAGGAAAAGGAGGTTTTTCAACATAAGTAGTAGGAACAATAGGATCACTATAGGTAATAGTCTTTTCTTTGACTGTAATAGGTGATACTACTTTCACTTCAACAGGAGGATTATATTTAAACCACTTCTCTTTAGGGAGATCAACATGAGTAGCAAAAGATTCACAGAAAGTAGCTACTATCTCAGAGTCAAGTCCATACTTAGAGCTAAATCCACGGAAAGCATCGATATCCATAAAAGATTTAACACAATCGAACTTAGGTGTCATACCTACCTCCTTACCATCGTTGGAACCCCAATCTTCAGAGTTGAGTTTAATTCTTTCCAATAAGTCCCATTTGAAATCAATAGTCTTCAGCATATAAGAACCAGCACAGGAAGTATCGAGCAGGTTGCGATTACCAGGAGAAAGCCGAGCATAAAATTTTTGAATAATCATTTCCCGAGAGAGCTCATGATTGGAGCATGAATATAACATTGACTTAAGCCCCCCCAAGCTTGAGCGATGTTTTCTCCTTCGCGAGGCCAGAAATTATATATGTAATTACGATCACGATGTACAAGATGCATAGGGTAGAACTTCTGCTGAAATTCCAACTTCAATCGCTTATAATTCCAAGATCTCATATCATCACATAGCCTATTCCATGTCAATGCATCTCCCTTCAAAGATAAAGGGAAGACCTTCCTTTTGACAACATCATCAGGAATACCTGCAAGCTTAAGTAATCCACAAACTTCATCCACAAAGATAAGGTGTAAATCGGGATGCAATGTTCCATCTCCTGCAAATGGATTAGCTAACATACCCGAAGGAATCTCAAAGTGAATATTTTCATAAAGTTCAGTAGGTTGAGGAGCAACTCTTTGCTCTTCTGGTTGGGGTGAAGATACCCCAAACAAGCCCCTCAAAGGATTAGTTTCCATAGTGACAAGTAACAGAAAATTTCAGCACACTATATAAATGTTTCCTTACCAAGTTCCACTCACCAAAAGCGCTACACTCCCCGGAAACGGCGCCAGAAAAGAGTCTTGATGACCCACAAGTGTAGGGGATCTATCGTAGTCCTTTCGATAAGTAAGAGTGTCGAACCCAACGAGGAGCAGAAGGAAATGATCAGCGGTTTTCAGTAAGGTTTTCACCGCAAGCACTGAAATTGTAGGTGATAGATAGTTTTGTGATAACATAAATAGTAACGAGTAACAAGTAAATAAAGTAAACAAAGTGTAGCAAGGTGGCCCAATCCTTTATGTAGCAATGGATAGGCCTGGACAATTTCTAATAATGATAAAGGAGCTCCCGAGGACACATGGGAATTATCGTCAAGCTAGTTTTCATAACGTTCATATGATTCGCGTTCGGTACTTTGATAATTTGATATGTGGGTGGACCGGTACTTGGGTACTGCCCTAACTTGGACAAGCATCCCACTTATGATTAACTCCTATTGCAAGCATCGACAACTACAAAAGAAGTATTAAGGTAAACCTAACCACAACATTAAACATATGGATCCAAATCAGCCCCTAACGAAGCAACACATAAACTAGGGTTTAAGCTTCTGTCACTCTAGCAACCCATCATCTACTTATTACTTCCCCATGCCTTCCTCTAGGCCCAAATAATGGTGAAGTGTCATGTAGTCGATGTTCACATAACACCACTAGAGGAAAATACAATATACATCTCATCAAAATATCGAACGAATACCAAATTCACATGACTACTAATAGCAAGACTTCACCCATGTCCTCAGGAACAAACGTAACTACTCACAAAGCATATTCATGTTCATAATCATAGGAGTGATAATATGCATAAAGGATCTGAACATATGATGTTCCACAAAGTAAACCGATTAGCATCAACTACAAGGAGTAATCAACACTACTAGCAACCCACAGGTACCAATTTGTGGTTTTGATACAAGATTGATACAAGAGATGAACTAGGGTTTTGAGAGGAGATGGTGCTGGTGAAGATATTGATGGAGATTGACCCCCTCCCGATGAGAGGATCGTTGGTGATGACGTTGGTGATGATTTCCCCCTCCCGGAGGGAAGTGTCCCCGGCAGAACAGCTCCGCCGGAGCCCTAGATTGATTCCGCCAAGGTTCCGCCTCGTGGCGGCGGAGTTTCGTCCAGTAAGCTTGCCCACAATTTTTTCCAGGGTAAAAGTGATGATATAGCAGAAGATGGACACCGGAGGCCCACCAGGGGGCCCAGGAGATAGGGGGCGCGCCCCCTGTCTCCTGGACAGGGTGTGGCCCCCCTGGTGTATTTCTTTCGCTCAAAAATTCTTATTAATTCCAAAAAGTTGTTTCGTGGAGTTTCAGGACTTTTGGAGCTGTGCAGAATAGGTTTCCAACGTTTGCTCCTTTTCCAGCCAGAATTCCAGCTGCCGGCATTCCCCCTCTTCATGGTAAACCTTGCGAAATAAGAGAGAATAGCCATAAGTATTGAGATATAATGTGTAATAACAGCCCATAATGCAATTAATATTGATATAAAAGCATGATGCAAAATAGACGTATCAGCGAGGCCTATGTCGGAGCGGCTGAGGCCGGCGCCCATGGGACAGCTGTGGGTGCAGCCTCCATGGGCGTTGCTACGTCTTGAGCTTGCGTTGGTTTTCCTCGAAGAGGAGAGGGTGATGCATCAATAGTAGCGTAAGTATTTCCCTCAGTTTTTTAGAACCAAGGTATCAATCTAGTAGGAGGCTCCTCAAAAGTCCCACACACCTACACAAACAAACAAAGAACTCGCAACCAACGCAATGAAGGGGTTGTCAATCCCTTCACAGCCACTTGCGAAAGTGAGATCTAATAAAGATAGTATGATAAGATAAATATACTTTTGGTATTTTATAATATAGATGCAAAAATTAAGATGCAAATAAAAGTAGATTGGAAGCAAATATGATAAGAGATAGACCCGGGGGCCATAGGTTTCACTAGTGGCTTCTCTCAAGATAGCATAAGTATTACGGTGGGTGAACAAATTGCTGTCGAGCAATTGATAGAAAAGCGAATAATTATGAGATTATCTAGGCATGATCATGTATATAGGCATCACATCCTTAACAAGTAGACCGACTCCTGGCTGCATCCACTACTATTACTCCACACATCGACCGACTCCTGCCTGCATCTAGAGTATTAAGTTCATAAGAACAGAGTAACGCATTAAGCAAGATGACATGATGTAGAGGGATAAACTCAAGCAATATGATATAAACCCCATCTTGTTATCCTCGATGGCAACAATACAATACATGCCTTGCAACCCTTTCTGTCACTGGGTAAGGACACCGCAAGATTGAACCCAAAGCTAAGCACTTCTCCCATGGCAACAAAGACCAATCTAGTAGGCCAAACCAAACTGATAATTCGAAGAGACTTGCAAAGATAACTCAATAACACATAAAAGAATTCAGAGAAGATTCAAATATTATTCATAGATAAACTTGATCATAAACCCACAATTCATCGAATCTCGACAAACACATCGCAAAAATAGTTTACATCGAATAGATCTCCACAAGAGAGGGGGAGAACATTGTATTGATATTAAAAAAGAGAGAAGAAGCCATCTAGCTAATAACTATGGACCCGTAGGTCTGTGGTAAACTACTCACAAATCATCGAAGGGGCAAGGATGTTGATGTAGAAGCCCTCTGTGGTCTATTCCCCCTCCGGCAGAGTGCCGGCGAAGGCTCCAACATGAGATCTCATGGAAATTGTGTTTCGGCGGTGGAAATTGTGTTTCGTGGTGCTCTTGGATGTTTTCGGGGTACGTAGGTATATATAGGAAGAAGAAGTACGTCGGTGGCCGCCCGAGGGGCCCACGAGACAGGGGGCGCGCCCTAAAGGGGGGGCGCGGCCCCCTATCTCGTGGGGCCCTCGGGAGCTTATTGACTTGCACTCCAATCTCTCCAGATCAGATTTGTTCCAAAAAGCACACTCCCGAAGGTTTCATTCCGTTTGGACTCCGTTTGATATTCTTTTTCTTCAAAATACTGAAATAGGCAAAAAAAAACAGCAACATGGGCTGGGCCTCCGGTTAGTAGGTTAGTCCCAAAAATTATATAAATGTGCAAAATAAAGCCCATAAACATCCAAAAGGGGTAATATAATAGCATGGAACAATCAAAAATTATAGATACGTTGGAGACGTATCAAGCATCCCCAAGCTTAATTCCTGCTCGTCCTCGAGTAGGTAAATGATAAAAAGAGAATTTTTGATGTGGAATGCTACCTAGCATAATTCATAATGTAATTTTCTTTATTGTGGCATGAATGTTCAGATCCAAATGAATACAAAATGAAAGTTCATATTGACATAAGAAATAGTAACACTTCAAGCATACTAATCAAAGTAATCATGTCTTCTCAAAATATCATGGCAAACGAAAGTTCATCCCTACAAAATCGTATAGTTAGGCTATGCTTCATTTTCGTCACACAAAGATGTTCCCAACTTCTATACCCCCGACGACAAGCCAAGAAATTGTTTCATACTTAAATAATCTCAAACTTTCTC
The DNA here is from genome assembly GCF_002162155.2 of Triticum dicoccoides. Lineage (NCBI taxonomy): Eukaryota > Viridiplantae > Streptophyta > Magnoliopsida > Poales > Poaceae > Triticum > Triticum dicoccoides. Next base: position 721,422,891 of record NC_041386.1, read on the forward strand.
AACCTTCACGCAATACATGAGCGTGAGCCATGGATATAGCACTATGGGTGGAATAGAATACGATGATGGGGATTGTGTGGAGAAGACAAAAAAGGAGAAAGTCTCACATTGACGAGGATAATCAACGGGCTATGGAGATGCCCATCAATTGATGTCAACATGAGGAGTAGGGATTGCCATGCAACGGATGCACTAGAGCTATAAATGAATGCTCAACAAAAGAAAACTAGTGGGTGTGCATCCAACTTGCTTGCTCACGAAGACCTAGGGCATTTGAGGAAGCCCATCGTAGGAATATACAAGCCAAGTTCTATAATGAAAAATTCCCACTAATAAGAAAAAGACAACTTATGAGACTCACTATATGAAAAACATGGTGCTACTTTGAAGCACAATATATGAGACTCACTACATCAAGAACAAGATGCTACTTTGAAGGACAAGTGTGGAAAAAGAGATAGTAACATTGCACCTTTTTTTATTGTTCTTTTTTGGTCCTTTCTTTTTTTTCTTTTTGGCCTTTCTTCTTTTCTTTATTTTTTTTCTTTGGGCAATGTTCTAATAATGATGATCATCACACTTCTATTGATTACAACATAAGAATTACAACTCGAAACTAGAACAAGATATGACTCTATGTGAATGCCTCCGGCGGTGTACCGGGATGGTGCAATGAATCAAGAATGACATGTATGAAAATAATGCATGGTGGCTTTGCCACAAATACGATGTCAACTACATGATCATGAAATGGCAATATGACAAAAGTAAAGTATGTCATGATGATGATGAGCGGAACGGTGGAAAGTTGCATGGCGATATATCTCGGAATGTCTATGGAAATGCCATAATAGGTAGGTATGGTGGCTGTTTTGAGGAACATATAAGGAGGTTTATGTGTGATAGAGTGTATCATATCATGGGGTTTGGATGCACTGGCGAAGTTTGCACCAACTCTCAAGGTGAGAAAGGGCAATGCACGGTACCGAAGAGGCTAGCAAAGGTGGAAAGGTAAAAGTGCGTATAATCCATGGACTCAACATTAGTCAAAAGAACTCATATACTTATTGCAAAAATTTAAAAGTCATCAAAATCAAGTACTACGCGCATGCTCCTAGGGGGATAGATTGGTAGGAAAAGACTATCGCTCGTCCCCGACCGCCACTCATAAGGATGCACAAGCCAAGTACACTTCATGTTTCAAATTTGTTACACAACTTTAACCATACGTGCATGCTACGGGATTTGCTAACTTCAACACAAGCATCCTTTGAATTCATAATCACCCAAGTAGCATGACTTTAATATCACTACCTCCATATCTCAAAACAATTATCAAGTATCAAATTGATCATGGCATCCAATTCACTTTTCTATGATAGTTTTTATTGTACCCAACTTGGATGCTCATCATTCTAGGACCAACTTTATGACCATAGCAAATACCATGCTGTTCTAAAAGACTATCAAAAATATATAAGTGAAGCATGAGAGACTAGCAATTTCTTCAAAATTAAGACACCACCGTGCTCTAAAAGATATAAGTGAAGCACTAGAGCAAAAACTATCAAGCTCAAAAGATATAAGTGAAGCACATAGAGTATTCTAGCAAATTCTAATCAAATAGGCTTCTCCCAAAAGGTGTGTACAGCAAGGATGATTGTGGTAAACTAAAAAGCAAATACTAATATAATATACGATGCTCCAAGGAAAACACATATCATGTGGCGAATAAAAATATAGCTCCAAGTAAAGTTACCAATGAACGAAGACGAAAGAGGGGATGCCTTCCCGGGGCATCCCCAAGCTTAGGCTTTTGGGTATTCCTGAATATCTTGGGGTGCCATGGGCATCCCCAAGCTTAGGCTCTTGCCACCCTTTATTCCATAGTCCATAAAAGCTTTACCCAAAACTTGAAAACTTCACAACACAAAACTCAACAGGAAATCTTATAAGCTCCGTTAGTGAAAGAAAGCAAAACCACCACATAAGGTACTACAATGAACTCATTCTTTATTTAATTTGGTGTTATACCTACTGTATTCCAACTTCTTTATGGTTCATAGACTGAATTACTAGCCATAGATGCATTGAAATAAGCAAACAACACACGAAAAACAGAATATGTCAAAAACAGAACAGTCTGTAGCAATCTGTAACTAACGCAAACTTCTGGAACTCTATAAATCCTACCAAAATAGGAAGTCCTGGAAAATTTGTTTACTTATCATCAGAGAAACGAATCAACGCAAAATCACGTTTCTGTGATTTAACAAAATTATATTCGTGCGCGCAAAGTTTCTGTTTTTCAGCAGAATCAAATCAACTAACATCATTGGTTATCCAATAGGTTCTACTTGGAACAAACACTAATTTAAAGATAAAAACACACTAAACATAAAGTAGATGCAAAATTTATTAAATAACAGCGAGGAAAAATATTGGGTTGTCTCCCAACAAGCGCTTTTCTTTAAAGCCTTTTTAGCTAGGCATTGAGATTTCAATGATGCTCACATGAAAGACAAGAATTGAAGCACAAAGAGAGCATCATAAAACATGTGACAAACACACTTAAGTCTAACATACTTCCTATGCATAGGCATCTTGTAAGCAAACAAATTATCAAGGCAAGCAAAAAGTAGCATATGCAAGTAAGAACAAAGAGATGATAGCAATCTCAACATGAAGAGAGGTAGTTTAGTAACATGAAAACTTTTACAACCATAATTTCCTTTCTCATAATAATTACATGCAGGATCATAAGCAAATTCAACAAAATAGCTATCACATAACATATTCTCAACACGATCCACATGCATGTAAAGTTGACACTCTTTCAAAATAGTGGGATTATTATTAACTAAAGTCATGACCTCTCCAAACCCACTTTTATCAAAGATATCATAAGATTGAACATTCTCCAAATATGTGGGATCTAAAGTTGACACTCTTCCAAACCCACTTTCAATATTATTGCAAACACTATTATCAATCTCATATTCATCATGGGGCTTAAATAAATTTTCAAAATCATAAGAAGAATCACTCCAATCATGATCATTGCAACAAGTAGTAGACATAGCAAAACTAGCATCCCCAAGCTTAGGGTTTTGCATATTATTAGCATAGTTGACATCAAGAGAATTTATAGTAAAATCATTGCAATCATGATTTTTATTCAAAGATCTATCTGAATCACTTCATAAAGTATTTCATCACAATTTTCAGATTCACTGATTTCAAGCAAAACTTCATAAAGATAATCTAGTGCACAAAACTCACTAGCAATTGGTTCATCATAATTGGATCTCTTAAAAAGATTAGCAAGCGAATGAGGGTCCATAGATCTTAGGTTCTCTGTTTAGCAATAAATAAGCATCTAATCCAACCAAACGAGCAAACTAAAGGACAAGCAAAAAAGAAAAGAGAAGATTGGGAAAGAGAGGGCGAATAATATGGCAAGGGTGAAGTGGGGGAGAGGAAAACGAGAGGCAAATGGCAAATAATGTAAATGCGAGGGATATGGGTTTGTGATGGGTACTTGGTATGTCTTGACTTGAGCGAAGACCTCCCCGGCAACGGCGCCAGAAATCCTTCTTGCTACGTCTTGAGCTTGCGTTGGTTTTCCTCGAAGAGGAGAGGGTGATGCATCAATAGTAGCATAAGTATTTCCCTCAGTTTTTGAGAACCAAGGTATCAATCCAGTAGGAGGCTCCTCAAAAGTCCCACACACCTACACAAACAAACAAAGAACTCGCAACCAACACAATGAAGGGGTTGTCAATCCTTTGACGGCCAATTGCGAAAGTGAGATCTAATAAAGATAGTATGATAAGATAAATATATTTTTGGTATTTTATAATATAGATGCAAAAATTAAAGATGCAAATAAAAGTAGATTGGAAGCAAATATGATAAGAGATAGACCCGGGAGCCATAGGTTTCACTAGTGGCTTCTCTCAAGATAGCATAAGTATTACGGTGGGTGAACAAATTACTGTCGAGCAATTGATAGAAAAGCGAATAATTATGAGATTATCTAGGCGTGATCATGTATATAGGCATCACGTACTTAACAAGTAGACCGACTCCTGCCTGCATCCACTACTATTACTCCACACATCGGTCGAATCCTGCCTGCATCTAGAGTATTAAGTTCATAAGAACAGAGTAACGCATTAAGCAAGATGACATGATGTAGAGGGATAAACTCAAGCAATATGATATAAACCCCATCTTGTTATCCTCGATGGCAACAATACAATACGTGCCTTGCAACCCTTTCTATCACTGGGTAAGGACACCGCAAGATTGAACCCAAAGCTAAGCACTTCTCCCATGGCAAGAAAGATCAATCTAGTAGGCCAAACCAAATTGATAATTCGAAGAGACTTGCAAAGATAACTCAATCACACATAAAAGAATTCAGAGAAGATTCAAGTATTATTCATAGATAAACTTGATCATAAACCCACAATTCATTGGATCTCGACAAACACACCGCAAAAAGAGTTTACATCGAATAGATCTCCACAAGATAGGGGGAGAACATTGTATTGAGATTGAAAAAGAGAGAAGAAGCCATCTAGCTAATAACTATGGACCCGTAGGTCTGTGGTAAACTACTCACAACTCATCGGAGGGGCAAGGATGTTGATGTAGAAGCCCTCCATGGTCGATTCCCCCTCCGGCAGAGTGCCGGCGAAGGCTCCAAGATGAGATCTCGCGGATACAGATGGTTACGGTGGTGGAAGTTGTGTTTCGTCTTGCCCCTGGATGTTTTCAGGGTACGCAGGTATATATAGGAAGAAGAAGTACGTCGGTGGCCGCCCGAGGGGCCCACGAGATAGGGGGCGCACCCTACAGGGGGGTGCCCTACAGGGGGGGCATGGCCCCCTATCCCGTGGGGCCCTTGGGAGCTTCTTGACTTGCACTCCAAGCTCTCCGGATCAGATTTGTTCCAAAAATCACGCTCCCAAAGGTTTCATTCCGTTTGGACTCCGTTTGATATTCCTTTTCTTCGAAATACTGAAATAGGCAAAAAAACAGCAGTATGGGTTGGGCCTCCGGTTAGTAGGTTAGTCCCAAAAATGATATAAATGTGTAAAATAAAGCCCATAAACTTCTAAAAGGGGTAATATAATAGCATGGAACAATCAAAAATTATAGATACGTTGGAGACGTATCAGGCGTATCAGCAGCGGGTTGTCGGGTGCCACCCGTCATGCATGGCCCATGCATGGGTCCGACATCCCAATCATGAGCTTCATCCGTTTTCTATTCATCGAGGAACTCGAGGCGAGCACCGCGTCCAATACCTGCAGCATGATTAGGAAGCAACGCAGGAGCATGCGCAACATCCACAAATTGATCAAGCAAAGGTATGGCTGAGTGAACAGGTGGCGTAGGAGTGGTAGAGTTGGTCGGAAGTGTATGAAAGGGGAACACATTTTCATCAAATACGACGTCACGAGATATGTCGACACGATTTGTGGGAACATGTAGGCACTTGTACCCTTTGTGAAAGGAACTATACCCAAGAAAAACACACTTCTTAGACCAAAACTCTAGCTTACGCTTGTTATACGGACGTAGGTGTGGCCAACATGCACACCAAAACACTTTGAGGAATGTGTAGTCTGGAATTTCATTGAGCAGGAGTTCAAGCGGGGTTTTCATTTTCAGAAGTCGTGAGGGAAGCCTATTTATCAAAAAAACAGGCTGTGCAAAAGGCATCACTCCAGAACCGAAACAGAACGGAGGCATGAGCTAGCAAGGTAAGGCCGGTTTCTACAAGATGACGATCCTTACGTCCAGCGGTTCCATTCTGCTGATGTGTATGAGGACAAGACACAAGGTGCGAAATCCCAAATTTTTTAAAAAACGAATTGAGGTTGTGATATTCACCCCCCCTCCCCCAGTCGGTTTGAACATGAATAATTTTCTGCTTAAGGAGACGCTCAACGTGTGCTTGAAACTGAATGAAAACATCGAACACATCAGACTTTCGCTTAATAAAATATAGCCAAGTAAACCGACTATAAGAATCAATAAAGCTGATATAATAATTGTGGCCACTAACATACGTTTGGCCATGACCCCATACGGAAGTTGGTGACTCTTGCTCTGCTGACAGGCATCATAGATAGTTTCAGCAGTTTTATTGGACACAACTGGTAGTTCATGGCGATGCAACACATGACGAACTATAGGAGCAGCAGGGTGACCAAGGTGCGCATGCTAGTGCGTAGGTGACACAAGAACACCATTGAACACCTGAGGAGAAAACTGCATAGGAGATGTGGGCGGCGGGTCAAGTGCATACGGGCCATGGCGAAGACGACCACTAAGCAGAACGGCCTCGTGTCCCAATCCTTGATAAAGAAACGAAAAGGATGAAACTCAGTAAGGACATTATTATCACGAGTAAGTTGATGAATAGACAACAAACTACGTGTAGCAGAGGAAACTCGAAGAACATTGGAAAGATGCAGTTTTCAAAAGTTGTGTGCAAGAAGTAAGGCCTGACCAACATGGGAGATGCGCATACCTGCTCCATTGGTGGTGTGCACCCGATCATGACCACGGTATGGTTCCTGAGTGGAGAGCTTGCCCATCTCGCTGGTGAGGTGGTTTGTAGCTCCCGTGTCCATATACCATGTAGGATCAATGGAGTAGGACGGAGTGCGCCCATGCTCATGACTCGTCACCGCAGTGGCAGCCTGCCTATCATTTCCTTTCCCATTGTTGCCCAGACCAAGGAAATCTTGCTTGAAGCGTCTATGGCAGCGGGATGCAATGTGATGCTCAATGCCTCATAGCTGACAGACCTGCTGAGTGCCGCAGCAGGGACAACAAGTGAGCGGGCGGCTCCCGCCAGTGATGGTCGGCGCATTGCCCCGCGAGGCCTGCTGCGATGAAGGCGCCGGTTTGCGACCTGGTGGTGATGGCTTCTGAGGTTTGCCGCGAGTCGCGGCGTTGGCGGAGACGAAGCTTGGGGAGACACGGCGCGCCTTGATGCACTGTTCACGGTCGTGGAGGCATGCATAGAGCTCGCGAGGCGGGAGCGGATCATCACGACCATGAACGTTCTCAATGAGATTGTCATAGTCATCATCAAGCTCGTTAAGCACATAGTTGGTGAAGTCCTCATCCTGAAGCGGCTGACCAACGGAGGCCAACGTGTCGGCAAGGCCGGTCATCTTGTTGAAGTAGTCAGTGATGCTGAGGTTGCCAAGCTTGGTCTCGCCCAGCTCGGTGCATACACGCTCCTGAGACTGGGAGGCGAAGCTAGTGTGAAGCGCCGCCCACGCCTCCCGAGACGTAGCGGCGAAGATGACCAGTGATGAAACGCCTGGAGTGAGCGAAGACTGGATAGCGGAGAGGATGGCCTGATCCTGGGCTACCCATGTGTGGTATGCCGGATGATGAGGAGGCGGACACAAGATGGATCCGTCAACATAGCCCTCCAAGTAGCGACTCCGCAGAAGAGGCAGAACCTGAGCACGCCACGACAAATAGTTGTCCGGTGCGAGCTTCACTGGCAGCAGATGCAAGAAGTAAAATGGTGACGGCACCCCCGCCTGATTAGCAAGAGTGTGCGTTGGTGTGTAGAGACCCATCGACGGCGCCGTGTCGGGATGAGCAGCAGGCGCCGAGTATGGTGGGTAGAACCCAGGAGAACCAGCAGCTAGGGCGCCGTAGTTTGCCGCGACAGGGGCCCCGTACGGCAACGTGGCCGCGTCCCCATAGGGCTACTGTGACGGCGCCGGGTAGGTTTGCGATGGTGGAGCCGCATAGCGTTGCGACGGCGCTGTGTAAGAGTGGGGTGGCTGCGCCGAGTAGGGTTGCCGCGGGGGCGCCACGTAGGTTTGCGGCAGCGGCGACGCACCGTAGGGGTGCCGCAGAGGCGCCGTGTAGGGTTGTTGAGGGGGCGGCAGGCCGTAGGGCTGCACCGGCCAGGAAGATGACGGCGGCGGCAGTCCACCGTGGGCCAACGCAGGGGCACCGTACGAGGTAGGGCCGGCGCGTAATTCGACGCAGGAGGAGCGCCATAGGGCGGCAGGGCCGCGATCTTGGTCGAGGCAACGAAGCGCCGTGGACGCCCGATCCAATCGGGGACCCTGGCGGCGGTAGGGCACCATAGGTCGCCGCAAGGGGCCGAGAGGCGAGGAACGGCGACGAAGGAGCAAGGGCCGGCGCAACGGCGGCGGCAGCGGCGACAGAGGTCGGCGCAACGGCGGCGGCAGTGGTGGTAGCGGAAGACATCGTAACCTAAACTGATACCATGTAAAACATAGGGTTTGGGAAACTGCTCGACACCCTAAACGGGGTGTAGCTATCTCATTATATAGGAGTACCAAGGGATACAATACAATGTGTATATAGAGGCTACGTATATACAGTCTAGCAAATCGGAAACTAGTCCTATTAACATATATATCTTTGAAACCAACAGACACTGGATTTTAGAGTTACATGCAACCCTTCTTCCATGCATAAGCAAAACTAAAATTGAAAGAGTATTGTAAGGTTGCTCCACGGCCTGGGAAGCGCACATGGCTCTCGCGAACACGCCTGCGCCGGCAGCGCCGCCGCCCTGATCTCCCTTCTCCGGCCTCCCCTGCACCTGCCCAGTCCAGATCCGGCATCCTCTCCACACCCTCTCGCAAACTATGTGGTTCGCCTCGCGGGGTGACGCCATGGATGCTCATCCACGACCTCGAACCGCACCTGCGTCGGCCACGACAGCGGCGGCCACTCCGGCCGTGCCGAGCGCCGACTCCTCCCCGCCTACTCCTCCAGTTCCCACGACCGCCCCTCACCCCTCGCCGTCCCGAGCCACAACCTCTGCCAGCATCCGCATCGGTCACGACAGCGGCGGCCACTCATGCCGTGTTGAGCGCCGGCTCCCCGCTGCCTCCCGCGAAACCTCCCGCGGCCGCTCTCGCCGCGGCCGCCCTCACCTCCCGCCGCGCCGACCCAGCTGTCCAAGGGCGAAGGTTGACCCGTACACTCCTCCGCGAGGAGGCGAGGACATCTTCGGCTTCAACAGAGCCCTCCAGTCTTTCTACAGCCGCTGCGGCCAATGTTCTATCACCGTCGTCTCCAGCAGCGCTCATCATCAACTCGTCCCTGATAGCGCCCGTCGACGCGTCCCCGGCTGCGGCCCATCTCCATCTAGGGCTCGCCTCATAGTGCGCTCCCCGTCCTTCCGATACGACAACCGTGGGCTTAGACATGGGGCGGCACGTGTCCTGGGCTTCCCTTGGTGACGAGGGTGTTGACGATGAGGAAGAGGAGGAGTTGGCCCCGTTGACACCATCGGCTGCCAAAAGCTCTGTCCCGGCAGCTCAGCCGACTGATCAGTGTGTGATGCACGAGACGGAGGTGAGTGGAGGATTGCAAGATGTGCTGCCTGGCGTGGCCGGCGCCGTCTGAAATCGCCAACTCCGGCATTGCCCTGTCGTCCCATTCCGGCTTGGCTCTTTGGTAGGTGCTGTAGATGTCTTGCTCCTAGTCATCGAGCGGCTGATTGTAGAGATCCCTTGAGGTGCTCCCGCTATTTGGAGAACGACCACTGGGCGCATGGATGTCGCAATACTTGCCGTCCATTCAGCTCACTTGCATGCCTTGCCATGCTGCCACAGTCACGACTCGACACCAAGCATTGCCGAGCTCCAGCTCCTTGTGATGATCCGATGGAATCCCAGCCCCCTCCAAGGGGCTTCATCGCAGGTGCTAGGCATCGCTCATGCTTAGTTGACAACCCGATCTGATGTACTGCTCCAGTCCACTCTAGCAGCCCAGGCTGAGCTCCTGGTGCGTGTTGGGAGCTTTCTGGAGTGAGCGGAGGCTGCTCTGGGAGAGCTCTCTCTTGTGTCGGTTGTGTTGCAATCCGCTCCTACGCCATGTCCTCCTAGTGAGGTGGATGTTGGTGGCTGAGTGGAGAATAGGGTCGCGGAGCTCTATGGTTGTTTCTCCCCTAGAGCTATGGACAACTCATCATCGTTGTTTGCCTTGCCCACTGTGATGTCTACTGCTGGGGGTGGGACCATTGCCGTGGTTGTGCCTCCGGTGCTGCTGGTGATACCCGAGCTTCAAGTGTTATGTGCGAGCTCTGGTTCACCTCTATCAGTGGAGCATATGATGGTGGGCACGCAGGAAACCACGTGTGAGGGACATGATTCAACCTTGACATCTGAGTTGAGTGAGATGAACTCGCCTGCGCGCTCACATGTGGCTTCTGCACCCATTCCACCCCCGCCGGCGGATAATTCCAATGCTCTCTTTGCAAAAGAGCTTTGTGACTTGCTCGCTAATGTGGAGGCTGTTAGACCTGGAACTAGAAGGGCAAGCCACCCCCGCCTTCGTGTGCAGTGACCTCCTTCACGACGGGAAGCACTAAAGCAATATGATTGCATCCCCTTCGTTCACAACCTTGTAACCACCTCACACAATCGGAGTCTCGCTCTATTGGCCTCAAATAAAAGTAAATTATTAAACTTGACCATGTCCACAATGCATGACAGGACGGTGTGCGTTTCAGTATCAAGGCCTAAACTTGCCACAATCCATTCTTTCAACTGACTAACAGATCATGTTTGAGGTGCGCTCATTGGCACCTCTATGTGAATAAATTCACTCAGATCAGCTCCCATCCCAGTTGTTTGGACAGTACCAGGACCGTAGTAAAATATGAACTTCATTACATCAGACATCTCGGCTCACCAATTTTTTCTCTACAACGAAATACAAGTATGAAGCAACAACTTAAAATATGGCGCACTAACAAATATTAGACATGTCTATATATTAGCTAGCTATATATTATGGAATATTATCGGAGCAACCAATACAATTCACACACCTACAAGTATATTACGAATATTTGCCAGAGCAACTAAAATATTGACATATTTTAATATTTGACTGGACTGCCTATATTACGGATTTTACCGGAGCAACTCCAAATAATGACACTCCTAAATATTTGACATCCACATATAGTACGGAATATTACCGAAGCAACTAAAACTTTTCACACAACTAATTAGTTAGCATCTAAATATATTTATGTATACTACCGGACCAACAAACAATAATCACACACCTAATTTATTTCACATCGAAACATAATAACAAATACTAGCAGAGCACCTACGAAAAATAAAATGTTTGCTGAAATATACCCTCGAAGCGTGCGTGCGAACGACGAACGGCGGCTTTCAATCACCGGAATCGGAGCCGGAAACTCCACCAAACTGCCGGAGCTTCACCTCCACCGGACTTCCCCAACTTCACCACCCCCACCCCCACCTCCACCGTTGCAACAGTCTCCACCAATGAGCTGGAAAAAAAACTCCACCTAAATGCTCACCACGACCACCACGAGCTACCCCATCAGTAGATCGAGGTCTCTTTTGGCTGCCCTAACTAACTAGAATCCATTCACGGTGCCAAATCCGCAAAAAACCGGCTCATTTTGGTGTAGAAATTGGAGGCATTTTCGTGTACAGAGAGGGGAAAGAAAGAACAGATAAAGCTTGCAGCTCGCGCGTGGGAAGGAGGAAAGGGAGCCGGGCCAGCTGCGCGATGTGCACCCTGTTGGCTAGCAGCCGACCGATCGGTCTGCAGCTGGCTGACAGGGGCGCCCGTGAGCAGCCCACGCCGACAGCCCCCTCTCTCCTCCTCGAGACGTGGCGTAGACAGTGCGCGGCCGGCACGTGGCAGGCGGGCTAGCTGTCTTGCCTGCTACTGGACGACTACGCCCACTCGGCCTGCTGTGGGATGACTAGGCCCAGTCGGCTAGCAGCGGCCCGACGGTGTATTATTTTTGAAAATTATTTATCGGGCGTAATATTTGTGAAAATTAATAAAAAATGTATTATTTAAAAAAATTAGCTGTTTGTATGGTACTCTCCAATCATTCCACACTTGACGCATTGGTATTCAAACAAGAAGCGTGCAAAGCTAGTGCTTTGGCATGCTAATAGGAAGAACAAGGATGATGGAGTGATTCATACTTTAAATATTTGGCTTTCCAAAGGCATTGTAAGTAGTGTCAATTGACTAAAGCCTCAACTTTGATAGTATGAGCAGAAAGCTATAACAAATATGGTTCATCGAACGGGAAAGTCAGTGGATGGTTTGAATGTGCAATTGTTTTTGGCTATTTCTCTTATATCACAGAAACTATCAAGTAAGCAATGCAACCCCCAAAAAAACATGCTATTAAATCCCTGGTTTACATATGTTCGTTTTATGTGTCGTAAGACAGAATCAATAGCTCAAGAACTGTCATCTCTAGATCACGGTGTGGCTCTAGCTCCATCACCTTCTTCTTCTTCAATTGCCGTGTCCCACTATAGATAGTGTGACCTCTCTGCTTAATAGGAATTATAGACTACTCGTATCAACAAGGTGCACATTATTTTCTGGAAGCCCGTCCCCAAGGAACATCAAAATTAAGCGTTCTTGGCTTAGAGAAATTTGAGGATGGGTGACCGAATAGAAAGTTGTTCTCAGGTGCTCACAAGTGAGCACAAATTGTGTAAGGAAGACAAATCTTGGTATGTGGGGCCAATCTAGATCCCAAGTGCAACGGCCAGGAACCAGTGGGTTTGGTCGGGGCGATACAAATATCATAGTGTTTTGTTAGAGCTGACCATTGAGGATGGTGGCATGCTTCCAATGGTAGGCCCGAATAAAATATCCTGTCACTCAAGATCAAGCAAAAGAAACAATCAACACAATCATACATTTTAGTGTTTTTTTAAGTGACATGTTTCAGAGTTCTTACATATTTTTACGTGCCTTCATGTTTGGACTAAAGAAAACATGCAACATCCAGGTACGTTTGAAAAATTCATTAACATTTTTATGCTACTACAGATGAGTGAACAAAACCATACATACACAATAGTACAAGGCAGCATACATGCATATGTAGTTATGCTATATAGGTACAGCAGATCATATATGTCAACAAGAAAATAACAAAGCTAGAACAATTATAAATTATGTACTTATGTCTTGTGGTGTACATATATTTTTCAATCACAAGTGATCGTTCACAATTTCTTTCTAAGTGGGAGCACCCATATCAGTACAATTGCAACTGCAAACCCTACACCAAATCCCAATCCAACAAAAAGAAATAGCATAACATCTACAGATTTCTCCTCTGAATTATTCAGCGCCATATTTGTTGTCGTCTCATTGCTGCATTTTTTTGATAGTGGTTGCCCACATAACCCAGTGTTTCCAATAAATGACGTATTATCGAATGTCGAGAAATGAGGCGATTCTGGTATCCTTCCCTCCAGCATATTGTAAGACAGGTTCAGTGTTGTCAGGAAGTCGAGAGATGCTATCTCCTGCAGAATCTCTCCTGAAATACCATTTGACGAGAGGTCCAATGACTCTAGCTGCTTCAAACGGCCGAACTTAGATGGAATCGGCCCTGTGAAGGAGTTGTGTGACATGTTGAGCACTTGTAGCAAAATAAGTTCTCCAATTGCTTCAGGGATGCTACCATGGATTGCATTGTTTGAAATATCAATGAATACAAGGGTTCGTAATATTTTGGAAAAGGTGACTCCAGACCCTTTGTATGTGAGCTCAGTGTTAACCTGATATACTTGGTTGTTGTTTGCACCCTCATACTCCATCACTAGCGTCTGGTTCTCAGCTTCAACCATCATGGACTTCAATCTCATAAACCATTCTTCTGTCAATATCCCTGATAAGTTGTTGGAGGCCAAATCGAGGATCCGCAGACTTGGAAATTGACATGTTTTCTGTTGATCCGCAATAGGAGGTGATACTTGTCCAAATAACTTGTTAGACGTTAAGATGAGAACTTGAAGTTTGGCAAGTGCAGTCATCCAGCATGGAAAAGTGTCGCTGATTTGATTATTTCCAATATCAAGGACCTCCAGGTATTTGCAATAAGCTAGAGACCTGGGCAACTTTCCTTCAATCTGATTGCTGTTGAAGTCTAGCGCCTCAAACATGCAACTTTCATTGATATTATGTGGCAAATGTCCATGAAGTTGGTTTTCTCTAAGATTTAGAACTTGCAATGCATTTGCATCTTCGATTAGGCATGAAGGAATTGAACCATTAAGGTTATTGTAAGATAGATCAAGAATTTCTAGACTTTTGCTACACAAAGATGGTGGAATATTCCCAGAGAGGTGGTTTCTTGATGCCTTGAAAGACACGGTATCTTCAAGTTGAGTAGCAATGTTAAGAGGGATGGATGTGAAATGGTTGCTTGAGTAATCAAGTATGCCACTAGTGTATTGGGGTAAAGGTATTGGCCCCTCAAACATGTTAAAACTGAGATCCAAAGATATTATAGAAAAGGGAAGGAATGTTTCATACCCAATGCTAGTGAACTCATTGTGTGATAGGTTCAGAAAGAAACCATAAGCACCTGTCCATTTCTCCCATGCCCACTGAGGTATGGCCCCATGAATTTGGTTATTTGATATATCAACTAAACCAAATTCCTTTATCCCGTTTGAGTGTCTCAGAATATTAGGGAAATCTTTTATGTTACATGATGCCAAACCTAGATATGTAATGTTGGGGAAGGATGACACTGAAGAATTATTTTCGTCCTCTATTACACTTAGTTTGTTGTTTGAGAGATTAAAATCAGATAGGTTTTGTAGTTTCCAGAACGAGTTAAGTTGGATTGTGCCAATGAGATTATTCGAATGAAGTTGGAGGGTATCTAGTTGAGTTAAGTTCAAAATACGTGGAGGTATTTTTCCTGAAAAATTGGACTTATACAGTGCCAGTTTCCTTAGTTTATTCAAATCACCAATGTCCGAAGGTATTGGTCCATTGAGGCCACAATAAGAAACTTCTAGAACCTCGAGGGACGTTAGGTTTGTGATCCATGATGATATCAATCCTACTAGCCCCAACCCAGAGATTTGCAATGAATTCAAGGATCTGAGCATACCAATTGATGAGGGTAGCTCTCCAGCAAAACCGGGTGCATTAAGGCCTAGCTTCTTCAAATGTTTGAGATTACTAATTGAACTCGGTATCGTACCGGAGAAATTGGTGTCACCGACAAACAAGTTCTCCAGACTACTGTCAGTTGAGAAATTCGGTAGATTACCTGATATATTATGATTATGGTGAAGATCAATCGTCACTAGGTTTTTGTGTTGAAAGAATACTGGAGGGACCCATCCTTCAAGGCGATTATAGCTAAGTTGGAGAACACTCAAGGAGGAGAGGCTGGCAAGGAATTCAGGAATTGAACCGGTCAAATGATTGAACTGCAAGTTGAGCACAGAGAGTGAGTGCAAACCAGCAAGTGATCCACAAATGGGACTAGAGAGCAAGCAAAATGGCAAGCTAAGAACACGGAGATTTGGCATGTACTTGGCAAGAGCATCGCACCACTTGTCACCTTGATCGGACATGTCCACCCAACTAAGATGGAGCTCCTCTAAACTTGTTAGGTTTGCAACTAAAGCTGTTATGTTAGGCAGTATGGGCTGCCAATTGTAGGTCAAATCAGCACCATACATAAATCCGGTGTCAAACAGCTCAGTAATTTCAGAATAGAAGGAGAGGTCAAGGGAGATCAAATCTGTGAGGCAGCCGATGCTATAGACGGGCACTTGTCCCGCAAAGTTGGAGATGGAGAGGTTGAGATGGGTGAGCCTGGTGAGCTTCTCAAACCCGATGGATGGGATTTTAGAAAGACTGAAGTTATTTCCACCCAAGTTGAGATACCTGAGGGAGGTCAGCTGGAAGAGCACATGATCGAGGTGGTCACTCTCCAAGCCGCGATCACCCAAATCAAGAGAAGTGACACGACCATTGGTGGCACCGCAGCGGATGCCCTCCCAGTGGCAGCAGTCCGTGCCGGCCCTCCATGACCGGAAGGCGGCGGCGGATACGTCGGTGGTGGTGAAGGAACGTTTCAGGTGTAGTAGCGCCGATGCCTGGTCCGGCAAGCATCGAACTTGTATTATGGCGGTGTGATTGGCGAGTGTACTGGCAGCCCAAGGGTGGTGCGAGTTTAGGGCCGCCAGCTGGGTTTGTACGAGGAGCAACAACAACATTACTAATGGCATGTGATGTGTCATCATGGAGGACATATGGTAGCTTTGATTGGATTCGATGGCTCAAGAGTGATCTGTGATGGATTGTACACTGCCTTGCACCCCTTTTTATACACAGTGTCAATGGCTGAGAAGGTATATGCAGTGCCGTGTGCATCGTTAATTCGTTATCATGGGCCATGCAGCTCGGCCAATAGGATTTCTGTTACTGGTCGTCGGATGTGATTTCTCAAAGAAGAAGAATAGTCACCGGATGCAGACAGTCAATTACCGGATCACCATCCTCCGGTCAGTCAACCTTCTCCTCACTACCACCCAATATTAGCTTCTTCTATTTTTAGCAGGACCATACATTAGGACATGTTCAAATTATTGTTTTAAATACCGGGCAATGTCTTTTTTTTTTGCGATAGAAAGAGAGTTTTATTCCATATTCATAGGGTTACAATCAAGAAGCACCAAATCCTCAATACAAGGAGGGCATCTCCCTAGCCATACAGCAGTAGTACGACTATACAAAGCCAACTGATGTGCTACCCTATTTTGCTCACGCTTGATTTTTGAAGGAACAAACTCCCGAGTCTCCATATGATGCTTAATCTCCGTCACCAAGTGTCCATAAGCTGACCTGGTTAAACTCTCCCCGGTCAATGCTGCCAACGCCAATGCTGAGTCTGACTGCACAACAATTGGCATGCAACAATGCTGCACGGCAATGTCAAATAGTGGTAGTCCGTCAAATGAGATATAGCGAGGCTATAGCAGGTCAGAGCCAGCTATTAGCGGATTATTGTACATGAGTATCATTTAACGGCACACCGCTCAAAAATATATATCTAGGCTATGGAGTGGCTACACGCTATAGCCGCTTATTTAAAACTAAAAAAACGCCAACCCCGAGAGGCACATTTCACTCTCGGGTCTATATGCACCCTATATCAAAAGAAAGTTAGTAAATACAAAAACGTCAAAAGATTCAAAAACGTTTTTTGTAACGAACTTGACCTTCCGTTGTATAGGTAGAAAAAGTTTGCCCATAGAATGATTTCAATGGTATTGTTGCTTAAAAAAACAAAAATCAACACTATATACGAGTTACTATTCACACTTTTTGTCCTTGAATTTTTGTTTTTCTGCTCTGAAGTCGACCGGAATTTTACCTTCACGAAACTTTTTATAGGGGAACAATAGAACGTCCAGATTATTTAAAAAATCAGAATTTTGTATGTTTTTCTGTAATTAGTAATTTTACCCCATCATGTGTATATACGCCCGAGAGCCAAAGAGTATTTCCCACCAGCCCCGTCAGTCCAATCAAGAATTTACCGCACCACACACGAAACTACATGTGCTAGAGTAGTGATGGGCCGGCCCACCTATTACTTCTCTTTTGTCTTCAAAATTCCAAAACACGAAATATAGTTATAATGCTAATTGAAGGGGCGAAACAACCAGGGAACGACATCAATCTGTATCTGGGGCTGCTGAAAGAGGAGCTTGACACGCTGTGGAAAACGCCAGCCAATACGTGGGACGCCGCAGAGAAAGAATATTTCCCTATGAGAGCCGCACTGCTCACGACGGTGCACGACTATCTCGGTTACGGATATCTTGCGGGGCAGGTAGTCCACGGATTTTCTGGATGCGTAAGGTGCATGGATGACACAACGTATCGCCAGCTAGATAGAGATCCCGGGTCTTCGAAAACCGTGTTCATGGGACATCGAAGGTGGCTTCGCGATGATGACCCGTGGAGGAAACGCAAGGATCTGTTCGATGGTGAAACCGAACCCCGAAAACGCCCGTGTACGAGGAGCAGCGAGGAAATAGACAAGCTGTTGAAAAATTGAAAAGACTGCCCACTGCCGGGAAAGAAGCAAAAGGTGCCAGAGCCGGGAAAGAAGCGAAAGGCGCCAGGACCGCTGCTGAAGGTATGGAAAACGAGGTCTGTTTTCTGGGACTTGCCGTACTGGAAGATCCACCGTGTGCCTCACAGCCTTGATGTCATGCATATCACGAAGAACGTGTGCGAGAGTCTGCTTGGTACCCTGCTCAACATGCCAGAGAGGACCAAAGATGGGCCGAAAGCAAGGGCAGACTTGAAATCAATGGGCATCAGGCAGGAGCTTCACGCTATATATGATGATGATGATGATGATGATGATGATGATGATGATGATGATGATGATGAGGCGAAGTAGGACACAGAAAGTCGTCGCAAAGGCAAAAAGGCCAAGAAGACCGGAAATGACTAACCTCCCGCGTGCTTCACTCTAAGTCAGGAGGAGATCGAGCAGTTTTTCACCTGCCTCCTAGGAGTAAAACTTCCTTACGGTTACGCGGGGAAGATAAGAAGATACCTAGACCCAGCGAAGCAGAAGTTCAGCGGGATGAAGTCTCACGACTGTCACGTGCTGATGACGCAGATACTTCCAGTTGCAATCCGTGGGATCATGGACGCGCACGTCCGTGAAACGCTATTTGGCCTATGCAACTTCTTCGACGTCATCTCTCGGAAGTCGATTGGCGTGAGGCAACTCAGAAGGCTACAGGAAGAGATCGTGGTGATACTATGCGAGCTTGAGATGTACTTCCCGCCCGCATTCTTCGACGGTATGGTGCATCTGCTGGTCCATATAGTGGAGGATATCATCCAACTCGGGCCGACGTTCCTGCACAGCATGATGTCGTTCGAAAGGATGAATGGTGTCATCAAAGGATACGTTCGCAACATGTCAGGTCCAGAAGGAAGCATAGCCAGGGGCTTTCTGACCGAAGAGTGCATCTCCTACTGCACGAATTATCTAGGCATCGAGAACCCCGTTGGTCTGCTCGTCAACAGGCACCTCGGCAGGCTCGCTGGATGGGGTCACCGTGAGGGTCGCCGCGAAATGCATGTCGACTTCGAGGGTCGACTCGCCGACTTTGAAAGAGCAAACCTAGTCGCGCTACAACACATAGACGTGGTCGATCCTTGGGTGGTAGAGCACAAAACCTTTATTAAGAAGACGTACAATGACCGAGGCCAACAGAGGACGGACGGAGATACACTCAAAGAGCACAACTCATGTTTCACGCGTTGGTTCAAGCAGAAGCTTCTGTCGTACCCTTTACATGAGGATTCTTCCGCGGAAGAACAACTCATATTCGCCTTGTCACAGGGTGCCGAGCACAACCTGATGACCTATGAGGCGTACGATATCAACGGCTACACATTCTACACCGAGGCCAAGGACATGAAGAGCGATGGTTATCAGAACTCCGGGGTAACGATGGAATCCTACACCGGTAACGACAAGGACAGATACTATGGAAGGATCGAGGAGATCTGGGAGCTGAGCTACGCTGGAGAGAAGGTACCGATGTTCCCTGTCAGATGGGCCAAGAACGTCATAAAAGAAGACCGGTATTTCACCACCATGGTTATACCCGAAGCCAAATCCAAGACCGCGGGCGCAAACGTCACCGCGAAAAATGAGCCATGGGTACTGGCTTCCCAAGAGGACCAATGCTTCTTCATTACCGACCCGCCAAAGCCCAGTCGTGTTGTCGTGAGGAGAGGCAAAAGGAAGATCATCGGAATGGATGGAGTAGCCAATGAGCAAGACTTCGACAAGTACGGCGACCCGAGGATCGAACACGATGACGATGATGAAGTAGCAGCATACACCACAAGAAGAAGCAGGACCACCCTACCTAATGGACGTCCGTTCCACAGAAGAACTCCATTTGCGAAAAAGAAGGGCAAGAAGATTGTGAACAGATAGCTAGCTAAGATCGATTGTATTTAAATCGTAGCCTTCATTTCTCGATTGTATTTCATGGGTACTTTTTGAACTATCATGAATATTTTTAAATTTCATGGACACTCGATCTCGATCCCCCTCCATCTCGATCGATATCCCACCTCGCCAGATCCGATCCCCCTCGCCGCCGAGCACCCCCCCAGTCCACCGGCCGCCGCCGCCGACCCCCCGCACCCTCGATTCCCATACTCAACTGCCGCCGCCGACCCCCCGCACCCCGCGCACCGTCTTATAAAAAAATAAGTATCAAACAGCTTTTTAAATGCTACTGTCTTATAAAAAAATATTACTGTTATTATTTAAACAAGTTTGAACATATTTAAACACAAATAAGTATCAAACAGCTTTTTAAATGCTAAAAAAATTTATGGAGCCTAGGAGTCGAAACCAGGACCTCCTGGTGTGAGAACTGGCTGCTGACCAGTCGAGCTAGTAGAGGGGACTTGATGTGGATCAGTTCTGGTGGTACATAACCTGTTGGCTCGAGTTGAAATAAAAAAAAATACTAATGGCGCACCACGGTGAGGTGCGCCATTAGTATTGTGCCCGATCCCCCCTTCCCTCTCCCCCTTCGCCCGATCCCCCCTTTCCCTCTCCCCCTCGCCAGTTCCCTCTCCCTCTTGATCCACCACCGCCGCCGCCGCTGCCTTGACCCTCCCCCTCGCCCTCGCCCTCGCCCTCTCCCTCCCTCGCCCTCTCCTC